>NW_027043254.1:0-305844 GCF_036013475.1 Columba livia
AGGGAAAGAAAGCCAAAGAAAGGGGAAAGAAAGCCCAAAGAAAGGGGAAAGAAAGCCCAAAGAAAGGGGAATGAAAGCCCAAAGAAAGGGGAAAGAAAGCCAAAGAAAGCCCAAAGAAAGGGGAAAGAAAGGGAAAGAAAGGGGAAAGAAAGCCCAAAGAAAGGCGAAAGAAAGCCCAAAGAAAAGGGAAAGAAAGCCCAAAGAAAGGGGAAGAAAGCCCAAATAAAGCCCAAAGAAAGGGGAAAGAAAGCCCAAAGAAATGGTAAAGAAAGCCCAAAGAAAGGAGAAAGAAAGCCCAAAGAAAGGGAAAGAAAGCCCAAAGAAAGTCCAAAGAAATGGGAAAGAAAACCCAAAGAAAGCTCAAAGAAATGGGAAAGAAGGCACAAAGAAAGGGGAAAGAAAGCCCAAAGAAGGGGAAAGAAAGCAAAAAGAAAAGGGGAAAGAAAGCCCAAGAAAGAGAAGGGAAAGAAAGCCAAAGAAAGCCCAAAGAAAGGGGAAAGAAAGCCCAAAGAAAGGGGAAAGAAAGCCCAAAGAAAGCCCAAAGAAATCCCAAAGAAAGCGAAAGAAAGCCCAAAGAAAGGGGAAAGAAAGCCCAAAGAAAGGGGAAAGAAAGCCCAAAGAAAGGGGAAAGAAAGGGGAAAGAAAGCCCAAAGAAAGGGGATAGAAAGGGGAAAGAAAGCCCAAAGAAAGGGAAAAAAAGGGGGAAAGATAGCCCAAAGAAAGGAGAAAAAAAGGGGAAAGAAAGCCCAAACAAAGGGGAAAGAAAGCCCAAAGAAAGTCCAAAGAAAGGGGAAAGAAAGGGGAAAGAAAGCCCAAAGAAATTGGAAAGAAAGTGGAATGAAAGGCCCAAAGAAAGGGGAAAGAAAGGGGAAAGAAAGCCCAAAGAAAGCCCAAAGACAGGGTAAAGAAAGCCCAAAGAAAGCCCAAAGAAATGGAAAAGAAAGACCAAAGAAAGGGGGAAAGAAAGCCCAAAGAAAGGGGAAAGAAAGCCCAAAGAAAGGGGAAAGAAAGCCAAAGAAAGCCTAAAGAAAGCCCACAGAAAGCCCAAAGAAAGTTGAAAGAAAGCCCAAAGAAAGGGGAAAGAAAGCCCAAAGAAAGCCAAAGAAAGCGGAAAGAAAGCCAAAAGAAAGCCCAAAGAAAGCCAAAGAAAGGGGAAAGAAAGCCCAAAGAAAGGGGAAAGAAAGCCCAAAGAAAGGGGAAAGAAAGCCAAAGAAAGCCCGAAGAAAGGGGAAAGAAAGCCCAAAGAAAGCCAAAGAAAGGGGAAAGAAAGCCCAAAGAAAGGGGAAGGAAAGAAAAACAAAAGAAAGGGGAAAGAAAGCCCAAAGAAAGTTGAAAGAAAGCCCAAAGAAAGCCCAAAGAAAGGGGAAAGAAAGCCAAAGAAAGCCAAAGAAAGGGGAAGAAAGCCCAAAGAAAGGAGAGAGAAAGCCCAAACAAAGGGGAAAGAAAGCCCAAAGAAAGGGGAAAGAAAGCCCCAAAGAAAGGGGAAAGAAAGCCCAAAGAAAGGGGAAAGAAAGCCCAAAGAAAGGGGAATGAAAGCCCAAAGAAAGGGGAAAGAAAGCCCAAAGAAAGCCCAAAGAAAGGGGAAAGAAAGGGGAAAAGAAAGGGGAAAGAAAGCCCAAAGAAAGGCGAAAGGAAAGCCCAAGAAAGGGAAGAAAGCCCAAAGAAAGGGGAAAGAAAGCCCAAATAAAGCCCAAAGAAAGGGGAAAGAAAGCCCAAAGAAATGGTAAAGAAAGCCCAAGAAAGGAGAAAGAAAGCCAAAGAAAGGGAAAAGAAAGCCCAAGAAAGTCCAAAGAAATGGGAAAGAAAACCCAAAGAAAGCTCAAAGAAATGGGAAAGAAGGCACAAAGAAAAGGGAAAGAAAGCCCCAAAGAAAGGGGAAAGAAAGCAAAAAGAAAAGGGGAAAGAAAGCCCAAAGAAAGGGGAAAGAAAGCCCAAGAAAGCCAAAGAAAGGGAAAGAAAGCCAAAGAAAGGGGAAAGAAAGCCAAGAAAGCCCAAAGAAATCCCAAAGAAAGCCGAAAGAAAGCCCAAAGAAAGGGGAAAGAAAGCCCAAGAAAGGGGAAAGAAAGCCCAAAGAAGGGGAAAGGAGGGGGGGGGGGGGGGGGGGGGGGGGGGGGGGGGGGGGGGGGGGGGGGGGGGGGGGGGGGGGGGGGGGGGGGGGGGGGGGGGGGGGGGGGGGGGGGGGGGGGGGGGGGGGGGGGGGGGGGGGGGGGGGGGGGGGGGGGGGGGGGGGGGGGAAGAAAGCCCAAAGAAAGGGGATAGAAAGGGGAAAGAAAGCCCAAAGAAAGGGAAAAAAAGGGGGAAAGATAGCCCAAAGAAAGGAGAAAAAAAGGGGAAAGAAAGCCCAAACAAAGGGGAAAGGAAAGCCCAAAGAAGTCCAAAGAAAGGGGAAAGAAAGGGGAAAGAAAGCCCAAAGAAATTGGAAAGAAAGTGGAATGAAAGCCCAAAGAAAGGGGAAAGAAAGGGGAAAGAAAGCCAAAGAAAGCCCAAAGACAGGGTAAGAAAGCCCAAAGAAAGCCCAAAGAAATGGAAAAGAAAGACCAAAGAAAGGGGAAAGAAAGCCCAAAGAAAGGGGAAAGAAAGCCCAAAGAAAGGGGAAGAAAGCCCAAAGAAAGCCTAAAGAAAGCCCACAGAAAGCCAAAGAAAGTTGAAAGAAAGCCCAAGAAAGGGGAAAGAAAGCCCAAAGAAAGCCCAAAGAAAGCGGAAAGAAAGCCAAAAGAAAGCCCAAAGAAAGCCCAAGAAAGGGGAAAGAAAGCCCAAAGAAAGGGGAAAGAAAGCCCAAAGAAAGGGGAAAGAAAGCCCAAAGAAAGCCCGAAGAAAGGGGAAAGAAAGCCCAAAGAAAGCCCAAAGAAAGGGGAAAGAAAGCCCAAAGAAAGGGGAAGGAAAGAACAAAGAAAGGGGAAAGAAAGCTCAAAGAAAGGAGAAAGAAAGCCCAAAGAAAGGGGAAAGAAAGCCCAAAGAAAGGGGAAAGAAAGCCCAAAGAAAGCCTAAAGAAATGGGAAAGAAAGCCCAAATAAAGCCGCAAAGAAAGGGGAAAGAAAGCCCAAAGAAACCCCAAAGAAAGGGGAAAGAAACCCCAAAGAAAGGGGAAAGAAAGGGGAAAGAAAGGGGAAAGAAAGGGGAAAGAAAGCCCAAAGAAAGGGGAAAGAAAGCCCAAAGAAAGGGGAAAGAAATCCCAAAGAAAGGGAAAAGAAAGACCAAAGAAAGGGGAAAGAAAGCCCAAAGAAAGCCCAAAGAAAGGGGAAAGAAAGGGGAAAGAAGGCCCAAAGAAAGGGGAAAGAAAGACCAAAGAAAGGGGAAAGAAAGCCCAAAGAAAGCCCAAAGAAAGGGGAAAGAAAGGGGAAAGAAGGCCCAAAGAAAGGGGAAAGAAAGCCCAAAGAAAAGGGGAAAGAAAGCCCAAAGAAAGGGGAAAGAAAGTGGAAAGAAAGCCCAATGAAAGGGGAAAGAAAGGGGAAAGAAAGCCAAGGAAAGGGGAAAGAAAGGGGAAAGAAAGCCCAAAGAAAGGGAAAAAAAGGGGGAAAGATAGCCCAAAGAAAGGGGAATAAAAGGGGAAAGAAATCTGAAACAAATCGGAAAGAAAGCCCAAAGAAAGTCCAAAGAAAGGGGAAAGAAAGGGGAAAGAAAGCCCAAAGAAATGGGAAAGAAAGGGGAATGAAAGCCCAAAGAAAGGGGAAAGAAAGGGGAAAGAAAGCCCAAGAAAGCCCAAAGAAAGGGGAAAGAATGCCCAAAGAAATGGGAAAGAAAGCCCAAAGAAAGGAGAGAGAAAGCCCAAAGAAAGGGGAAAGAAAGCACAAAGAAAGGGGAAATAAAGCCCAAAGAAAGGAGAAAGAAAGGGGAAAGAAAGGGGAAAGAAAGCCCAAAGAAAGGGGAAGCAAGCCCAAAGAAAGGGGAAAGCAAGCCCCAAAGAAAGGGGAAAGAAAGCCCAAAGAAAGCCCAAAGAAAGCCGAAAGAAAGCCCAAAGAAAGGAGAAAGAAAGCCCAAAGAAAGGGGAAAGAAAGCCCAAAGAAAGGGGAAAGAAAGCACCAAGAATGGGGAAAGAAAGACCAAAGAAAGCCCAAAGAAAAGGGAAAGAAAGCCCAAAGAAAGGGGAAAGAAAGCCCAAAGAAAGATGATAGAAAGCCTATAGAAATGGGAAAGAAAGCCCAAAGAAAGGGGAAAGAAAGCTCAAAGAAAGGGGAAAGAAAGCCCATAGAAATGGGAAAGAAAGCCCAAAGAAAGGGGAAAGAAAGCTCAAAGAAAGGGGAAAGAAAGCCCAAAGAAAGGGGAAAGAAAGCCCAAAGAAAGGGGAAAGAAAGCCCAAAGAAAGGGGAAAGAAAGACCAAAGAAAGGGGAAAGAAAGCTCAAAGAAAAGGAAAAGAAAGCCCAAAGAAAGGGGAAAGAAACCCCAAGAAAGGACAAAGAAAGCCCAAAGAAAGGGGAAAGAAAGCCCAAACAAAGGGGAAAGAAAGCCCAAAGAAAGCCCAAAGAAAGGGGGAAAGAAAGCCCAAAGAAAGCCCAAAGAAAGGGGAAAGAAAGCCCAAAGAAAGCCCAAAGAAAGGGGAAAGAAACCCCAAAGAAAGGGGAAAGAAAGGGGGAAAGAAAGGGGAAAGAAAGGGGAAAGAAATGGGAAAGAAAGCCCAAAGAAAGGGGAAAGAAAGCCCAAAGAAAGGGGAAAGAAAGCCCAAAGAAAGGGGAAAGAAAGACCAAAGAAAGGGGAAAGAAAGCCCAAAGAAAGCCCAAAGAAAGGGGAAAGAAAGGGGAAAGAAAGCCCAAAGAAAGGGGAAAGAACAGACCAAAGAAAGGGGAAAGAAAGCCCAAAGAAAGGGGAAAGAAAGCCCAAAGAAAGCCCAAAGAAAGGGGAAAGAAAGCCCAAGAAAGGGGAAAGAAAGGGGAAAGAAAGGGGAAAGAAAGTGGAATGAAAGGGGAAAGAAAGGGGAAAGAAAGGGGAAAGAAAGCCCAAAGAAAGGGGAAAGAAAGCCCAAGGAAAGAGGAAAGAAAGGGGAAAGAAAGCCCAAAGAAAGGGGAAAGAAAGCCCAAAGAAAGGGAAAAAAAGGGGGAAAGATCCCCAAGGAAGGGGAATAAAAGGGGAAAGAAAGCCCAAACAAAGGGGAAAGAAAGCCCAAAGAAAGTCCAAAGAAAGGGGAAAGAAAGGGGAAAGAAAGCCCAAAGAAATGGGAAAGAAAGGGGAATGAAAGCCCAAAGAAAGGGGAAAGAAAGGGGAAAGAAAGCCCAAAGAAAGCCAAAAGACAGGGTAAAGAAAGCCCAAAGAAAGCCCAAAGAAAGGGGAAAGAAAGCCCAAAGAAAGGGGAAAGAAAGCCCAAAGAAAGGGGAAAGAAAGCCCAAAGAAAGGGGAAAGAAAGCCCAAAGAAAGCCCAAAGAAAGCCCACAGAAAGCCCAAAGAAAGTTGAAAGAAAGCCCAAAGAAAGGGGAAAGAAAGCCCAAAGAAAGCCAAAGAAAGCCAAAGAAAGGGGAAAGAAAGCCAAAAGAAAAGGGGAAAGAAAGCCCAAAGAAAGGGGAAAGAAAGCCCAAAGAAAGCCCAAAGAAAGGGGAAAGAAAGCCCAAAGAAAGCCCAAAGAAAGGGGAAAGAAAGGGGAAAGAAAGCCCAAAGAAAGGGGAAGGAAAGACCAAAGAAAGGGAAAGAAATCTCAAAGAAAGGAGAAAGAAAGCCAAAGAAAGGGGAAAGAAAGCATAAAGAAAGGGGAAAGAAAGCCCAAAGAAAGCCTAAAGAAATGGGAAAGAAAGCCCAAAGAACGCCCAAAGAAAGGGGAAAGAAAGCCCAAAGAAAGCCTAAAGAAAGGGGAAAGAAACCCCAAAGAAAGGGGAAAGAAAGGGGAAAGAAAGGGGGAAAGAAAGCCCAAAGAAGGGGAAAGAAAGCCCAAAGAAAGGGGAAAGAAAGCCCAAAGAAAGACGATAGAAAGCCCATAGAAATGGGAAAGAAAGCCCAAAGAAAGGGGAAAGAAAGCTCAAAGAAAGGGGAAAGAAAGCCCAAAGAAAGGGGAAAGAAAGCCCAAAGAAAGGGGAAAGAAAGGGGAAAGAAAGCCCAAAGAAAGGGGGAAAGAAAGACCAAAGAAAGGGGAAAGAAAGCCCAAAGAAAGGGGAAAGAAAGCCCAAAGAAAGCCCAAAGAAAGGGGAAAGAAAGCCCAAAGAAAGCCCAAAGAAAAGGGAAAGAAACCCCAAAGAAAGGGGAAAGAAAGGGGAAAGAAAGGGGAAAGAAAAGGGAAAGAAATGGGAAAGAAAGCCCAAAGAAAGGGGAAAGAAAGCCCAAAGAAAGGGGAAAGAAAGCCCAAAGAAAGGGGAAAGAAAGACCAAAGAAAGGGGAAAGAAAGCCCAAAGAAAGCCCAAAGAAAGGGGAAAGAAAGGGGAAAGAAAGCCCAAAGAAAGGGGAAAGAACAGACAAAGAAAGGGGAAAGAAAGCCCAAGAAAGGGGAAAGAAAGCCCAAAGAAAGCCCAAAGAAAGGGAAAGAAAGCCCAAAGAAAGGGGAAAGAAAGCCCAAAGAAAGGGGGAAAGAAAGGGGAAAGAAAGGGGAAAGGAAGTGGAAAGAAAGGGGAAAGAAAGGGGAAAGAAAGGGGAAAGAAAGCCCAAAGAAAGGGGAAAGAAAGCCCAAGGAAAGAGGAAAGAAAGGGGAAAGAAAGCCCAAAGAAAGGGGAAAGAAAGCCCAAAGAAAGGGAAAAAAAGGGGGAAAGATAGCCCAAAGAAAGGGGAATAAAAGGGGAAAGAAAGCCCAAACAAAGGGGAAAGAGAGCCCAAAAAAAGGACAAAGAAAGGGGAAAGAAAGGGGAAAGAAAGCCCAAAGAAATGGGAAAGAAAGGGGAATGAAAGCCCAAAGAAAGGGGAAAGAAAGGGGAAAGAGAGCCCAAAGAAAGCCCAAAGACAGGGTAAAGAAAGCCCAAAAAAAGCCCAAAGAAAGGGGAAAGAAAGCCCAAAGAAATGGAAAGAAAGCCCAAAGAAAGGGGAAAGAAAGCCCAAAGACAGGGGGAAAGAAAGCCCAAAGAAAGGGGAAAGAAAGCCCAAAGAAAGCCCACAGAAAGCCCAAAGAAAGTTGAAAGAAACCCAAAGAAAGGGGAAAGAAAGCCCAAAGAAAGCCCAAAGAAAGGGGAAAGAAAGCCCAAAGAAAGCCCAAAGAAAGCCCAAAGAAAGGGGAAAGAAAGCCCAAAGAAAGGGGAAAGAAAGCCCAAAGAAAGGGGAAAGAAAGCCCAAAGAAAGCCCAAAGAAAGGGGAAAGAAAGCCCAAAGAAAGCCCAAAGAAAGGGGAAAGAAAGGGGAAAGAAAGCCCAAAGAAAGGGGAAGGAAAGACCAAAGAAAGGGGAAAGAAAGCCCAAAGAAAGCCCAAAGAAAGGGGAAAGAAAGCCCAAAGAAAGCCCACAGAAAGCCCAAAGAAAGTTGAAAGAAACCCAAAGAAAGGGGAAAGAAAGCCCAAAGAAAGCCCAAAGAAAGGGGAAAGAAAGCCCAAAGAAAGCCCAAAGAAAGCCCAAAGAAAGGGGAAAGAAAGCCCAAAGAAAGGGGAAAGAAAGCCCAAAGAAAGGGGAAAGAAAGCCCAAAGAAAGCCCAAAGAAAGGGGAAAGAAAGGCCAAAGAAAGCCCAAAGAAAGGGGAAAGAAAGGTGAAAGAAAGCCCAAAGAGAGGGGAAGGAAAGACCAAAGAAAGGGGAAAGAAAGCTCAAAGAAAGGAGAAAGAAAGCCCAAAGAAAGCCTAAAGAAATGGGAAAGAAAGCCCAAAGAAAGCCCAAAGAAAGGGGAAAGAAAGCCCAAAGAAAGCCCAAAGAAAGGGGAAAGAAAGCCCAAAGAAAGCCCAAAGAAAGGGGAAAGAAACCCCAAAGAAAGGGGAAAGAAAGGGGAAAGAAAGGGGAAAGAAAGCCCAAAGAAAGGGGAAAGAAAGCCCAAAGAAAGGGGAAAGAAAGCCCAAAGAAAGGGAAAAGAAAGACCAAACAAAGGGGAAAGAAAGCCCAAAGAAAGCCCAAAGAAAGGGGAAAGAAAGGGGAAAGAAAGCCCAAAGAAAGGGGAAAGAACAGACCAAAGAAAGGGGAAAGAAAGCCCAAAGAAAGGGGAAAGAAAGCCCAAAGAAAGCCCAAAGAAAGGGGAAAGAAAGCCCAAAGAAAGGGCGAAAGAAAGGGGAAAGAAAGGGGAAAGAAAGTGGAATGAAAGGGGAAAGAAAGGGGAAAGAAAGGGGAAAGAAAGCCCAAAGAAAGGGGAAAGAAAGCCCAAGGAAAGAGGAAAGAAAGGGGAAAGAAAGCCCAAAGAAAGGGGAAAGAAAGCCCAAAGAAAGGGAAAAAAAGGGGGAAAGATCCCCAAGGAAGGGGAATAAAAGGGGAAAGAAAGCCCAAACAAAGGGGAAAGAAAGCCCAAAGAAAGTCCAAAGAAAGGGGAAAGAAAGGGGAAAGAAAGCCCAAAGAAATGGGAAAGAAAGGGGAATGAAAGCCCAAAGAAAGGGGAAAGAAAGGGGAAAGAAAGCCCAAAGAAAGCCAAAAGACAGGGTAAAGAAAGCCCAAAGAAAGCCCAAAGAAAGGGGAAAGAAAGCCCAAAGAAAGGGGAAAGAAAGCCCAAAGAAAGGGGAAAGAAAGCCCAAAGAAAGGGGAAAGAAAGCCCAAAGAAAGCCCAAAGAAAGCCCACAGAAAGCCCAAAGAAAGTTGAAAGAAAGCCCAAAGAAAGGGGAAAGAAAGCCCAAAGAAAGCCCAAAGAAAGCCCAAAGAAAGGGGAAAGAAAGCCAAAAGAAAGGGGAAAGAAAGCCCAAAGAAAGGGGAAAGAAAGCCCAAAGAAAGCCCAAAGAAAGGGGAAAGAAAGCCCAAAGAAAGCCCAAAGAAAGGGGAAAGAAAGGGGAAAGAAAGCCCAAAGAAAGGGGAAGGAAAGACCAAAGAAAAGGGAAAGAAATCTCAAAGAAAGGAGAAAGAAAGCCCAAAGAAAGGGGAAAGAAAGCCCAAAGAAAGGGGAAAGAAAGCCCAAAGAAAGCCTAAAGAAATGGGAAAGAAAGCCCAAAGAACGCCCAAAGAAAGGGGAAAGAAAGCCCAAAGAAAGCCTAAAGAAAGGGGAAAGAAACCCCAAAGAAAGGGGAAAGAAAGGGGAAAGAAAGGGGAAAGAAAGCCCAAAGAAGGGGAAAGAAAGCCCAAAGAAAGGGGAAAGAAAGCCCAAAGAAAGACGATAGAAAGCCCATAGAAATGGGAAAGAAAGCCCAAAGAAAGGGGAAAGAAAGCTCAAAGAAAGGGGAAAGAAAGCCCAAAGAAAGGGGAAAGAAAGCCCAAAGAAAGGGGAAAGAAAGGGGAAAGAAAGCCCAAAGAAAGGGGAAAGAAAGACCAAAGAAAGGGGAAAGAAAGCCCAAAGAAAGGGGAAAGAAAGCCCAAAGAAAGCCCAAAGAAAGGGGAAAGAAAGCCCAAAGAAAGCCCAAAGAAAAGGGAAAGAAACCCCAAAGAAAGGGGAAAGAAAGGGGAAAGAAAGGGGAAAGAAAAGGGAAAGAAATGGGAAAGAAAGCCCAAAGAAAGGGGAAAGAAAGCCCAAAGAAAGGGGAAAGAAAGCCCAAAGAAAGGGGAAAGAAAGACCAAAGAAAGGGGAAAGAAAGCCCAAAGAAAGCCCAAAGAAAGGGGAAAGAAAGGGGAAAGAAAGCCCAAAGAAAGGGGAAAGAACAGACCAAAGAAAGGGGAAAGAAAGCCCAAAGAAAGGGGAAAGAAAGCCCAAAGAAAGCCCAAAGAAAGGGGAAAGAAAGCCCAAAGAAAGCCCAAAGAAAGGGGAAAGAAAGCCCAAAGAAAGGGGAAAGAAAGGGGAAAGAAAGGGGAAAGGAAGTGGAAAGAAAGTGGAAAGAAAGGGGAAAGAAAGGGGAAAGAAAGCCCAAAGAAAGGGGAAAGAAAGCCCAAGGAAAGAGGAAAGAAAGGGGAAAGAAAGCCCAAAGAAAGGGGAAAGAAAGCCCAAAGAAAGGGAAAAAAAGGGGAAAGATAGCCCAAAGAAAGGGGAATAAAAGGGGAAAGAAAGCCCAAACAAAGGGGAAAGAGAGCCCAAAGAAAGGACAAAGAAAGGAGAAAGAAAGGGGAAAGAAAGCCCAAAGAAATGGGAAAGAAAGGGGAATGAAAGCCCAAAGAAAGGGGAAAGAAAGGGGAAAGAGAGCCCAAAGAAAGCCCAAAGACAGGGTAAAGAAAGCCCAAAAAAAGCCCAAAGAAAGGGGAAAGAAAGCCCAAAGAAATGGGAAAGAAAGCCCAAAGAAAGGGGAAAGAAAGCCCAAAGAAAGGGGAAAGAAAGCCCAAAGAAAGGGGAAAGAAAGCCCAAAGAAAGCCCACAGAAAGCCCAAAGAAAGTTGAAAGAAACCCAAAGAAAGGGGAAAGAAAGCCCAAAGAAAGCCCAAAGAAAGGGGAAAGAAAGCCCAAAGAAAGCCCAAAGAAAGCCCAAAGAAAGGGGAAAGAAAGCCCAAAGAAAGGGGAAAGAAAGCCCAAAGAAAGGGGAAAGAAAGCCCAAAGAAAGCCCAAAGAAAGGGGAAAGAAAGCCCAAAGAAAGCCCAAAGAAAGGGGAAAGAAAGGGGAAAGAAAGCCCAAAGAAAGGGGAAGGAAAGACCAAAGAAAGGGGAAAGAAAGCCCAAAGAAAGCCCAAAGAAAGGGGAAAGAAAGCCCAAAGAAAGCCCACACAAAGCCCAAAGAAAGTTGAAAGAAACCCAAAGAAAGGGGAAAGAAAGCCCAAAGAAAGCCCAAAGAAAGGGGAAAGAAAGCCCAAAGAAAGCCCAAAGAAAGCCCAAAGAAAGGGGAAAGAAAGCCCAAAGAAAGGGGAAAGAAAGCCCAAAGAAAGGGGAAAGAAAGCCCAAAGAAAGCCCAAAGAAAGGGGAAAGAAAGGCCAAAGAAAGCCCAAAGAAAGGGGAAAGAAAGGGGAAAGAAAGCCCAAAGAGAGGGGAAGGAAAGACCAAAGAAAGGGGAAAGAAAGCTCAAAGAAAGGAGAAAGAAAGCCCAAAGAAAGCCTAAAGAAATGGGAAAGAAAGCCCAAAGAAAGCCCAAAGAAAGGGGAAAGAAAGCCCAAAGAAAGCCCAAAGAAAGGGGAAAGAAAGCCCAAAGAAAGCCCAAAGAAAGGGGAAAGAAACCCCAAAGAAAGGGGAAAGAAAGGGGAAAGAAAGGGGAAAGAAAGCCCAAAGAAAGGGGAAAGAAAGCCCAAAGAAAGGGGAAAGAAAGCCCAAAGAAAGGGAAAAGAAAGACCAAACAAAGGGGAAAGAAAGCCCAAAGAAAGCCCAAAGAAAGGGGAAAGAAAGGGGAAAGAAAGCCCAAAGAAAGGGGAAAGAACAGACCAAAGAAAGGGGAAAGAAAGCCCAAAGAAAGGGGAAAAAAAGCCCAAAGAAAGGGGAAAGAAAGCCCAAAGAAAAGGGGAAAGAAAGCCCAAAGAAAGCCCAAAGAAAGGGGAAAGAAAGCCCAAAGAAAGGGGAAAGAAAGGGGAAAGAAAGCCCAAAGAAAGGGGAAAGAAAGGGGAAAGAAAGCCCAAAGAAAGGGTAAAGAAAGGGGAAAGAAAGCCCAAAGAAAGGGAAAAAAAGGGGGAAAGATAGCCCAAAGAAAGGGGAATAAAAGGGGAAAGAAATCCCAAACAAAGGGAAAAGAAAGCCCAAAGAAACTCCAAAGAAAGGGGAAAGAAAGGGGAAAGAAAGCCCAAAGATATGGGAAAGAAAGGGGAATGAAAGCCCAAAGAAAGGGGAAAGAAAGGGGAAAGAAAGCCCAAAGAAAGCCCAAGGACAGGGGAATGAAAGCTCAAAGAAAGCCCAAAGAAAGGGGAAAGAAAGCCCAAAGAAAGGAGAGAGAAAGCCCAAAGAAAGGGGAAAGAAAGCACAAAGAAAGGGGAAATAAAGCCCAAAGAAAGGAGAAAGAAAGGGGAAAGAAAGGGGAAAGAAAGCCCAAAGAAAGGGGAAATCAAGCCCAAAGAAAGGGGAAAGCAAGCCCAAAGAAAGGGGAAAGAAAGCCCAAAGAAAGCCCAAAGAAAGCCGAAAGAAAGCCCAAAGAAAGGAGAAAGAAAGCCCAAAGAAAAGGGAAAGAAAGCCCAAAGAAAGGGGAAAGAAAGCACCAAGAATGGGGAAAGAAAGCCCAAAGAAAGCCCAAAGAAAGGGGAAAGAAAGGGGAAAGAAAGCCCAAAGAAAGCAGAAAGAAAGCCCAAAGAAAGACGATAGAAAGCCCATAGAAATGGGAAAGAAAGCCCAAAGAAAGCCCAAAGAAAAGGGAAAGAAACCCCAAAGAAAGGGGAAAGAAAGGGGAAAGAAAGGGGAAAGAAAAGGGAAAGAAATGGGAAAGAAAGCCCAAAGAAAGGGGAAATAAAGCTCAAAGAAAGGGGAAAGAAAGCCCAAAGAAAGGGGAAAGAAAGCCCAAAGAAAGGGGAAAGAAAGACCAAGGAAAGGGGAAAGAAAGCTCAAAGAAAAGGGAAAGAAAGGGGAAAGAAAGCCCAAAGAAAGGGGAAAGAAAGACCAAAGAAAGGGGAAAGAAAGCTCAAAGAAAAGGGAAAGAAAGCCCAAAGAAAGTGGAAAGAAACCCCAAGGAAAGGAGAAAGAAAGCCCAAAGAAAGGGGAAAGAAAGCCCAAAAAAAGGGGAAAGAAAGCCCAAAGAAAGCCCAAAGAAAGGGGAAAGAAAGCCCAAAGAAAGGGGAAAGAAAGGGGAAAGAAAGTGGAAAGAAAGGGGAAAGAAAGGGGAAAGAAAGTGGAAAGAAAGGGGAAAGAAAGGGGAAAGAAAGGAGAAAGAAAGCCCAAAGAAAGGGGAAAGAAAGCCCAAGGAAAGAGGAAAGAAAGGGGAAAGAAAGCCCAAAGAAAGGGGAAAGAAATCCCAAAGAAAGGGGAAAGAAAGCCCAAAGAAAGGGGAAAGGAAGCCCAAAGAAAGATGAAAGAAAGCCCAAAGAAAGATGAAAGAAAGCCCAAAGAAAGCCCAAAGAAAGGGGAAAGAAAGCCCAAAGAAAGGGGAAAGAAAGCCCAAAGAAAGCCCAAAGAAAGGGGAAAGAAAGCCCAAAGAAAGCCCAAAGAAAGGGGAAAGAAAGGGGAAAGAAAGCCCAAAGAAAGGGAAAAGAAAGCCCAAAGAAAGGGGAAAGAAAGCCCAAAGAAAGCCCAAAGAAAGGGGAAAGAAAGGGGAAAGAAAGCCCAAAGAAAGGGGAAAGAAAGCCCAAGGAAAGGGAAAAGAAAGCCCAAAGAAAGGGGAAAGAAAGCCCAAAGAAAGGGGAAAGAAAGCCCAAAGACAGGGGAAAGAATGCCCAAAGAAAGGGGAAAGAAAGCCCAAAGAAAGCCCAAAGAAAGCCCAAAGAAAGGGGAAAGAAACCCCAAAGAAAGGGGAAAGAAAGGGGAAAGAAATTGGAAAGAAAGCCCAAAGAAAGGGGAAAGAAAGCCCAAAGAAAGGGGAAAGAAAGCCCAAAGAAAGCCCAAAGAAAGGGGAAAGAAAGCTCAAAGAAAGGGGAAAGAAAGCCCAAAGAAAGGGGAAAGAAAGTCCAAAGAAAGCCCAAAGAAAGGGGAAAGAAAGCCCAAAGAAAGGGGAAAGAAAGCCCAAAGAAAGGGGAAAGAAAGCCCAAAGACAGGGGAAAGAATGCCCAAAGAAAGGGGAAAGAAAGCCCAAAGAAAGCCCAAAGAAAGCCCAAAGAAAGGGGAAAGAAAGCCCAAAGACAGGGGAAAGAATGCCCAAAGAAAGGGGAAAGAAAGCCCAAAGAAAGCCCAAAGAAAGCCCAAAGAAAGGGGAAACAAACCCCAAAGAAAGGGGAAAGAAAGCCCAAAGAAAGGGGAAAGAAATTGGAAAGAAAGCCCAAAGAAAGGGGAAAGAAAGCCCAAAGAAAGGGCAAAGAAAAACAAGGTAAGGCAAGGCAAAATTTCAAAGTAAGGCAATGCAATGCAAATCAAAATTGCAAGGCAAGGCAAAAGGGCAAAGCAAGACAAGGAAATGCAAGGCAAAAGGGCAAAGCAAGGCGAGGCAAAAAGGAAAAGTAAAGCAAGGCAAGGGAAGGCAAAAGGGCAAAGCAAGACATGGAAAGGCAAGGCAAGGCAAAGCAAAAGGGAAAAGCAAGGCAAGGCAAGGTAAGTCAAAAGGGCAATGCAAGGAAAGGCAAAATGGCAAAGCAAGGCAAGGCAAAAGGGCAAAGCAAGTCAAGGCAAGGTAAGGCAAAAGGGAAAAACAAGGGAAGGCAAGGCAAAAGGGCAAAGCAAGGGAAGGCAAGGCAAAAGAGCAAAGCAAAGCAAGGCATGGCAAAAGGGCAAAGCATGGCAAGGAAAGGCAAGGCAAAAGGGCAAAGCATGTCAATGCAAGGCAAAACAAAAAGGCAAAGCCAGACAAGGTAAGGCAAGGCAAAATGTCAAAGTAAGGCAAGGCAAGGGAATACAAAAGGGCAAAGCAAGGCAAGTCAAAACGGAAAAGTAAAGCAAGACAAGGGAAGGCAAAAGGGCAAAGCAAGGCAAGGCAAAAAAGAAAAGTAAAGCAAGGCAAGGGAAGGCAAAAGGGCAAAGCAAGGCATGGAAAGGCAAGGCAAAGCAAGGGAAAAGGGCAAAGCAAGGCAAGGTAAGGCAAAAGGGCAATGCAAGGAAAGGCAAAATGGCAAAGCTAGGCAAGGCAAAGGGGAAAAGCATAGCAAGACAAGGCAAGGAAAAAGAGCAAAGCAAGGCAAGGCAAAACGGTAAAGTAAGTAAAGGCAAGGGAATGCAAAAGGGCAAAGCAAGGCAAGTCAAAACGGAAAGGTAAAGCAAGACAAGGGAAGGCAAAAGGGCAAAGCATGGCAAGGAAAGGCAAGGCAAAAGGGCAAAGCATGTCAAGGCAAGGCAAAGCAAAAGGGCAAAGCCAGACAAGGTAAGGCAAGGCAAAATGTCAAAGTAAGGCATTGTAATGCAAATCAAAAGGGCAAAGCAAGGCATGGCAAGGAAAAAGGGCAAAGCAAGACATGGAAAAGCAAGGCAAGGCAAAGCAAAAGGGAAAAGCAAGACAAGGTTAGGCAAGGCAAAATGTCAAAGTAAGGCAATGCAATGCAAATCAAAAGGGCAAAGCAAGGCATGGCAAGGAAAAAGGGCAAAGCAAGGCATGCAAAGGCAAGGCAAGGCAAGGGAAAAGGGCAAAGCAAGGCAAGGTAAGGCAAAAGGGCAATGCAAGGAAAGGCAAAATGGCAAAGCAAGGCAAGGCAAAAGGGCAAAGCATGGCAAGGCAAGGCAAGGAAAAAGGGCAAGGCAAGGCAAGGGAAAACTGCAAAGCAAGGCTAGGCAATGTAAGGCAAAAGGGCAAAGCAAGGCAAGGCAAGACAAAAGGGCAAAGGAAGGCAAGGCAAGGCAAAAGGGGAAAGCAAGGCAAGGCAAAATGGCAATGCAATTCAAGGCAAGGTAAGAGAAAAGGGCAAAGCAAGGCAAGGAATAAGAGCAAAGCATGTCACGGCAAGGAAAAGGTCAGAAGAAAGGCAAGGCAAATCAGGGCAAAAGGAGAAAGGAAGGCAAGGCAAGAGAAAGCAAGGAGGCAAAGCAAGGCAAGGCAAGGCAAAAGGGCAAAGCAAGGCAAGGTAAAAGGGCAAAGAAGGGCAAATCAAGGCAAAGCAAGGCAAAAGTACAAAGAAAGGTAAGGCAAGGCAAGACAAAAGGGCAATGCAAGGCAAGGCCGGGAAAAAGGGCAAATCAAGGCAAGCCAAATCAAGGCAAAAGGACAAACCAAAGCAAGGCCAGACAAGGCAAAAGGGCAAAGCATGGCAAGGCAAGGCAAACGGGAAAAGCAATGCAAGGGAGGCAAAATGGCAAAGCAAGGCAAGGCAAACCGGCAAAGCATGACAAGGCAAGGCAAGGCAAAAGGGCAAAGCAAGTCAAGGCAAGGTAAGGAAAAAGGGCAATGCAAGAAAAGGCAAAATGGCAAAGCAAGGCAAGGCAAAAGAGCAAAGCAAGGGAAGGCAAGGCAAAAGGGAAAAGCAAGGAAAGGAAAGGCAAGGCAAAAGGGCAAAGAATGACAAGGCAAGGCAAGGCAAAAGGGCAAAGCATGGCAAGGCAAGGCAAAGCAAAAGGGCAAAGCACGACAAGGTAGGACAAGGCAAAATGTCAAAGTAAGGCAATGCAATGCCAATCAAAAGGGAAAAGCAAGTCATGGCAAGGAGAAAGGGCAAAGCAAGCCATGGAAAGGCAAGGCAAGGCAAGGGAAAAGGGCTAAGCAAGGCAAGGAAAGGCAAGGCAAAAGGGCAAAGCAAGGCAAGGCAAAACGGCAAAGCATGACAAGGCAAGGCAAGGCAAAAGGGCAAAGCAAGGGGAGGCAAGGCAAAAGGGAAAAGCAAGGAAAGGAAAGTCAAGGCAAAAGGGCAAAGGAAGGCATGGCAAAAGGGCAAAGCATGACAAGGCAAGGCAAAATGTCAAAGTAAGGCAATGCAATGCAAATCAAAACGGCAAAACAAGGCAAGGAAAGGCAAAAGGGCAAAGATAGACATGGAAAGGCAAGGCAAGGCAAATCAAAAGGGCAAAGCAAGTTAAGGCAAGGTAAGGGAAAAGGGCAAATCAAGGGAAGGCAAGGCAAAAGAGCAAAGCAAGGGAAGGCAAGGCAAAAGGGAAAAGCAAGGAAGGGAAAGGCAAGACAAAAGGGCAAAGCAAGGCATGGCAAAAGGGCGAAGCATGGCAAGGCAAGGCAAGGCAAAAGGGCAAAGCATGGCAAGGAAAGGCAAAGCAAAAGAGCAAAGCAAGACGAGGTAAGGCAAGGCAAAATGTCAAAGTAAGGCAATGTATGCAAATCAAAACGGCAAAGCAAGGCATGGCAAGGAAAAAGGGCAAAGCAAGGCATGGAAAGGCAAGGCAAGGCAAGGGAAAAGGGCAAAGCAAGGCAAGGAAAGGCAAGGCAAAAGGGGAAAGCAAAGCAAGGCAAGGCAAAAGGATAAGCAAGACACGTCAAGGCAAGGCAAAGATGAAAGTAAGGCAATGCAAGGCAAATCAAAACGGCAGAACAAGGCAAGGCAAGGCAAAAGTGGAAAGCAAGGCAAGGCAAAACGGCAAAGTAAGGCAAGGCAAGGGAAGGCAAAAGTGCAAGCAAGGCAAGTCAAAACGGAAAAGTAAAGCAAGACAAGGGAAGGCAAAAGGGCAAAGCAAGGCATGGAAAGGCAAGGCAAGGCAATGCAGAAGGTCAAAGCAAGGCAAGGCAAGGTAAGGCAAAAGGGGAAACCAAAGCAAGACAAGGCAAAAGAATAAGCAAGACACGTCAAGGCAAGGCAAAGATCAAAGTAAGGCAATGCAAGGCAAATCAAAACGGCAAAACAAGGCAAGGCAAATGGGCAAAGAAAGGCAAGGCAAAACGGCAAAGCATGACGAGGCAAGGCAAGGCAAAAGGGCAAAGCAAGTCAAGGCAAGGTAAGGCAAAAGGGCAATGCAAGGAAAGGCAAAATGGCAAAGCAAGGCAAGGCAAAAGGGCAAAGCATGGCAAGGCATGGTAAAAGGGGAAAGCAAGGTAAGGCAAGGGAAGGTAAAAGGGAAAAGCAAGGGAAGGCAAGGAAAAAGAGCAAAGCAAGGGAAGGCAAGGCAAAAGGGAAAAGCAAGGAAAGGAAATGCAAGGCAAAAGGGCAAAGCGAGGCATAGCAAAAGGGCAAAGCATGACAAGGCAAGGCAAGGCAAAAGGGCAAAGCATGGCAAGGCAAGGCAAAGCAAAAGGGCAAAGCAAGACAAGGTAAGGCAAGGTAAAATGTCAAAGTAAGGCAATGTAAGGCAAATCAAAAGGGCAAAGCAAGGCATGGCAAGGAAAAAGGGCAAAGCAAGGCATGGAAAGGCAAGGCAAAGCAAGGGAAAAGGGCAAAGCAAGGCAAGGAAAGGCAAGGCAAAAGGGGAAAGCAAAGCAAGGCAAGGCAAAAGGATAAGCAAGACACGTCAAGGCAAGGCAAAGATGAAAGTAAGGCAATGCAAGGCAAATCAAAACGGCAGAACAAGGCAAGGCAAGGCAAAAGGGCAAAGCAAGGCAAGGCAAAACGCCAAAGTAAGGCAAGGCAAAACGCCAAAGTAAGGCAAGGCAAGGGAAGGCAAAAGAGCAAAGATAGGCAAGGGAAAAAGGAAAAGTAAAGCAAGGCAAGGGAAGGCAAAAGGGCAAAGCAGGACATGGAAAGGCAAGGCAAGGCAAAGCAAAAGGGAAAAGCAAGGCAAGGCAAGGTGAGGAAAAAGGGCAATGCAAGGAAAGGCAAAATGGCAAAGCAAGGCAAGGCAAAAGGGCAAAGCAAGTCAAGGCATGGTAAGGCAAAAGGGCAAAGCAAGGGAAGGCAAGGCAAAAGAGCAAAGCAAAGCAAGGAAAGGAAAGGCAAAAGGGCAAAGCATGGCAAGGAAAGGCAAGGCAAAAGGGCAAAGCATGTCAAGGCAAGGCAAAGCAAAAAGGCAAAGCCAGACAAGGTAAGGCAAGGCAAAATGTCAAAGTAAGGCAAGGCAAGGGAATGCAAAAGGGCAAAGCAAGGCAAGTCAAAACGGAAAAGTAAAGCAAGACAAGGGAAGGCAAAAGGGCAAAGCAAGGCAAGGCAAAAAGGAAAAGTAAAGCAAGGCAAGGGAAGGCAAAAGAACAAAGCAAGGCATGGAAAGGCAAGGCAAGGCAAGGGAAAAGGGCAAAGCAAGGCAAGGTAAGGCAAAAGGGCAATGCAAGGAAAGGCAAAATGGCAAAGCTAGGCAAGGCAAAAGGGAAAAGCATAGCAAGACAAGGCAAGGAAAAAGAGCAAAGCAAGGCAAGGCAAAACGGTAAAGTAAGGCAAGGCAAGGGAATGCAAAAGGGCAAAGCAAGGCAAGTCAAAACGGAAAGGTAAAGCAAGACAACGGAAGGCAAAAGGGCAAAGCATGGCAAGGCAAGGCAAAGCAAAAGGGCAAAGCAAGACAAGGTAAGGCAAGGCAAATGTGAAAGTAAGACAATGTAATGCAAATCAAAAGGGCAAAGCAAGGCATGGCAAGGAAAAAGGGCAAAGCAAGGCATGGAAAGGCAAGGCAAGGCAAGGGAAAAGGGCAAAGCAAGGCAAGGTACGGCAAAAGGGTAATGCAAGGAAAGGCAAAATGGCAAAGCAAGGCAAGGCAAAAGGGAAAAGCATGGCAAGACAAGGCAAGGAAAAAGGGTAAGGCAAGGCAAGGGAAAACTGCACAGCAAGGCTAGGCAATGTAAGGCAAAAGGGCAAAGCAAGGCAAAGCAAGACAAAAGGGCAAAGGAAGGCAAGGCAAGGCAAAAAGGGAAAGCAAGGTAAGACAAGGGAAGGCAAAATGGCAAAGCAAGGGAAGGCAAGGCAAAAGAGCAAAGCAAGGGAAGGCAAGGCAAAAGGGAAAAGCAAGTCAAGGCAAGGTAAGAGAAAAGGGAAGGAAAGGAAAGGGAAGGAAAAAGAGCACAGCATGTCACGGCAAGGCAAAAGGTCAGAAGAAAGGCAAGGCAAATCAGGGCAAAAGGAGAAACGAAGGCAAGGCAAGAGAAAGCAAGGAGGCAAAGCAAGGCAAGGCAAGGCAAAAGGGCAAAGAAAGGCAAGGTAAAAGTGCAAAGAAGGGCAAATCAAGGCAAAGCAAGGCAAAAGTACAAAGCAAGGTAAGGTAAGGCAAGACAAAAGGGCAATGCAAGGCAAGGCCGGGAAAAAGGGCAAATCAAGGCAAGGCAAATCAAGGTAAAAGGGCAAACCAAAGCAAGGCCAGACAAGGCAAAAGGGCAAAGCATGGCAAGGCAAGGCAAACGGGAAAAGCAATGCAAGGGAGGCAAAATGGCAAAGCAAGGCAAGGCAAACCGGCAAAGCATGACAAGGCAAGGCAAGGCAAAAGGGCAAAGCAAGTCAAGGCAAGGTAAGGAAAAAGGGCAATGCAAGAAAAGGCAAAATGGCAAAGCAAGGCAAGGCAAAAGAGCAAAGCAAGGGAAGGCAAGGCAAAAGGGAAAAGCAAGGAAAGGAAAGGCAAGGCAAAAGGGCAAAGAATGACAAGGCAAGGCAAGGCAAAAGGGCAAAGCATGGCAAGGCAAGGCAAAGCAAAAGGGCAAAGCACGACAAGGTAGGACAAGGCAAAATGTCAAAGTAAGGCAATGCAAAGCCAATCAAAAGGGAAAAGCAAGTCATGGCAAGGAGAAAGGGCAAAGCAAGCCATGGAAAGGCAAGGCAAGGCAAGGGAAAAGGGCTAAGCAAGGCAAGGAAAGGCAAGGCAAAAGGGCAAAGCAAGGCAAGGCAAAACGGCAAAGCATGACAAGGCAAGGCAAGGCAAAAGGGCAAAGCAAGGGGAGGCAAGGCAAAAGGGAAAAGCAAGGAAAGGAAAGTCAAGGCAAAAGGGCAAAGGAAGGCATGGCAAAAGGGCAAAGCATGACAAGGCAAGGCAAAATGTCAAAGTAAGGCAATGCAATGCAAATCAAAACGGCAAAACAAGGCAAGGAAAGGCAAAAGGGCAAAGATAGACATGGAAAGGCAAGGCAAGGCAAATCAAAAGGGCAAAGCAAGTTAAGGCAAGGTAAGGGAAAAGGGCAAATCAAGGGAAGGCAAGGCAAAAGAGCAAAGCAAGGGAAGGCAAGGCAAAAGGGAAAAGCAAGGAAGGGAAAGGCAAGACAAAAGGGCAAAGCAAGGCATGGCAAAAGGGCGAAGCATGGCAAGGCAAGGCAAGGCAAAAGGGCAAAGCATGGCAAGGAAAGGCAAAGCAAAAGAGCAAAGCAAGACGAGGTAAGGCAAGGCAAAATGTCAAAGTAAGGCAATGTATGCAAATCAAAACGGCAAAGCAAGGCATGGCAAGGAAAAAGGGCAAAGCAAGGCATGGAAAGGCAAGGCAAGGCAAGGGAAAAGGGCAAAGCAAGGCAAGGAAAGGCAAGGCAAAAGGGGAAAGCAAAGCAAGGCAAGGCAAAAGGATAAGCAAGACACGTCAAGGCAAGGCAAAGATGAAAGTAAGGCAATGCAAGGCAAATCAAAACGGCAAAACAAGGCAAGGCAAGGCAAAAAGGCAAAGCAAGGCAAGGCAAAACGGCAAAGTAAGGCAAGGCAAGGGAAGGCAAAAGGGCAAAGCAAGGCATGGAAAAACGGAAAAGTAAAGCAAGGCAAGGGAAGGCAAAAGGGCAAAGCAAGACATGGAAAGGCAAGGCAAGGCAAAGCAAAAGGTAAAAGCAAGGCAAGGCAAGGTAAGTCAAAAGGGCAATGCAAGGAAAGGCAAAATGGCAAAGCAAGGCAAGGCAAAACGGCAAAGCATGACAAGGCAAGGCAAGGCAAAAGGGCAAAGCAAGTCAAGGCAAGGTAAGGCAAAAGTGCAAAGCAAGGGAAGGCAAGGCAAAAGAGCAAAGCAAGGGAAGGCAAGGCAAAAGGGAAAAATAAGGAAAGGAAAGGCAAGGCAAAAGGGCAAAGCAAGGCATGGCAAAAGGACAGAGCATGACAAGGCAAGGCAAGGCAAAAGGGCAAAGCATGACAAGGCAAGGTAAGGCAAAAGGGCAATGCAAGACAAGGTAAGGCAAGGCAAAATGTCAAAGTAAGGCAATGTAAGGCAAATCAAAAGGGCAAAGCAAGGCATGGCATGGAAAAAGGGCAAAGCAAGGCAAGGCAAAACGGCAAAATAAGGCAAGGCAAGGGAATGCAAAAGGGCAAAGCAAGGCAAGTCAAAACGGAAAAGTAAAGCAAGACAAGGGAAGGCAAAAGGGCAAAGCAAGACATGGAAAGGCAAGGCAAGGCAAAGCAAAAGGGCAAAGCAAGACAAGGTAAGGCAAGGCAAAATGTCAAAGTAAGGCAATGCAATGCAAATCCAAAGGGCAAAGCAAGGCATGGCAAGGAAAAAAGGCAAAGCAAGGCATCGAAAGGCAAAGCAAAAGGGGAAAGCAAAGCGAGACAAGGCAAAAGGATAAGCAAGACACGTCAAGGCAAGGCAAAGATGAAAGTAAGGCAATGCAAGGCAAATCAAAAGGGCAAAACAAGGCAAGGCAAGGCAAAAGTGGAAAGCAAGGCAAGGCAAAACGGCAAAGTAAGGCAAGGCAAGGGAAGGCAAAAGTGCAAGCAAGGCAAGTCAAAACGGAAAAGTAAAGCAAGACAAGGGAAGGCAAAAGGGCAAAGCAAGGCATGGAAAGGCAAGGCAAGGCAATGCAGAAGGTCAAAGCAAGGCAAGGCAAGGTAAGGCAAAAGGGGAAACCAAAGCAAGACAAGGCAAAAGAATAAGCAAGACACGTCAAGGCAAGGCAAAGATCAAAGTAAGGCAATGCAAGGCAAATCAAAACGGCAAAACAAGGCAAGGCAAATGGGCAAAGAAAGGCAAGGCAAAACGGCAAAGCATGACGAGGCAAGGCAAGGCAAAAGGGCAAAGCAAGTCAAGGCAAGGTAAGGCAAAAGGGCAATGCAAGGAAAGGCAAAATGGCAAAGCAAGGCAAGGCAAAAGGGCAAAGCATGGCAAGGCATGGTAAAAGGGGAAAGCAAGGTAAGGCAAGGGAAGGTAAAAGGGAAAAGCAAGGGAAGGCAAGGAAAAAGAGCAAAGCAAGGGAAGGCAAGGCAAAAGGGAAAAGCAAGGAAAGGAAATGCAAGGCAAAAGGGCAAAGCGAGGCATAGCAAAAGGGCAAAGCATGACAAGGCAAGGCAAGGCAAAAGGGCAAAGCATGGCAAGGCAAGGCAAAGCAAAAGGGCAAAGCAAGACAAGGTAAGGCAAGGTAAAATGTCAAAGTAAGGCAATGTAAGGCAAATCAAAAGGGCAAAGCAAGGCATGGCAAGGAAAAAGGGCAAAGCAAGGCATGGAAAGGCAAGGCAAAGCAAGGGAAAAGGGCAAAGCAAGGCAAGGAAAGGCAAGGCAAAAGGGGAAAGCAAAGCAAGGCAAGGCAAAAGGATAAGCAAGACACGTCAAGGCAAGGCAAAGATGAAAGTAAGGCAATGCAAGGCAAATCAAAACGGCAGAACAAGGCAAGGCAAGGCAAAAGGGCAAAGCAAGGCAAGGCAAAACGCCAAAGTAAGGCAAGGCAAAACGCCAAAGTAAGGCAAGGCAAGGGAAGGCAAAAGAGCAAAGATAGGCAAGGGAAAAAGGAAAAGTAAAGCAAGGCAAGGGAAGGCAAAAGGGCAAAGCAGGACATGGAAAGGCAAGGCAAGGCAAAGCAAAAGGGAAAAGCAAGGCAAGGCAAGGTGAGGAAAAAGGGCAATGCAAGGAAAGGCAAAATGGCAAAGCAAGGCAAGGCAAAAGGGCAAAGCAAGTCAAGGCATGGTAAGGCAAAAGGGCAAAGCAAGGGAAGGCAAGGCAAAAGAGCAAAGCAAAGCAAGGAAAGGAAAGGCAAAAGGGCAAAGCATGGCAAGGAAAGGCAAGGCAAAAGGGCAAAGCATGTCAAGGCAAGGCAAAGCAAAAAGGCAAAGCCAGACAAGGTAAGGCAAGGCAAAATGTCAAAGTAAGGCAAGGCAAGGGAATGCAAAAGGGCAAAGCAAGGCAAGTCAAAACGGAAAAGTAAAGCAAGACAAGGGAAGGCAAAAGGGCAAAGCAAGGCAAGGCAAAAAGGAAAAGTAAAGCAAGGCAAGGGAAGGCAAAAGAACAAAGCAAGGCATGGAAAGGCAAGGCAAGGGAAAAGGGCAAAGCAAGGCAAGGTAAGGCAAAAGGGCAATGCAAGGAAAGGCAAAATGGCAAAGCTAGGCAAGGCAAAAGGGAAAAGCATAGCAAGACAAGGCAAGGAAAAAGAGCAAAGCAAGGCAAGGCAAAACGGTAAAGTAAGGCAAGGCAAGGGAATGCAAAAGGGCAAAGCAAGGCAAGTCAAAACGGAAAGGTAAAGCAAGACAACGGAAGGCAAAAGGGCAAAGCATGGCAAGGCAAGGCAAAGCAAAAGGGCAAAGCAAGACAAGGTAAGGCAAGGCAAATGTGAAAGTAAGACAATGTAATGCAAATCAAAAGGGCAAAGCAAGGCATGGCAAGGAAAAAGGGCAAAGCAAGGCATGGAAAGGCAAGGCAAGGCAAGGGAAAAGGGCAAAGCAAGGCAAGGTACGGCAAAAGGGCAATGCAAGGAAAGGCAAAATGGCAAAGCAAGGCAAGGCAAAAGGGAAAAGCATGGCAAGACAAGGCAAGGAAAAAGGGTAAGGCAAGGCAAGGGAAAACTGCACAGCAAGGCTAGGCAATGTAAGGCAAAAGGGCAAAGCAAGGCAAAGCAAGACAAAAGGGCAAAGGAAGGCAAGGCAAGGCAAAAAGGGAAAGCAAGGTAAGACAAGGGAAGGCAAAATGGCAAAGCAAGGGAAGGCAAGGCAAAAGAGCAAAGCAAGGGAAGGCAAGGCAAAAGGGAAAAGCAAGTCAAGGCAAGGTAAGAGAAAAGGGAAGGAAAGGAAAGGGAAGGAAAAAGAGCACAGCATGTCACGGCAAGGCAAAAGGTCAGAAGAAAGGCAAGGCAAATCAGGGCAAAAGGAGAAACGAAGGCAAGGCAAGAGAAAGCAAGGAGGCAAAGCAAGGCAAGGCAAGGCAAAAGGGCAAAGAAAGGCAAGGTAAAAGTGCAAAGAAGGGCAAATCAAGGCAAAGCAAGGCAAAAGTACAAAGCAAGGTAAGGTAAGGCAAGACAAAAGGGCAATGCAAGGCAAGGCCGGGAAAAAGGGCAAATCAAGGCAAGGCAAATCAAGGTAAAAGGGCAAACCAAAGCAAGGCCAGACAAGGCAAAAGGGCAAAGCATGGCAAGGCAAGGCAAACGGGAAAAGCAATGCAAGGGAGGCAAAATGGCAAAGCAAGGCAAGGCAAACCGGCAAAGCATGACAAGGCAAGGCAAGGCAAAAGGGCAAAGCATTTCAAGGCAAGGTAAGGAAGAAGGGCAATGCAAGAAAAGGCAAAATGGTAAGCAAGGCAAGGCAAAAGGGCAAAGCATGGCTAGGCAAGGCAAAAGGGGAAAGCAAGGTAAGACAAGGTAAGGCAAAATGGCAAAGCAAGGGAAGGCAAGGCAAAAGGGAAAAGCAAGGAAAGGAAAGGCAAGGCAAAAGGGCAAAGCATGACAAGGCAAGGCAAAGCAAAAGGGCAAAGCATGACAAGGTAAGACAAGACAAAATGTCAAAGTAAGGCAATGCAATGCCAATCAAAAGGGAAAATCAAGGCTTGGAAAGGAAAAAGGGCAAAGCAAGGCATGGAAAGGCAAGGCAAGGCAAGGGAAAAGGGCAAAGCAAGGCAAGGTACGGCAAAAGGGTAATGCAAGGAAAGGCAAAATGGCAAGGCAAGGCAAAGCAAAAGGGAAAATCATGGCAAGACAAGGCAAGGAAAAAGGGCAAGGCAAGGCAAGGGAAAACTGCAAAGCAAGGCTAGGCAATGTAAGGCAAAAGGGCAAAGCAAGGCAAAGCAAGACAAAAGGGCAAAGGAAGGCAAGGCAAGGCAAAAGGGGAAAGCAAGGTAAGACAAGGGAAGGCAAAATGGCAAAGCAAGGGAAGGCAAGGCAAAAGAGCAAAGCAAGGGAAGGCAAGGCAAAAGGGAAAAGCAAGTCAAGGCAAGGTAAGAGAAAAGGGCAAAGCAAGGGAAGGAAAAAGAGGAAAGCATGTCACGGCAAGGCAAAAGGTCAGAAGAAAGGCAAGGCAAATCAGGGCAAAAGGAGAAAGGAAGGCAAGGCAAGAGAAAGCAAGGAGGCAAAGCAAGGCAAGGCAAGGCAAAAGGGCAAAGCAAGGCAAGGTAAAAGTGCAAAGAAGGGCAAATCAAGGCAAAGCAAGGCAAAAGTACAAAGCAAGGTAAGGCAAGGCAAGACAAAAGGGCAATGCAAGGCAAGGCCGGGAAAAAGGGCAAATCAAGGCAAGGCAAATCAAGGCAAAAGGGCAAACCAAAGCAAGGCCAGACAAGGCAAAAGGGCAAAGCATGGCAAGGCAAGGCAAACGGGAAAAGCAATGCAAGGGAAGGCAAAATGGCAAAGCAAGGCAAGGCAAACCGGCAAAGCATGACAAGGCAAGGCAAGGCAAAAGGGCAAAGCAAGTCAAGGCAAGGTAAGGAAAAAGGGCAATGCAAGAAAAGGCAAAATGGCAAAGCTAGACAAGGTAAAAGGGAAAAGCATGGCAAGGCAAGGCAAAAGGGGAAAGCAAGGTAAGACAAGGGAAGGCAAAATGGCAAAGCAAGGGAAGGCAAGGCAAAAGGGAAAAATAAGGAAAGGAAAGGCAAGGCAAAAGGGCAAAGCAAGGCATGGCAAAAGGACAGAGCATGACAAGGCAAGGCAAGGCAAAAGGGCAAAGCATGACAAGGCAAGGTAAGGCAAAAGGGCAATGCAAGACAAGGTAAGGCAAGGCAAAATGTCAAAGTAAGGCAATGTAAGGCAAATCAAAAGGGCAAAGCAAGGCATGGCATGGAAAAAGGGCAAAGCAAGGCAAGGCAAAACGGCAAAATAAGGCAAGGCAAGGGAATGCAAAAGGGCAAAGCAAGGCAAGTCAAAACGGAAAAGTAAAGCAAGACAAGGGAAGGCAAAAGGGCAAAGCAAGACATGGAAAGGCAAGGCAAGGCAAAGCAAAAGGGCAAAGCAAGACAAGGTAAGGCAAGGCAAAATGTCAAAGTAAGGCAATGCAATGCAAATCCAAAGGGCAAAGCAAGGCATGGCAAGGAAAAAAGGCAAAGCAAGGCATCGAAAGGCAAAGCAAAAGGGGAAAGCAAAGCGAGACAAGGCAAAAGGATAAGCAAGACACGTCAAGGCAAGGCAAAGATGAAAGTAAGGCAATGCAAGGCAAATCAAAAGGGCAAAACAAGGCAAGGCAAGGCAAAAGTGGAAAGCAAGGCAAGGCAAAACGGCAAAGTAAGGCAAGGCAAGGGAAGGCAAAAGTGCAAGCAAGGCAAGTCAAAACGGAAAAGTAAAGCAAGACAAGGGAAGGCAAAAGGGCAAAGCAAGGCATGGAAAGGCAAGGCAAGGCAATGCAGAAGGTCAAAGCAAGGCAAGGCAAGGTAAGGCAAAAGGGGAAACCAAAGCAAGACAAGGCAAAAGAATAAGCAAGACACGTCAAGGCAAGGCAAAGATCAAAGTAAGGCAATGCAAGGCAAATCAAAACGGCAAAACAAGGCAAGGCAAATGGGCAAAGAAAGGCAAGGCAAAACGGCAAAGCATGACGAGGCAAGGCAAGGCAAAAGGGCAAAGCAAGTCAAGGCAAGGTAAGGCAAAAGGGCAATGCAAGGAAAGGCAAAATGGCAAAGCAAGGCAAGGCAAAAGGGCAAAGCATGGCAAGGCATGGTAAAAGGGGAAAGCAAGGTAAGGCAAGGGAAGGTAAAAGGGAAAAGCAAGGGAAGGCAAGGAAAAAGAGCAAAGCAAGGGAAGGCAAGGCAAAAGGGAAAAGCAAGGAAAGGAAATGCAAGGCAAAAGGGCAAAGCGAGGCATAGCAAAAGGGCAAAGCATGACAAGGCAAGGCAAGGCAAAAGGGCAAAGCATGGCAAGGCAAGGCAAAGCAAAAGGGCAAAGCAAGACAAGGTAAGGCAAGGTAAAATGTCAAAGTAAGGCAATGTAAGGCAAATCAAAAGGGCAAAGCAAGGCATGGCAAGGAAAAAGGGCAAAGCAAGGCATGGAAAGGCAAGGCAAAGCAAGGGAAAAGGGCAAAGCAAGGCAAGGAAAGGCAAGGCAAAAGGGGAAAGCAAAGCAAGGCAAGGCAAAAGGATAAGCAAGACACGTCAAGGCAAGGCAAAGATGAAAGTAAGGCAATGCAAGGCAAATCAAAACGGCAGAACAAGGCAAGGCAAGGCAAAAGGGCAAAGCAAGGCAAGGCAAAACGCCAAAGTAAGGCAAGGCAAAACGCCAAAGTAAGGCAAGGCAAGGGAAGGCAAAAGAGCAAAGATAGGCAAGGGAAAAAGGAAAAGTAAAGCAAGGCAAGGGAAGGCAAAAGGGCAAAGCAGGACATGGAAAGGCAAGGCAAGGCAAAGCAAAAGGGAAAAGCAAGGCAAGGCAAGGTGAGGAAAAAGGGCAATGCAAGGAAAGGCAAAATGGCAAAGCAAGGCAAGGCAAAAGGGCAAAGCAAGTCAAGGCATGGTAAGGCAAAAGGGCAAAGCAAGGGAAGGCAAGGCAAAAGAGCAAAGCAAAGCAAGGAAAGGAAAGGCAAAAGGGCAAAGCATGGCAAGGAAAGGCAAGGCAAAAGGGCAAAGCATGTCAAGGCAAGGCAAAGCAAAAAGGCAAAGCCAGACAAGGTAAGGCAAGGCAAAATGTCAAAGTAAGGCAAGGCAAGGGAATGCAAAAGGGCAAAGCAAGGCAAGTCAAAACGGAAAAGTAAAGCAAGACAAGGGAAGGCAAAAGGGCAAAGCAAGGCAAGGCAAAAAGGAAAAGTAAAGCAAGGCAAGGGAAGGCAAAAGAACAAAGCAAGGCATGGAAAGGCAAGGCAAGGGAAAAGGGCAAAGCAAGGCAAGGTAAGGCAAAAGGGCAATGCAAGGAAAGGCAAAATGGCAAAGCTAGGCAAGGCAAAAGGGAAAAGCATAGCAAGACAAGGCAAGGAAAAAGAGCAAAGCAAGGCAAGGCAAAACGGTAAAGTAAGGCAAGGCAAGGGAATGCAAAAGGGCAAAGCAAGGCAAGTCAAAACGGAAAGGTAAAGCAAGACAACGGAAGGCAAAAGGGCAAAGCATGGCAAGGCAAGGCAAAGCAAAAGGGCAAAGCAAGACAAGGTAAGGCAAGGCAAATGTGAAAGTAAGACAATGTAATGCAAATCAAAAGGGCAAAGCAAGGCATGGCAAGGAAAAAGGGCAAAGCAAGGCATGGAAAGGCAAGGCAAGGCAAGGGAAAAGGGCAAAGCAAGGCAAGGTACGGCAAAAGGGCAATGCAAGGAAAGGCAAAATGGCAAAGCAAGGCAAGGCAAAAGGGAAAAGCATGGCAAGACAAGGCAAGGAAAAAGGGTAAGGCAAGGCAAGGGAAAACTGCACAGCAAGGCTAGGCAATGTAAGGCAAAAGGGCAAAGCAAGGCAAAGCAAGACAAAAGGGCAAAGGAAGGCAAGGCAAGGCAAAAAGGGAAAGCAAGGTAAGACAAGGGAAGGCAAAATGGCAAAGCAAGGGAAGGCAAGGCAAAAGAGCAAAGCAAGGGAAGGCAAGGCAAAAGGGAAAAGCAAGTCAAGGCAAGGTAAGAGAAAAGGGAAGGAAAGGAAAGGGAAGGAAAAAGAGCACAGCATGTCACGGCAAGGCAAAAGGTCAGAAGAAAGGCAAGGCAAATCAGGGCAAAAGGAGAAACGAAGGCAAGGCAAGAGAAAGCAAGGAGGCAAAGCAAGGCAAGGCAAGGCAAAAGGGCAAAGAAAGGCAAGGTAAAAGTGCAAAGAAGGGCAAATCAAGGCAAAGCAAGGCAAAAGTACAAAGCAAGGTAAGGTAAGGCAAGACAAAAGGGCAATGCAAGGCAAGGCCGGGAAAAAGGGCAAATCAAGGCAAGGCAAATCAAGGTAAAAGGGCAAACCAAAGCAAGGCCAGACAAGGCAAAAGGGCAAAGCATGGCAAGGCAAGGCAAACGGGAAAAGCAATGCAAGGGAGGCAAAATGGCAAAGCAAGGCAAGGCAAACCGGCAAAGCATGACAAGGCAAGGCAAGGCAAAAGGGCAAAGCATTTCAAGGCAAGGTAAGGAAGAAGGGCAATGCAAGAAAAGGCAAAATGGTAAGCAAGGCAAGGCAAAAGGGCAAAGCATGGCTAGGCAAGGCAAAAGGGGAAAGCAAGGTAAGACAAGGTAAGGCAAAATGGCAAAGCAAGGGAAGGCAAGGCAAAAGGGAAAAGCAAGGAAAGGAAAGGCAAGGCAAAAGGGCAAAGCATGACAAGGCAAGGCAAAGCAAAAGGGCAAAGCATGACAAGGTAAGACAAGACAAAATGTCAAAGTAAGGCAATGCAATGCCAATCAAAAGGGAAAATCAAGGCTTGGAAAGGAAAAAGGGCAAAGCAAGGCATGGAAAGGCAAGGCAAGGCAAGGGAAAAGGGCAAAGCAAGGCAAGGTACGGCAAAAGGGTAATGCAAGGAAAGGCAAAATGGCAAGGCAAGGCAAAGCAAAAGGGAAAATCATGGCAAGACAAGGCAAGGAAAAAGGGCAAGGCAAGGCAAGGGAAAACTGCAAAGCAAGGCTAGGCAATGTAAGGCAAAAGGGCAAAGCAAGGCAAAGCAAGACAAAAGGGCAAAGGAAGGCAAGGCAAGGCAAAAGGGGAAAGCAAGGTAAGACAAGGGAAGGCAAAATGGCAAAGCAAGGGAAGGCAAGGCAAAAGAGCAAAGCAAGGGAAGGCAAGGCAAAAGGGAAAAGCAAGTCAAGGCAAGGTAAGAGAAAAGGGCAAAGCAAGGGAAGGAAAAAGAGGAAAGCATGTCACGGCAAGGCAAAAGGTCAGAAGAAAGGCAAGGCAAATCAGGGCAAAAGGAGAAAGGAAGGCAAGGCAAGAGAAAGCAAGGAGGCAAAGCAAGGCAAGGCAAGGCAAAAGGGCAAAGCAAGGCAAGGTAAAAGTGCAAAGAAGGGCAAATCAAGGCAAAGCAAGGCAAAAGTACAAAGCAAGGTAAGGCAAGGCAAGACAAAAGGGCAATGCAAGGCAAGGCCGGGAAAAAGGGCAAATCAAGGCAAGGCAAATCAAGGCAAAAGGGCAAACCAAAGCAAGGCCAGACAAGGCAAAAGGGCAAAGCATGGCAAGGCAAGGCAAACGGGAAAAGCAATGCAAGGGAAGGCAAAATGGCAAAGCAAGGCAAGGCAAACCGGCAAAGCATGACAAGGCAAGGCAAGGCAAAAGGGCAAAGCAAGTCAAGGCAAGGTAAGGAAAAAGGGCAATGCAAGAAAAGGCAAAATGGCAAAGCTAGACAAGGTAAAAGGGAAAAGCATGGCAAGGCAAGGCAAAAGGGGAAAGCAAGGTAAGACAAGGGAAGGCAAAATGGCAAAGCAAGGGAAGGCAAGGCAAAAGGGAAAAGCAAGGAAAGGAAAGGCAAGGCAAAAGGGCAAAGCATGACAAGGCAAGGCAAGGCAAAAGGGCAAAGCATGGCAAGGCAAGGCAAAGCAAAAGGGCAAAGCTTGACAAGGTAAGACAAGGCAAAATGTCAAAGTAAGGCAATGCAATGCCAATCAAAAGGGAAAAGCAAGGCTTGGAAAGGAAAAAGGGCAAAGCAAGGCATGGAAAGGAAAGGCAAGGCGAGGGAAAAGGGCAAAGCAAGGCAAGGTAAGGCAAAAGGGCAAAGCAAGGCAAAGCAAGACAATAGGGCAAAGGAAGGCAAGGCAAGGCAAAAGGGGAAAGCAAGGTAAGACAAGGGAAGGCAAAATGGCAAAGCAAGGGAAGGCAAGGCAAAAGAGCAAAGCAAGGGAAGGCAAGGCAAAATGGCAATGCAATTCAAGGCAAGGTAAGAGAAAAGGGCAAAGCAAGGGAAGGAAAAAGAGGAAAGCATGTCACGGCAAGGCAAAAGGTCAGAAGAAAGGCAAGGCAAATCAGGGCAAAAGGAGAAAGGAAGGCAAGGCAAGAGAAATCAAGGAGGCAAAGCAAGGCAGGGCAAGGCAAAAGGGCAAAGCAAGGCAAGGCCAGACAAGGCAAAAGGGCAAAGCATGGCAAGGCAAGGCAAACGGGAAAAGCAATGCAAGGGAAGGCAAAATGGCAAAGCAAGGCAAGGCAAACCGGCAAAGCATGACAAGGCAAGGCAAGGCAAAAGGGCAAAGCAAGTCAAGGCAAGGTAAGGAAAAAGGGCAATTGAAGAAACGGCAACATGGCAAAGCAAGGCAAGGTAAAAGGGAAAAGCATGGCAAGGCAAGGCAAAAGGGGAAAGCAAGGTAAGACAAGGGAAGGCAAAATGGCAAAGCAAGTCAAGGCAAGGTAAGGAAAAAGGGCAATTGAAGAAACGGCAACATGGCAAAGCAAGGCAAGGTAAAAGGGCAAAGCATGACAAGGCAAGGCAAGGCAAAAGGGCAAAGCATGGCAAGGCAAGGCAAAGCAAAAGGGCAAAGCATGACAAGGTAAGACAAGGCAAAATGTCAAAGTAAGGCAATGCAATGCCAATCAAAAGGGAAAAGCAAGGCTTGGCAATGAAAAAGGGCAAAGCAATCCATGGAAAGGCAAGGCAAGGCAAGGCAAGGGAAAAGGGCTAAGCAAGGCAAGGAAAGGCAAGGCAAAAGGGGAAAGCAAAGCAAGGCAAGGCAAAAGGATAAGCAAGACACGTCAAGGCAAGGCAAAGATGAAAGTAAGGCAATGCAAGGCAAATCAAAACGGCAAAACAAGTCAAGGCAAAAGGGCAAAGCAAGGCAAGGCAAAACGGCAAAGCATGACAAGGCAAGGCAAGGCAAAAGGGCAAAGCATGTCAAGGCAAGGTAAGGCAAAAGGGCAATGCAAGGAAAGGCAAAATGGCAAAGCAAGACAAGGCAGAAGGGCAAAGCATAACAAGGCAAAGCAAGGCAAAAGGGCAAAGCAAGGCAAGTCAAAAGGGCAAAGCATGACAAGGCAAGGCAAGGAAAAAGGGTATAGCAAGTCAAGGCAAGGTAAGGCAAAAGGGCAAAACAAGGGGAGGCAAGGCAAAAGAGCAAAGCAATGGAAGGCAAGGCAAAGGGAAAAGCAAGGAAAGGAAAGGCAAGGCAAAAGGGTAAAGCAAGGCATGGCAAAAGGGCAAAGCATGACAAGGCAAGGCAAGGCAAAAGGGCAAAGCATGGCAAGGCAAGGCAAAGCAAAAGGGCAAAGCAAGACAAGGTAAGGCAAGGTAAAATGTCAAAGTAAGGCAATGTAAGGCAAATCAAAAGGGCAAAGCAAGGCATGGCAAGGAAAAAGGGCAAAGCAAGGCAAGGCAAAACGGCAAAATAAGGCAAGGCAAGGGAATGCAAAAGGGCAAAGCAAGGCAAGTCAAAACGGAAAAGTAAAGCAAGACAAGGGAAGGCAAAAGGGCAGAGCAAAGACATGGAAAGGCAAGGCAAGGCAAAGCAAAAGGGCAAAGCAAGACAAGGTAAGGCAAGGGAAAATGTCAAAGTAAGGCAATGCAATGCAAATCAAAAGGGCAAAGCAAGGCATGGCAAGGATAAAGGGCAAAGCAAGGCATGGAAAGGCAAGGCAAGGCAAGGGAAAAGGGCAAAGCAAGGCAAGGAAAGGCAAGGCAAAAGGGGAAATCAAAGCAAGGCAAGGCAAAAGGATAAGCAAGACACGTCAAGGCAAGGTAAAGATGAAAGTAAGACAATGCAAGGCAAATCAAAACGGAAAACAAGGCAAGGCAAGGCAAAAGGGCAAAGCAAGGCAAGGCAAAACGGCAAAGTAAGGCAAGGCAAGAGAAGGCAAAAGAGCAAAGCAAGGCAAGGCAAAAAGGAAAAGTAAAGCAAGGCAAGGGAAGGCAAAAGGGCAAAGCAAGACATGGAAAGGCAAGGCAAGGCAAAGCAAAAGGGAAAAGCAAGGCAAGGCAAGGTGAGGCAAAAGGGCAATGCAAGCAAAGGCAAAATGGCAAAGCAAGGCAAGGCAAAAGGGCAAAGCAAGTCAAGGCAAGGTAAGGCAAAAGGGAAAAACAAGGGAAGGCAAGGCAAAAGAGCAAAGCAAGGGAAGGCAAGGCAAAAGGGAAAAGGAAGGAAAGGCAAGGCAAAAGGGAAAGCAAGGCATGGCAAAAGGGCAAAGCATGGCAAGGAAAGGCAAGGCAAAAGGGCAAAGCATGTCAAGGCAAGGCAAAGCCAGACAAGGTAAGGCACGGAAAAATTTTAAAGTAAGGCAAGGCAAGGGAATGCAAAAGGGCAAAGCAAGGCAAGTCAAAACGGAAAAGTAAAGCAAGACAAGGGAAGGCAAAAGGGCAAAGCAAGACATGGAAAGGCAAGGCAAGGCAAAGCAAAAGGGAAAAGCAAGACAAGTCAGGCAAGGCAAAATGTCAAAGTAAGGCAATGCAATGCAAATCAAAAGGGCAAAGCAAGGCATGGCAAGGAAAAAGGGCAAAGCAAGGCAAGGTAAGGCAAAAGGGCAATGCAAGCAAAGGCAAAATGGCAATGCAAGGAAAGGCAAAATGGCAAAGCAAGGCAAGGAAAAAGGGCAAAGAAAGGCAAGGCAAAACGGCAAAGTAAGGCAAGGCAAGGGAATGCAAAAGGGCAAAGCAAGGCAAGTCAAAACGGAAAAGTAAAGCAAGACAAAGGAAGGCAAATGGGCAAAGCATGGCAAGGCAAGGCAAAGCAAAAGGGCAAAGCAAGACAAGGTAAGGCAAGGCAAAATGTGAAAGTAAGGCAATGTAGGAGAAAGGAAGGAGAAAGGAGAAAGGAAGGCAAGGCAAGACAAGGCAAAGAGGCAAAGTATGGCTAGGCAAAAGGGCAAAGCAAGGCAAGGTAAGGCAAAGGGGCAAAGCAAGGCATGGAAAGGCAAGGCAAGGGAAGGCAAAAGGGTAAAGAAAGGCAAGGAAAGGCAAGGCAAAAGGGGAAAGCAAAGCAAGGCAAGGCAAAAGGATAAGGAAGACACGTCAAGGCAAGGCAAAGATGAAAGTAAGGCAATGCAAGGCAATTCAAAACGGCAAAACAAGGAAAGGCAAGGCAAAAGGGCAAAGCAAAGCAAGTCAAAAGGGCAAAGCATGACAAGGCAAGGCAAGGCAAAAGGGCAAAGCATGTCAAGGCAAGGTAAGGCAAAAGGGCAATGCAAGGAAAGGCAAAATGGCAAAGCAAGACAAGGCAAGGAAAAAGGGTATAGCAAGTCAAGGCAAGGTAAGGCAAAAGGGCAATTCAAGGAAAGGCAAAATGTCAAAGCAAGACAAGGCAAAAGGGCAAAGCATGGCAAGGCAATGAAAAAGGGCAACTCAATGCAAGGCCAGGCAAAAGGGCAAAGAAAGGCAAGGCAAGGTAAGTCAAAAGGACAAACCATGGCAAGGCCAGGAAAAAGGCCAAAGCAAGGAAAGGCAAGGCAAAAGGGGAAAGCAAGGCAAGGGAAAATGGCAAAGCAAGGCAAGGCAAGGCAAGACAAAAGGGCAAAGCAAGGCAAGGAAAAAGAGCAAAGCATGGCAAGGCAAGGCAAAGCAAAAGGGCAAAGAAAGACAAGGTAAGGCAAGGTAAAATGTCAAAGTAAGGCAATGTAAGGCAAATCAAAAGGGCAAAGCAAGGCATGGCAAGGAAAAAGGGCAAAGCAAGGCAAGGCAAAACGGCAAAATAAGGCAAGGCAAGGGAATGCAAAAGGGCAAAGCAAGGCAAGTCAAAACGGAAAAGTAAAGCAAGACAAGGGAAGGCAAAAGGGCAAAGCAAAGACATGGAAAGGCAAGGCAAGGCAAAGCAAAAGGACAAAGCAAGACAAGGTAAGGCAAGGCAAAATGTCAAAGTAAGGCAATGCAATGCAAATCAAAAGGGCAAAGCAAGGCATGGCAAGGAAAAAGGGCAAAGCAAGGCATGGAAAGGCAAGGCAAGGCAAGGGAAAAGGGCAAAGCAAGGCAAGGAAAGGCAAGGCAAAAGGGGAAAGCAAAGCAAGGCAAGGCAAAAGGATAAGCAAGACACGTCAAGGCAAGGTAAAGATGAAAGTAAGGCAATGCAAGGCAAATCAAAACGGCAAAACAAGGCAAGGCAAGGCAAAAGGGCAAAGCAAGTCAAGGCAAAACGGCAAAGTAAGGCAAGGCAAGAGAAGGCAAAAGAGCAAAGCAAGGCAAGGCAAAAAGGAAAAGTAAAGCAAGGCAAGGGAAGGCAAAAGGGAAAAGCAAGACATGGAAAGGCAAGGCAAGGCAAAGCAAAAGGGAAAAGCAAGGCAAGGCAAGGTGAGGCAAAAGGGCAATGCAAGGAAAGGCAAAATGGCAAAGCAAGGCAAGGCAAAAGGGCAAAGCATGGCAAGGCATGGTAAGGCAAAAGAGCAAAACAAGGGAAGGCAAAGCAAAAGGGAAAAGCAAGGAAAGGAAAGGCAAGGCAAAAGGGCAAAGCAAGGCATGGCAAAAGGGCAAAGCATGGCAAGGAAAGGCAAGGCAAAAGGGCAAAGAATGGCAAGGCAAGGCAAAGCAAAAGGGCAAAGCATGACAAGGTAAGGCAAGGCAAGGCAAAGCAAAAGGGCAAAGCAAGGCAAGGTAAAAGTGCAAAGAAGGGCAAATCAAGGCAAAGCAAGGCAAAAGTACAAAGCAAGGTAAGGCAAGGCAAGACAAAAGGGCAATGCAAGGCAAGGCCGGGAAAAAGGGCAAATCAAGGCAAGGCAAATCAAGGCAAAAGGGCAAACCAAAGCAAGGCCAGACAAGGCAAAAGGGCAAAGCATGGCAAGGCAAGGCAAACGGGAAAAGCAATGCAAGGGAAGGCAAAATGGCAAAGCAAGGCAAGGCAAACCGGCAAAGCATGACAAGGCAAGGCAAGGCAAAAGGGCAAAGCAAGTCAAGGCAAGGTAAGGAAAAAGGGCAATGCAAGAAAAGGCAAAATGGCAAAGCTAGACAAGGTAAAAGGGAAAAGCATGGCAAGGCAAGGCAAAAGGGGAAAGCAAGGTAAGACAAGGGAAGGCAAAATGGCAAAGCAAGGGAAGGCAAGGCAAAAGGGAAAAATAAGGAAAGGAAAGGCAAGGCAAAAGGGCAAAGCAAGGCATGGCAAAAGGACAGAGCATGACAAGGCAAGGCAAGGCAAAAGGGCAAAGCATGACAAGGCAAGGTAAGGCAAAAGGGCAATGCAAGACAAGGTAAGGCAAGGCAAAATGTCAAAGTAAGGCAATGTAAGGCAAATCAAAAGGGCAAAGCAAGGCATGGCATGGAAAAAGGGCAAAGCAAGGCAAGGCAAAACGGCAAAATAAGGCAAGGCAAGGGAATGCAAAAGGGCAAAGCAAGGCAAGTCAAAACGGAAAAGTAAAGCAAGACAAGGGAAGGCAAAAGGGCAAAGCAAGACATGGAAAGGCAAGGCAAGGCAAAGCAAAAGGGCAAAGCAAGACAAGGTAAGGCAAGGCAAAATGTCAAAGTAAGGCAATGCAATGCAAATCCAAAGGGCAAAGCAAGGCATGGCAAGGAAAAAAGGCAAAGCAAGGCATCGAAAGGCAAAGCAAAAGGGGAAAGCAAAGCGAGACAAGGCAAAAGGATAAGCAAGACACGTCAAGGCAAGGCAAAGATGAAAGTAAGGCAATGCAAGGCAAATCAAAAGGGCAAAACAAGGCAAGGCAAGGCAAAAGTGGAAAGCAAGGCAAGGCAAAACGGCAAAGTAAGGCAAGGCAAGGGAAGGCAAAAGTGCAAGCAAGGCAAGTCAAAACGGAAAAGTAAAGCAAGACAAGGGAAGGCAAAAGGGCAAAGCAAGGCATGGAAAGGCAAGGCAAGGCAATGCAGAAGGTCAAAGCAAGGCAAGGCAAGGTAAGGCAAAAGGGGAAACCAAAGCAAGACAAGGCAAAAGAATAAGCAAGACACGTCAAGGCAAGGCAAAGATCAAAGTAAGGCAATGCAAGGCAAATCAAAACGGCAAAACAAGGCAAGGCAAATGGGCAAAGAAAGGCAAGGCAAAACGGCAAAGCATGACGAGGCAAGGCAAGGCAAAAGGGCAAAGCAAGTCAAGGCAAGGTAAGGCAAAAGGGCAATGCAAGGAAAGGCAAAATGGCAAAGCAAGGCAAGGCAAAAGGGCAAAGCATGGCAAGGCATGGTAAAAGGGGAAAGCAAGGTAAGGCAAGGGAAGGTAAAAGGGAAAAGCAAGGGAAGGCAAGGAAAAAGAGCAAAGCAAGGGAAGGCAAGGCAAAAGGGAAAAGCAAGGAAAGGAAATGCAAGGCAAAAGGGCAAAGCGAGGCATAGCAAAAGGGCAAAGCATGACAAGGCAAGGCAAGGCAAAAGGGCAAAGCATGGCAAGGCAAGGCAAAGCAAAAGGGCAAAGCAAGACAAGGTAAGGCAAGGTAAAATGTCAAAGTAAGGCAATGTAAGGCAAATCAAAAGGGCAAAGCAAGGCATGGCAAGGAAAAAGGGCAAAGCAAGGCATGGAAAGGCAAGGCAAAGCAAGGGAAAAGGGCAAAGCAAGGCAAGGAAAGGCAAGGCAAAAGGGGAAAGCAAAGCAAGGCAAGGCAAAAGGATAAGCAAGACACGTCAAGGCAAGGCAAAGATGAAAGTAAGGCAATGCAAGGCAAATCAAAACGGCAGAACAAGGCAAGGCAAGGCAAAAGGGCAAAGCAAGGCAAGGCAAAACGCCAAAGTAAGGCAAGGCAAAACGCCAAAGTAAGGCAAGGCAAGGGAAGGCAAAAGAGCAAAGATAGGCAAGGGAAAAAGGAAAAGTAAAGCAAGGCAAGGGAAGGCAAAAGGGCAAAGCAGGACATGGAAAGGCAAGGCAAGGCAAAGCAAAAGGGAAAAGCAAGGCAAGGCAAGGTGAGGAAAAAGGGCAATGCAAGGAAAGGCAAAATGGCAAAGCAAGGCAAGGCAAAAGGGCAAAGCAAGTCAAGGCATGGTAAGGCAAAAGGGCAAAGCAAGGGAAGGCAAGGCAAAAGAGCAAAGCAAAGCAAGGAAAGGAAAGGCAAAAGGGCAAAGCATGGCAAGGAAAGGCAAGGCAAAAGGGCAAAGCATGTCAAGGCAAGGCAAAGCAAAAAGGCAAAGCCAGACAAGGTAAGGCAAGGCAAAATGTCAAAGTAAGGCAAGGCAAGGGAATGCAAAAGGGCAAAGCAAGGCAAGTCAAAACGGAAAAGTAAAGCAAGACAAGGGAAGGCAAAAGGGCAAAGCAAGGCAAGGCAAAAAGGAAAAGTAAAGCAAGGCAAGGGAAGGCAAAAGAACAAAGCAAGGCATGGAAAGGCAAGGCAAGGGAAAAGGGCAAAGCAAGGCAAGGTAAGGCAAAAGGGCAATGCAAGGAAAGGCAAAATGGCAAAGCTAGGCAAGGCAAAAGGGAAAAGCATAGCAAGACAAGGCAAGGAAAAAGAGCAAAGCAAGGCAAGGCAAAACGGTAAAGTAAGGCAAGGCAAGGGAATGCAAAAGGGCAAAGCAAGGCAAGTCAAAACGGAAAGGTAAAGCAAGACAACGGAAGGCAAAAGGGCAAAGCATGGCAAGGCAAGGCAAAGCAAAAGGGCAAAGCAAGACAAGGTAAGGCAAGGCAAATGTGAAAGTAAGACAATGTAATGCAAATCAAAAGGGCAAAGCAAGGCATGGCAAGGAAAAAGGGCAAAGCAAGGCATGGAAAGGCAAGGCAAGGCAAGGGAAAAGGGCAAAGCAAGGCAAGGTACGGCAAAAGGGCAATGCAAGGAAAGGCAAAATGGCAAAGCAAGGCAAGGCAAAAGGGAAAAGCATGGCAAGACAAGGCAAGGAAAAAGGGTAAGGCAAGGCAAGGGAAAACTGCACAGCAAGGCTAGGCAATGTAAGGCAAAAGGGCAAAGCAAGGCAAAGCAAGACAAAAGGGCAAAGGAAGGCAAGGCAAGGCAAAAAGGGAAAGCAAGGTAAGACAAGGGAAGGCAAAATGGCAAAGCAAGGGAAGGCAAGGCAAAAGAGCAAAGCAAGGGAAGGCAAGGCAAAAGGGAAAAGCAAGTCAAGGCAAGGTAAGAGAAAAGGGAAGGAAAGGAAAGGGAAGGAAAAAGAGCACAGCATGTCACGGCAAGGCAAAAGGTCAGAAGAAAGGCAAGGCAAATCAGGGCAAAAGGAGAAACGAAGGCAAGGCAAGAGAAAGCAAGGAGGCAAAGCAAGGCAAGGCAAGGCAAAAGGGCAAAGAAAGGCAAGGTAAAAGTGCAAAGAAGGGCAAATCAAGGCAAAGCAAGGCAAAAGTACAAAGCAAGGTAAGGTAAGGCAAGACAAAAGGGCAATGCAAGGCAAGGCCGGGAAAAAGGGCAAATCAAGGCAAGGCAAATCAAGGTAAAAGGGCAAACCAAAGCAAGGCCAGACAAGGCAAAAGGGCAAAGCATGGCAAGGCAAGGCAAACGGGAAAAGCAATGCAAGGGAGGCAAAATGGCAAAGCAAGGCAAGGCAAACCGGCAAAGCATGACAAGGCAAGGCAAGGCAAAAGGGCAAAGCATTTCAAGGCAAGGTAAGGAAGAAGGGCAATGCAAGAAAAGGCAAAATGGTAAGCAAGGCAAGGCAAAAGGGCAAAGCATGGCTAGGCAAGGCAAAAGGGGAAAGCAAGGTAAGACAAGGTAAGGCAAAATGGCAAAGCAAGGGAAGGCAAGGCAAAAGGGAAAAGCAAGGAAAGGAAAGGCAAGGCAAAAGGGCAAAGCATGACAAGGCAAGGCAAAGCAAAAGGGCAAAGCATGACAAGGTAAGACAAGACAAAATGTCAAAGTAAGGCAATGCAATGCCAATCAAAAGGGAAAATCAAGGCTTGGAAAGGAAAAAGGGCAAAGCAAGGCATGGAAAGGCAAGGCAAGGCAAGGGAAAAGGGCAAAGCAAGGCAAGGTACGGCAAAAGGGTAATGCAAGGAAAGGCAAAATGGCAAGGCAAGGCAAAGCAAAAGGGAAAATCATGGCAAGACAAGGCAAGGAAAAAGGGCAAGGCAAGGCAAGGGAAAACTGCAAAGCAAGGCTAGGCAATGTAAGGCAAAAGGGCAAAGCAAGGCAAAGCAAGACAAAAGGGCAAAGGAAGGCAAGGCAAGGCAAAAGGGGAAAGCAAGGTAAGACAAGGGAAGGCAAAATGGCAAAGCAAGGGAAGGCAAGGCAAAAGAGCAAAGCAAGGGAAGGCAAGGCAAAAGGGAAAAGCAAGTCAAGGCAAGGTAAGAGAAAAGGGCAAAGCAAGGGAAGGAAAAAGAGGAAAGCATGTCACGGCAAGGCAAAAGGTCAGAAGAAAGGCAAGGCAAATCAGGGCAAAAGGAGAAAGGAAGGCAAGGCAAGAGAAAGCAAGGAGGCAAAGCAAGGCAAGGCAAGGCAAAAGGGCAAAGCAAGGCAAGGTAAAAGTGCAAAGAAGGGCAAATCAAGGCAAAGCAAGGCAAAAGTACAAAGCAAGGTAAGGCAAGGCAAGACAAAAGGGCAATGCAAGGCAAGGCCGGGAAAAAGGGCAAATCAAGGCAAGGCAAATCAAGGCAAAAGGGCAAACCAAAGCAAGGCCAGACAAGGCAAAAGGGCAAAGCATGGCAAGGCAAGGCAAACGGGAAAAGCAATGCAAGGGAAGGCAAAATGGCAAAGCAAGGCAAGGCAAACCGGCAAAGCATGACAAGGCAAGGCAAGGCAAAAGGGCAAAGCAAGTCAAGGCAAGGTAAGGAAAAAGGGCAATGCAAGAAAAGGCAAAATGGCAAAGCTAGACAAGGTAAAAGGGAAAAGCATGGCAAGGCAAGGCAAAAGGGGAAAGCAAGGTAAGACAAGGGAAGGCAAAATGGCAAAGCAAGGGAAGGCAAGGCAAAAGGGAAAAGCAAGGAAAGGAAAGGCAAGGCAAAAGGGCAAAGCATGACAAGGCAAGGCAAGGCAAAAGGGCAAAGCATGGCAAGGCAAGGCAAAGCAAAAGGGCAAAGCTTGACAAGGTAAGACAAGGCAAAATGTCAAAGTAAGGCAATGCAATGCCAATCAAAAGGGAAAAGCAAGGCTTGGAAAGGAAAAAGGGCAAAGCAAGGCATGGAAAGGAAAGGCAAGGCGAGGGAAAAGGGCAAAGCAAGGCAAGGTAAGGCAAAAGGGCAAAGCAAGGCAAAGCAAGACAATAGGGCAAAGGAAGGCAAGGCAAGGCAAAAGGGGAAAGCAAGGTAAGACAAGGGAAGGCAAAATGGCAAAGCAAGGGAAGGCAAGGCAAAAGAGCAAAGCAAGGGAAGGCAAGGCAAAATGGCAATGCAATTCAAGGCAAGGTAAGAGAAAAGGGCAAAGCAAGGGAAGGAAAAAGAGGAAAGCATGTCACGGCAAGGCAAAAGGTCAGAAGAAAGGCAAGGCAAATCAGGGCAAAAGGAGAAAGGAAGGCAAGGCAAGAGAAATCAAGGAGGCAAAGCAAGGCAGGGCAAGGCAAAAGGGCAAAGCAAGGCAAGGCCAGACAAGGCAAAAGGGCAAAGCATGGCAAGGCAAGGCAAACGGGAAAAGCAATGCAAGGGAAGGCAAAATGGCAAAGCAAGGCAAGGCAAACCGGCAAAGCATGACAAGGCAAGGCAAGGCAAAAGGGCAAAGCAAGTCAAGGCAAGGTAAGGAAAAAGGGCAATTGAAGAAACGGCAACATGGCAAAGCAAGGCAAGGTAAAAGGGAAAAGCATGGCAAGGCAAGGCAAAAGGGGAAAGCAAGGTAAGACAAGGGAAGGCAAAATGGCAAAGCAAGTCAAGGCAAGGTAAGGAAAAAGGGCAATTGAAGAAACGGCAACATGGCAAAGCAAGGCAAGGTAAAAGGGCAAAGCATGACAAGGCAAGGCAAGGCAAAAGGGCAAAGCATGGCAAGGCAAGGCAAAGCAAAAGGGCAAAGCATGACAAGGTAAGACAAGGCAAAATGTCAAAGTAAGGCAATGCAATGCCAATCAAAAGGGAAAAGCAAGGCTTGGCAATGAAAAAGGGCAAAGCAATCCATGGAAAGGCAAGGCAAGGCAAGGCAAGGGAAAAGGGCTAAGCAAGGCAAGGAAAGGCAAGGCAAAAGGGGAAAGCAAAGCAAGGCAAGGCAAAAGGATAAGCAAGACACGTCAAGGCAAGGCAAAGATGAAAGTAAGGCAATGCAAGGCAAATCAAAACGGCAAAACAAGTCAAGGCAAAAGGGCAAAGCAAGGCAAGGCAAAACGGCAAAGCATGACAAGGCAAGGCAAGGCAAAAGGGCAAAGCATGTCAAGGCAAGGTAAGGCAAAAGGGCAATGCAAGGAAAGGCAAAATGGCAAAGCAAGACAAGGCAGAAGGGCAAAGCATAACAAGGCAAAGCAAGGCAAAAGGGCAAAGCAAGGCAAGTCAAAAGGGCAAAGCATGACAAGGCAAGGCAAGGAAAAAGGGTATAGCAAGTCAAGGCAAGGTAAGGCAAAAGGGCAAAACAAGGGGAGGCAAGGCAAAAGAGCAAAGCAATGGAAGGCAAGGCAAAGGGAAAAGCAAGGAAAGGAAAGGCAAGGCAAAAGGGTAAAGCAAGGCATGGCAAAAGGGCAAAGCATGACAAGGCAAGGCAAGGCAAAAGGGCAAAGCATGGCAAGGCAAGGCAAAGCAAAAGGGCAAAGCAAGACAAGGTAAGGCAAGGTAAAATGTCAAAGTAAGGCAATGTAAGGCAAATCAAAAGGGCAAAGCAAGGCATGGCAAGGAAAAAGGGCAAAGCAAGGCAAGGCAAAACGGCAAAATAAGGCAAGGCAAGGGAATGCAAAAGGGCAAAGCAAGGCAAGTCAAAACGGAAAAGTAAAGCAAGACAAGGGAAGGCAAAAGGGCAGAGCAAAGACATGGAAAGGCAAGGCAAGGCAAAGCAAAAGGGCAAAGCAAGACAAGGTAAGGCAAGGGAAAATGTCAAAGTAAGGCAATGCAATGCAAATCAAAAGGGCAAAGCAAGGCATGGCAAGGATAAAGGGCAAAGCAAGGCATGGAAAGGCAAGGCAAGGCAAGGGAAAAGGGCAAAGCAAGGCAAGGAAAGGCAAGGCAAAAGGGGAAATCAAAGCAAGGCAAGGCAAAAGGATAAGCAAGACACGTCAAGGCAAGGTAAAGATGAAAGTAAGACAATGCAAGGCAAATCAAAACGGAAAACAAGGCAAGGCAAGGCAAAAGGGCAAAGCAAGGCAAGGCAAAACGGCAAAGTAAGGCAAGGCAAGAGAAGGCAAAAGAGCAAAGCAAGGCAAGGCAAAAAGGAAAAGTAAAGCAAGGCAAGGGAAGGCAAAAGGGCAAAGCAAGACATGGAAAGGCAAGGCAAGGCAAAGCAAAAGGGAAAAGCAAGGCAAGGCAAGGTGAGGCAAAAGGGCAATGCAAGCAAAGGCAAAATGGCAAAGCAAGGCAAGGCAAAAGGGCAAAGCAAGTCAAGGCAAGGTAAGGCAAAAGGGAAAAACAAGGGAAGGCAAGGCAAAAGAGCAAAGCAAGGGAAGGCAAGGCAAAAGGGAAAAGGAAGGAAAGGCAAGGCAAAAGGGAAAGCAAGGCATGGCAAAAGGGCAAAGCATGGCAAGGAAAGGCAAGGCAAAAGGGCAAAGCATGTCAAGGCAAGGCAAAGCCAGACAAGGTAAGGCACGGAAAAATTTTAAAGTAAGGCAAGGCAAGGGAATGCAAAAGGGCAAAGCAAGGCAAGTCAAAACGGAAAAGTAAAGCAAGACAAGGGAAGGCAAAAGGGCAAAGCAAGACATGGAAAGGCAAGGCAAGGCAAAGCAAAAGGGAAAAGCAAGACAAGTCAGGCAAGGCAAAATGTCAAAGTAAGGCAATGCAATGCAAATCAAAAGGGCAAAGCAAGGCATGGCAAGGAAAAAGGGCAAAGCAAGGCAAGGTAAGGCAAAAGGGCAATGCAAGCAAAGGCAAAATGGCAATGCAAGGAAAGGCAAAATGGCAAAGCAAGGCAAGGAAAAAGGGCAAAGAAAGGCAAGGCAAAACGGCAAAGTAAGGCAAGGCAAGGGAATGCAAAAGGGCAAAGCAAGGCAAGTCAAAACGGAAAAGTAAAGCAAGACAAAGGAAGGCAAATGGGCAAAGCATGGCAAGGCAAGGCAAAGCAAAAGGGCAAAGCAAGACAAGGTAAGGCAAGGCAAAATGTGAAAGTAAGGCAATGTAGGAGAAAGGAAGGAGAAAGGAGAAAGGAAGGCAAGGCAAGACAAGGCAAAGAGGCAAAGTATGGCTAGGCAAAAGGGCAAAGCAAGGCAAGGTAAGGCAAAGGGGCAAAGCAAGGCATGGAAAGGCAAGGCAAGGGAAGGCAAAAGGGTAAAGAAAGGCAAGGAAAGGCAAGGCAAAAGGGGAAAGCAAAGCAAGGCAAGGCAAAAGGATAAGGAAGACACGTCAAGGCAAGGCAAAGATGAAAGTAAGGCAATGCAAGGCAATTCAAAACGGCAAAACAAGGAAAGGCAAGGCAAAAGGGCAAAGCAAAGCAAGTCAAAAGGGCAAAGCATGACAAGGCAAGGCAAGGCAAAAGGGCAAAGCATGTCAAGGCAAGGTAAGGCAAAAGGGCAATGCAAGGAAAGGCAAAATGGCAAAGCAAGACAAGGCAAGGAAAAAGGGTATAGCAAGTCAAGGCAAGGTAAGGCAAAAGGGCAATTCAAGGAAAGGCAAAATGTCAAAGCAAGACAAGGCAAAAGGGCAAAGCATGGCAAGGCAATGAAAAAGGGCAACTCAATGCAAGGCCAGGCAAAAGGGCAAAGAAAGGCAAGGCAAGGTAAGTCAAAAGGACAAACCATGGCAAGGCCAGGAAAAAGGCCAAAGCAAGGAAAGGCAAGGCAAAAGGGGAAAGCAAGGCAAGGGAAAATGGCAAAGCAAGGCAAGGCAAGGCAAGACAAAAGGGCAAAGCAAGGCAAGGAAAAAGAGCAAAGCATGGCAAGGCAAGGCAAAGCAAAAGGGCAAAGAAAGACAAGGTAAGGCAAGGTAAAATGTCAAAGTAAGGCAATGTAAGGCAAATCAAAAGGGCAAAGCAAGGCATGGCAAGGAAAAAGGGCAAAGCAAGGCAAGGCAAAACGGCAAAATAAGGCAAGGCAAGGGAATGCAAAAGGGCAAAGCAAGGCAAGTCAAAACGGAAAAGTAAAGCAAGACAAGGGAAGGCAAAAGGGCAAAGCAAAGACATGGAAAGGCAAGGCAAGGCAAAGCAAAAGGACAAAGCAAGACAAGGTAAGGCAAGGCAAAATGTCAAAGTAAGGCAATGCAATGCAAATCAAAAGGGCAAAGCAAGGCATGGCAAGGAAAAAGGGCAAAGCAAGGCATGGAAAGGCAAGGCAAGGCAAGGGAAAAGGGCAAAGCAAGGCAAGGAAAGGCAAGGCAAAAGGGGAAAGCAAAGCAAGGCAAGGCAAAAGGATAAGCAAGACACGTCAAGGCAAGGTAAAGATGAAAGTAAGGCAATGCAAGGCAAATCAAAACGGCAAAACAAGGCAAGGCAAGGCAAAAGGGCAAAGCAAGTCAAGGCAAAACGGCAAAGTAAGGCAAGGCAAGAGAAGGCAAAAGAGCAAAGCAAGGCAAGGCAAAAAGGAAAAGTAAAGCAAGGCAAGGGAAGGCAAAAGGGAAAAGCAAGACATGGAAAGGCAAGGCAAGGCAAAGCAAAAGGGAAAAGCAAGGCAAGGCAAGGTGAGGCAAAAGGGCAATGCAAGGAAAGGCAAAATGGCAAAGCAAGGCAAGGCAAAAGGGCAAAGCATGGCAAGGCATGGTAAGGCAAAAGAGCAAAACAAGGGAAGGCAAAGCAAAAGGGAAAAGCAAGGAAAGGAAAGGCAAGGCAAAAGGGCAAAGCAAGGCATGGCAAAAGGGCAAAGCATGGCAAGGAAAGGCAAGGCAAAAGGGCAAAGCATGGCAAGGCAAGGCAAAGCAAAAGGGCAAAGCATGACAAGGTAAGGCAAGGCAAGGCAAAGCAAAAGGGAAAAGCAAGACAAGGTTAGGCAAGGCAAAATTTCAAAGTAAGGCAATGTAATGCAAATCAAAAGGGCAAAGCAAGGCATGGCAAGGAAAAAGGGCAAAGCAAGGCATGGAAAGGCAAGGCAAGGGAAAAGGGCTAAGCAAGGCAAGGTAAGGCAAAAGGGCAATGCAAGGAAAGGCAAAATGGCAAAGCAAGGCAAGGCAAAAGGGAAAAGCATGGCAAGACAAGGCAAGGAAAAAGGGCAAGGCAAGGCAAAGCAAGACAAAAGGGCAAAGGAAGGCAAGGCAAGGCAAAAGGGGAAAGCAAGGTCAGACAAGGGAAGGCAAAATGGCAAAGAAAGGGAAGGCAAGGCAAAAGAGCAAAGCAAGGGAAGGCAAGGCAAAAGGGAAAATCAAGTCAAGGCAAGGTAAGAGAAAAGTTCAAAGCAACGGAAGGAAAAAGAGCAAAGCATGTCACGGCAAGGCAAAAGGTCAGAAGAAAGGCAAGGCAAAAGGGGAAAGCAAGGTAAGACAAGGGAAGGCAAAATGGTAAATCAAGGCAAAGCAAGGCAAAAGTACAAAGCAAGGTAAGGCAAGGCAAGACAAAAGGGCAATGCAAGGCAAGGCCGGGAAAAAGGGCAAATGAAGGCAAGGCAAATCTAGGCAAAAGGGCAAACCAAAGCAAGGCCAGACAAGGCAAAAGGGCAAAGCATGGCAAGGCAAGGCAAACGAGAAAAGCAATGCAAGGGAAGGCAAAATGGCAAAGCAAGGCAAGTCAAAACGGAAAAGTAAAGCAAGACAAGGGAAGGCAAAAGGGCAAAGCAAGACATGGAAAGGCAAGGCAAGGCAAAGCAAAAGGGAAAAGCAAGACAAGTCAGGCAAGGCAAAATGTCAAAGTAAGGCAATGCAATGCAAATCAAAAGGGCAAAGCAAGGCATGGCAAGGAAAAAGGGCAAAGCAAGGCAAGGTAAGGCAAAAGGGCAATGCAAGCAAAGGCAAAATGGCAATGCAAGGAAAGGCAAAATGGCAAAGCAAGGCAAGGAAAAAGGGCAAAGCAAGGCAAGGCAAAACGGCAAAGTAAGGCAAGGCAAGGGAATGCAAAAGGGCAAAGCAAGGCAAGTCAAAACGGAAAAGTAAAGCAAGACAAGGCAAGGCAAATGGGCAAAGCATGGCAAGGCAAGGCAAAGCAAAAGGGCAAAGCAAGACAAGGTAAGGCAAGGCAAAATGTGAAAGTAAGGCAATGTAGGAGAAAGGAAGGAGAAAGGAGAAAGGAAGGCAAGGCAAGACAAGGCAAAGAGACAAAGCAAGGCAAGGCAAAAGGGCAAAGCAAGGCAAGGTAAGGCAAAGGGGCAAAGCAAGGCATGGAAAGGCAAGGCAAGGGAAGGCAAAAGGGTAAAGAAAGGCAAGGAAAGGCAAGGCAAAAGGGGAAAGCAAAGCAAGGCAAGGCAAAAGGATAAGGAAGACACGTCAAGGCAAGGCAAAGATGAAAGTAAGGCAATGCAAGGCAATTCAAAACGGCAAAACAAGGAAAGGCAAGGCAAAAGGGCAAAGCAAAGCAAGTCAAAAGGGCAAAGCATGACAAGGCAAGGCAAGGCAAAAGGGCAAAGCATGTCAAGGCAAGGTAAGGCAAAAGGGCAATGCAAGGAAAGGCAAAATGGCAAAGCAAGACAAGGCAAGGAAAAAGGGTATAGCAAGTCAAGGCAATTTAAGGCAAAAGGGCAATTCAAGGAAAGGCAAAATGGCAAAGCAAGGCAAGGCAAAAGGGCAAAGCATGGCAAGGCAAGGCAATGAAAAAGGGCAACTCAATGCAAGGCCAGGCAAAAGGGCAAAGAAAGGCAAGGCAAGGTAAGTCAAAAGGACAAACCATGGCAAGGCCAGGAAAAAGGCCAAAGCAAGGAAAGGCAAGGCAAAACAGGAAAGCAAGGCAAGGGAAAATGGCAAAGCAAGGCAAGGCAAGGCAAGACAAAAGGGCAAAGCAAGGCAAGGTAAGGCAAACGGGCAAAGCAAGGCATGGAAAGGCAAGGCAAAAGGGGAAAGCAAAGCAAGGCAAGGCGAAAGGATAAGGAAGACACGTCAAGGCAAGGCAAAGATGAAAGTAAGGCAATGCAAGGAAATTGAAAACAGCAAAACAAGGAAAGGCAAGGCAAAAGGGCAAAGCAAAGCAAGTGAAAAGGGCAAAGCATGACAAGGCAAGGCAAGGCAAAAGGGCAAAGCATGTCAAGGCAAGGTAAGGCAAAAGGGCAATGCAAGGAAAGGCAAAATGGCAAAGCAAGACAAGGCAAAGGGGCAAAGAATAACGAGGCAAAGCAAGGCAAAAGGGCAAAGCAAGGCAAGTCAAAAAGGCAAAGAATGACAAGGCAAGGCAAGGCAAAAGGCTAAAGCATGTCAAGGCAAGGTAAGGCAAAAGGGCAATGCAAGGAAACGCAAAATTGCAAAGCAGACAAGGCAAAACGGCAAAGTATAACAAGGCAAAGCAAGGCAAAAGGGCAAAGCAAGGCAAGTCAAAAGGGCAAAGCATGACAAGTCAAGGCTAGGAAAAAGGGTATAGCAAGTCAAGGCAAGGTAAGGCAAAAGGGCAATTCAAGGAAAGGCAAAATGGCAAAGCAAGGCAAGGCAAAAGGGCAAAGCATGGCAAGGCAAGGAAAAAGGGAAACTCAATGCAAGGCCGGGCAAAAGTGCAAAGAAAGGCAAGGCAAGGTAAGTCAAAAGGACAAAAGCATGGCAAGGCCAGGAAAAAGGCCAAAGCTAGGAAAGGCAAGGCAAAAGGGGAAAGCAAGGCAAGGGAAAATGGCAAAGCAAGGCAAGGCAAGGCAAGACAAATGGGCAAAGCAAGGCAAGGAAAAAGAGCAAAGCATGGCAAGGCAAGGCAAGGCAAAAGGTCAAAAGAAAGGCAAGGCAAGTCAGGGCAAAAGGAGAAAGGAAGGCAAGGCAAGACAAGGCAAAGAGTCAAAGCAAGGCAAGGCAAAGGGGCAAAGCAAGGCATGGAAAGGCAAGGCAAGGGAAGGCAAAAGGGTAAAGCAAGGCAAGGAAAGGCAAGTCAAAAGGGGAAAGCAAAGCAAGGCAAGGCAAAAGGATAAGGAAGACACGTCAAGGCAAGGCAAAGATGAAAGTAAGGCAATGCAAGGCAATTCAAAACGGCAAAACAAGGAAAGGCAAGGCAAAAGGGCAAAGCAAAGCAAGTCAAAAGGGCAAAGCATGACAAGGCAAGGTAAGGCAAAAGGGCAATGCAAGGAAAGGCAAAATGGCAAAGCAAGACAAGGCAAAAGGGTAAAGCATAACAAGGCAAAGCAAGGCAAAAGGGCAAAGCAAGGCAAGTCAAAAGGGCAAAGCATGAAAAGGCAAGGCAAGGAAAAAGGGTATAGCAAGTCAAGGCAAGGTAAGGCAAAAGGGCAATTCAAGGAAAGACAAAATGGCAAAGCAAGGCAAGGCAAAAGGGCAAAGCATGGCAAGGCAAGGAAAAAGGGCAACTCAATGCAAGGCCAGGCAAAAGGGCAAAGAAAGGCAAGGCAAGGTAAGTCAAAAGGACAAACCATGGCAAGGCCAGGAAAAAGGCCAAAGCAAGGAAAGGCAAGGCAAAAGGGAAAAGCAAGGCAAGGGAAAATGGCAAAGCATGGCAAGGCAAGGCAAGGCAAAAGGTCAAAAGAAAGGCAAGGCAAATCAGGGGAAAAGGAGAAAGGAAGGCAAGGCAAGACAAGGCAAAGAGGCAAAGCAAGGCAAGGTAAGGCAAGGCAAAAGGGGAAAGCAAAGCAAGGCAAGGCGAAAGGGCAAAGCAAGGCAAGGCAAAACGGCAAAGTAAGGCAAGGCAAGGGAATGCAAAAGGGCAAAGCAAGGCAAGTCAAAACGGAAAAGTAAAGCAAGACAAGGGAAGGCAAATGGGCAAAGCATGGCAAGGCAATGCAAAGCAAAAGGGCAAAGCAAGACAACGTAAGGCAAGGCAAAATGTGAAAGTAAGGCAATGTAGGAGAAAGGAAGGAGAAAGGAGAAAGGAAGGCAAGGCAAGACAAGGCAAAGAGGCAAAGTATGGCAAGGCAAAAGGGCAAAGCAAGGCAAGGTAAGGCAGAGGGGCAAAGCAAGGCATGGAAAGGCAAGGCAAGGGAAGGCAAAAGGGTAAAGAAAGGCAAGGAAAGGCAAGGCAAAAGGGGAAAGCAAAGCAAGGCAAGGCAAAAGGATAAGGAAGACACGTCAAGGCAAGGCAAAGATGAAAGTAAGGCAATGCAAGGCAATTCAAGACGGCAAAACAAGGTAAGGCAAGGCAAAAGGGCAAAGCAAAGCAAGTCAAAAGGGCAAAGCATGACAAGGCAAGGCAAGGCAAAAGGGCAAAGCATGTCAAGGCAAGGTAAGGCAAAAGGGCAATGCAAGGAAAGGCAAAATGGCAAAGCAAGACAAGGCAAGGAAAAAGGGTATAGCAAGTCAAGGCAAGGTAAGGCAAAAGGGCAATTCAAGGAAAGGCAAAATGGCAAAGCAAGGCAAGGCAAAAGGGCAAAGCATGGCAAGGCAAGGCAATGAAAAAGGGCAACTCAATGCAAGGCCAGGCAAAAGGGCAAAGAAAGGCAAGGCAAGGTAAGTCAAAAGGACAAACCATGGCAAGGCCAGGAAAAAGGCCAAAGCAAGGAAAGGCAAGGCAAAACAGGAAAGCAAGGCAAGGGAAAATGGCAAAGCAAGGCAAGGCAAGGCAAGACAAAAGGGCAAAGCAAGGCAAGGAAAAAGAGCAAAGCATGGCAAGGCAAGGCAAGGCAAAAGGTCAAAAGAAAGGCAAGGCAAATCAGGGCAAAAGGAGAAAGGAAGGCAAGGCAAGACAAGGCAAAGAGGCAAAGCAAGGCAAGGCAAAAAGGCAAAGCAAGGCAAGGTAAGGCAAAGGGGCAAAGCAAGGCATGGAAAGGCAAGGCAAAAGGGGAAAGCAAATCAAGGCAAGGCGAAAGGATAAGGAAGACACGTCAAGGCAAGGCAAAGATGAAAGTAAGGCAATTCAAGGAAATTGAAAACGGCAAAACAAGGAAAGGCAAGGCAAAAGGGCAAAGCAAAGCAAGTGAAAAGGGCAAAGCATGACAAGGCAAGGCAAGGCAAAAGGGCAATGCAAGGAAAGGCAAAATGGCAAAGCAAGACAAGGCAAAGGGGCAAAGCATAACGAGGCAAAGCAAGGCAAAAGGGCAAAGCAAGGCAAGTCAAAAGGGCAAAGCATGACAAGGCAAGGCAAGGAAAAAGGGTATAGCAAGTCAAGGCAAGGTAAGGCAAAAGGGCAATTCAAGGAAAGGCAAAATGGCAAAGCAAGGCAAGGCAAAAGGGCAAAGAATGGCAAGGCAAGGCAAGGAAAAAGGGCAACTCAATGCAAGGCCAGGAAAACTGCAAAGAAAGGCAAGGCATGGTAAGTCAAAATGACAAACCATGGCAAGGCCAGGAAAAAGGCCAAAGCAAGGAAAGGCAAGGCAAAAGGGGAAAGCAAGGCAAGGGAAAATGGCAAAGCAAGGCAAGGCAAGGCAAGACAAAAGGGCAAAGCAAGGCAAGGAAAAAGAGCAAAGCATGGCAATGCAAGGCAAGGCAAAAGGTCAAAAGAAAGGCAAGGCAAATCAGGGCAAAAGGACAAAGGAAGGCAAGGCAAGACAAGGCAAAGAGGCAAAGCAAGGCAAGGCAAAAGGGCAAAGCAAGGCAAGGTAAGGCAAAGGGGCAAAGCAAGGCATGGAAAGGCAAGGCAAGGGAAGGCAAAAGGGTAAAGCAAGGCAAGGAAAGGCAAGGCAAAAGGGGAAAGCAAAGCAAGGCAAGGCAAAAGGATAAGGAAGACACGTCAAGGCAAGGCAAAGATGAAAGTAAGGCAATGCAAGGCAATTCAAAACGGCAAAAAAAGGAAAGGCAAGGCAAAAGGGCAAAGCAAAGCAAGTCAAAAAGGCAAAGAATGACAAGGCAAGGCAAGGCAAAAGGCTAAAGCATGTCAAGGCAAGGTAAGGCAAAAGGGCAATGCAAGGAAACGCAAAATGGCAAAGCAGACAAGGCAAAAGGGCAAAGCATAACAAGGCAAAGCAAGGCAAAAGGGCAAAGCAAGGCAAGTCAAAAGGGCAAAGCATGACAAGGCAAGGCTAGGAAAAAGGGTATAGCAAGTCAAGGCAAGGTAAGGCAAAAGGGCAATTCAAGGAAAGGCAAAATGGCAAAGCAAGGCAAGGCAAAAGGGCAAAGCAAAGCAAGTCAAAATGGCAAAGTATGACAAGGCAAGGCAAGGAAAAAGGCTATAGCAAGTCAAGGCAAGGTAAGGCAAAAGGGCAATTCAAGGAAAGGCAAAATGGCAAAGCAAGGCAAGGCAAAAGGGCAAAGCATGGCAAGGCAAGGAAAAAGGGAAACTCAATGCAAGGCCGGGCAAAAGTGCAAAGAAAGGCAAGGCAAGGTAAGTCAAAAGGACAAAAGCATGGCAAGGCCAGGAAAAAGGCCAAAGCTAGGAAAGGCAAGGCAAAAGGGGAAAGCAAGGCAAGGGAAAATGGCAAAGCAAGGCAAGGCAAGGCAAGACAAATGGGCAAAGCAAGGCAAGGAAAAAGAGCAAAGCATGGCAAGGCAAGGCAAGGCAAAAGGTCAAAAGAAAGGCAAGGCAAGTCAGGGCAAAAGGAGAAAGGAAGGCAAGGCAAGACAAGGCAAAGAGTCAAAGCAAGGCAAGGCAAAGGGGCAAAGCAAGGCATGGAAAGGCAAGGCAAGGGAAGGCAAAAGGGTAAAGCAAGGCAAGGAAAGGCAAGTCAAAAGGGGAAAGCAAAGCAAGGCAAGGCAAAAGGATAAGGAAGACACGTCAAGGCAAGGCAAAGATGAAAGTAAGGCAATGCAAGGCAATTCAAAACGGCAAAACAAGGAAAGGCAAGGCAAAAGGGCAAAGCAAAGCAAGTCAAAAGGGCAAAGCATGACAAGGCAAGGTAAGGCAAAAGGGCAATGCAAGGAAAGGCAAAATGGCAAAGCAAGACAAGGCAAAAGGGTAAAGCATAACAAGGCAAAGCAAGGCAAAAGGGCAAAGCAAGGCAAGTCAAAAGGGCAAAGCATGAAAAGGCAAGGCAAGGAAAAAGGGTATAGCAAGTCAAGGCAAGGTAAGGCAAAAGGGCAATTCAAGGAAAGACAAAATGGCAAAGCAAGGCAAGGCAAAAGGGCAAAGCATGGCAAGGCAAGGAAAAAGGGCAACTCAATGCAAGGCCAGGCAAAAGGGCAAAGAAAGGCAAGGCAAGGTAAGTCAAAAGGACAAACCATGGCAAGGCCAGGAAAAAGGCCAAAGCAAGGAAAGGCAAGGCAAAAGGGAAAAGCAAGGCAAGGGAAAATGGCAAAGCATGGCAAGGCAAGGCAAGGCAAAAGGTCAAAAGAAAGGCAAGGCAAATCAGGGGAAAAGGAGAAAGGAAGGCAAGGCAAGACAAGGCAAAGAGGCAAAGCAAGGCAAGGTAAGGCAAGGCAAAAGGGGAAAGCAAAGCAAGGCAAGGCGAAAGGGCAAAGCAAGGCAAGGCAAAACGGCAAAGTAAGGCAAGGCAAGGGAATGCAAAAGGGCAAAGCAAGGCAAGTCAAAACGGAAAAGTAAAGCAAGACAAGGGAAGGCAAATGGGCAAAGCATGGCAAGGCAATGCAAAGCAAAAGGGCAAAGCAAGACAACGTAAGGCAAGGCAAAATGTGAAAGTAAGGCAATGTAGGAGAAAGGAAGGAGAAAGGAGAAAGGAAGGCAAGGCAAGACAAGGCAAAGAGGCAAAGTATGGCAAGGCAAAAGGGCAAAGCAAGGCAAGGTAAGGCAGAGGGGCAAAGCAAGGCATGGAAAGGCAAGGCAAGGGAAGGCAAAAGGGTAAAGAAAGGCAAGGAAAGGCAAGGCAAAAGGGGAAAGCAAAGCAAGGCAAGGCAAAAGGATAAGGAAGACACGTCAAGGCAAGGCAAAGATGAAAGTAAGGCAATGCAAGGCAATTCAAGACGGCAAAACAAGGTAAGGCAAGGCAAAAGGGCAAAGCAAAGCAAGTCAAAAGGGCAAAGCATGACAAGGCAAGGCAAGGCAAAAGGGCAAAGCATGTCAAGGCAAGGTAAGGCAAAAGGGCAATGCAAGGAAAGGCAAAATGGCAAAGCAAGACAAGGCAAGGAAAAAGGGTATAGCAAGTCAAGGCAAGGTAAGGCAAAAGGGCAATTCAAGGAAAGGCAAAATGGCAAAGCAAGGCAAGGCAAAAGGGCAAAGCATGGCAAGGCAAGGCAATGAAAAAGGGCAACTCAATGCAAGGCCAGGCAAAAGGGCAAAGAAAGGCAAGGCAAGGTAAGTCAAAAGGACAAACCATGGCAAGGCCAGGAAAAAGGCCAAAGCAAGGAAAGGCAAGGCAAAACAGGAAAGCAAGGCAAGGGAAAATGGCAAAGCAAGGCAAGGCAAGGCAAGACAAAAGGGCAAAGCAAGGCAAGGAAAAAGAGCAAAGCATGGCAAGGCAAGGCAAGGCAAAAGGTCAAAAGAAAGGCAAGGCAAATCAGGGCAAAAGGAGAAAGGAAGGCAAGGCAAGACAAGGCAAAGAGGCAAAGCAAGGCAAGGCAAAAAGGCAAAGCAAGGCAAGGTAAGGCAAAGGGGCAAAGCAAGGCATGGAAAGGCAAGGCAAAAGGGGAAAGCAAATCAAGGCAAGGCGAAAGGATAAGGAAGACACGTCAAGGCAAGGCAAAGATGAAAGTAAGGCAATTCAAGGAAATTGAAAACGGCAAAACAAGGAAAGGCAAGGCAAAAGGGCAAAGCAAAGCAAGTGAAAAGGGCAAAGCATGACAAGGCAAGGCAAGGCAAAAGGGCAATGCAAGGAAAGGCAAAATGGCAAAGCAAGACAAGGCAAAGGGGCAAAGCATAACGAGGCAAAGCAAGGCAAAAGGGCAAAGCAAGGCAAGTCAAAAGGGCAAAGCATGACAAGGCAAGGCAAGGAAAAAGGGTATAGCAAGTCAAGGCAAGGTAAGGCAAAAGGGCAATTCAAGGAAAGGCAAAATGGCAAAGCAAGGCAAGGCAAAAGGGCAAAGAATGGCAAGGCAAGGCAAGGAAAAAGGGCAACTCAATGCAAGGCCAGGAAAACTGCAAAGAAAGGCAAGGCATGGTAAGTCAAAATGACAAACCATGGCAAGGCCAGGAAAAAGGCCAAAGCAAGGAAAGGCAAGGCAAAAGGGGAAAGCAAGGCAAGGGAAAATGGCAAAGCAAGGCAAGGCAAGGCAAGACAAAAGGGCAAAGCAAGGCAAGGAAAAAGAGCAAAGCATGGCAATGCAAGGCAAGGCAAAAGGTCAAAAGAAAGGCAAGGCAAATCAGGGCAAAAGGACAAAGGAAGGCAAGGCAAGACAAGGCAAAGAGGCAAAGCAAGGCAAGGCAAAAGGGCAAAGCAAGGCAAGGTAAGGCAAAGGGGCAAAGCAAGGCATGGAAAGGCAAGGCAAGGGAAGGCAAAAGGGTAAAGCAAGGCAAGGAAAGGCAAGGCAAAAGGGGAAAGCAAAGCAAGGCAAGGCAAAAGGATAAGGAAGACACGTCAAGGCAAGGCAAAGATGAAAGTAAGGCAATGCAAGGCAATTCAAAACGGCAAAAAAAGGAAAGGCAAGGCAAAAGGGCAAAGCAAAGCAAGTCAAAAAGGCAAAGAATGACAAGGCAAGGCAAGGCAAAAGGCTAAAGCATGTCAAGGCAAGGTAAGGCAAAAGGGCAATGCAAGGAAACGCAAAATGGCAAAGCAGACAAGGCAAAAGGGCAAAGCATAACAAGGCAAAGCAAGGCAAAAGGGCAAAGCAAGGCAAGTCAAAAGGGCAAAGCATGACAAGGCAAGGCTAGGAAAAAGGGTATAGCAAGTCAAGGCAAGGTAAGGCAAAAGGGCAATTCAAGGAAAGGCAAAATGGCAAAGCAAGGCAAGGCAAAAGGGCAAAGCAAAGCAAGTCAAAATGGCAAAGTATGACAAGGCAAGGCAAGGAAAAAGGCTATAGCAAGTCAAGGCAAGGTAAGGCAAAAGGGCAATTCAAGGAAAGGCAAAATGGCAAAGCAAGGCAAGGCAAAAGGGCAAAGCATAACAAGGCAAGCAAGGCAAAAGAGCAAAGCAAGGCAAGGCAAAAGGGCAAAGCATGGCAAGGCAAGGAAAAAGGGCAACTCAATGCAAGGCCGGGCAAAAGTGCAAAGAAAGGCAAGGCAAGGTAAGTCAAAAGGACAAAAGCATGGCAAGGCCAGGAAAAAGGCCAAAGCTAGGAAAGGCAAGGCAAAAGGGGAAAGCAAGGCAAGGGAAAATGGCAAAGCAAGGCAAGGCAAGGCAAGACAAAAGGGCAAAGCAAGGCAAGGAAAAAGAGCAAAGCATGGCAAGGCAAGGCAAGGCAAAAGGTCAAAAGAAAGGCAAGGCAAATCAGGGCAAAAGGAGAAAGGAAGGCAAGGCAAGACCAGGCAAAGAGTCAAAGCAAGGCAAGGCAAAGGGGCAAAGCAAGGCATGGAAAGGCAAGGCAAGGGAAGGCAAAAGGGTAAAGCAAGGCAAGGAAAGGCAAGTCAAAAGGGGAAAGCAAAGCAAGGCAAGGCAAAAGGATAAGGAAGACACGTCAAGGCAAGGCAAAGATGAAACTAAGGCAATGCAAGGCAATTCAAAACGGCAAAACAAGGAAAGGCAAGGCAAAAGGGCAAAGCAAAGCAAGTCAAAAGGGCAAAGCATGACAAGTCAAGGCAAGGCAAAAGGGCAATGCAAGGAAAGGCAAAATGGCAAAGCAAGACAAGGCAAAAGGGTAAAGCATAACAAGGCAAAGCAAGGCAAAAGGGCAAAGCAAGGCAAGTCAAAAGGGCAAAGCATGAAAAGGCAAGGCAAGGAAAAAGGGTATAGCAAGTCAAGGCAAGGTAAGGCAAAAGGGCAATTAAAGGAAAGACAAAATGACAAAGCAAGGCAAGGCAAAAGGGCAAAGCATGGCAAGGCAAGGAAAAAGGGCAACTCAATGCAAGGCCAGGAAAAAGGGCAAAGAAAGGCAAGGCATGGTAAGTCAAAAGGACAAACCATGGCAAGGCCAGGAAAAAGGCCAAAGCAAGGAAAGGCAAGGCAAAAGGGAAAAGCAAGGAAAAGCAAAATGGCAAAGCAAGACAAGGCAAAAGGGAAAGCATAACAAGGCAAAGCAAGGCAGAAGGGCAAAGCAAGGCAAGGCAAAAGGGCAAAGCAAGGAAAGTCAAAAGGGCAAAGCATGACAAGGCAAGGCAAGGAAAAAGGGTATAGCAAGTCAAGGCAAAGTAAGGCAAAAGGGCAATTCAAGAAAAGGCAAAATGGCAAAGCAAGGCAAGGCAAAAGGGCAAAGCATAACAAGGCAAAGCAAGGCAAAAGGGCAAAGCAAGGCAAGGCAAAAGGGCAAAGCAAGGCAAGTCAAAAGGGCAAAGCATGACAAGGCAAGGCAAGGAAAAAGGGTATAGCAAGTCAAGGCAAGGTAAGGCAAAAGGGCAATTCAAGGAAAGGCAAAATGGCAAAGCAAGGCAAGGCAAAAGGGCAAAGCAAGGCAAGTCAAAATGGCAAAGTATGACAAGGCAAGGGAAGGAAAAAGGCTATAGCAAGTCAAGGCAAGGTAAGGCAAAAGGGCAATTCAAGGAAAGGCAAAATGGCAAAGCTTGGCAAGGCAAAAGGGCAAAGCATAACAAGGCAAAGAAAGGCAAAAGGGCAAAGCAAGGCAAGGCAAACGGGCAAAGCATGGCAAGGCAAGGAAAAAGGGCAACTCAATGCAAGGCCGGGCAAAAGTGCAAAGAAAGGAAAGGCAAGGTAAGTCAAAAGGACAAACCATTGCAAGGCCAGGAAAAAGGCCAAAGCAAGGAAAGGCAAGGCAAAAGGGGAAAGCAAGGCAAGGGAAAATGGCAAAGCAAGGCAAGGCAAGGCAAGACAAAAGGGCAAAGCAAGGCAAGGAAAAAGAGCAAAGCATGGCATGGCAAGGCAAGGCAAAAGGTCAAAAGAAAGGCAAGGCAAATCAGGGCAAAAGGAGAAAGGAAGGCAAGGCAAGTCAAGGCAAAGAGTCAAAGCAAGGCAAGGCAAAGGGTCAAAGGAAGGCATGGAAAGGCAAGGCAAAGGAAGGCAAAAGGGTAAAGCAAGGCAAGGAAAGGCAAGGCAAAAGGGGAAAGAAAAGCAAGGCAAGGCAAAATGATAAGGAAGACACGTCAAGGCAAGGCAAAGATGAAAGTAAGGCAATGCAAGGCAATTCAAAACGGCAAAACAAGGAAAGGCAAGGCAAAAGGGCAAAGCAAAGCAAGTCAAAAGGGCAAAGCATGACAAGGCAAGGTAAGGCAAAAGGGCAATGCAAGGAAAGGCAAAATGGCAAAGCAAGACAAGGCAAAAGGGCAAAGCATAACAAGGCAAAGCAAGGCAAAAGGGCAAAGAAAGGCAAGTCAAAAGGGCAAAGCATGAAAAGGCAAGGCAAGGAAAAAGGGTATAGCAAGTCAAGGCAAGGTAAGGCAAAAGGGCAATTCAAGGAAAGACAAAATGGCAAAGCAAGGCAAGGCAAAAGGGCAAAGCATGGCAAGGCAAGGAAAAAGGGCAACTCAATGCAAGGCCAGGCAAAAGGCCAAAGAAAGGCAAGGCAAGGTAAGTCAAAAGGACAAACCATGGCAAGGCCAGGAAAAAGGCCAAAGCAAGGAAAGGCAAGGCAAAAGGGAAAAGCAAGGCAAGGGAAAATGGCAAAGCAAGGCAAGGCAAGGAAAGACAAAAGGGCAAAGCAAGGCAAGGAAAAAGAGCAAAGCATGGCAAGGCAAGGCAAGGCAAAAGGTCAAAAGAAAGGCAAGGCAAATCAGGGCAAAAGGAGAAAGGAAGGCAAGGCAAGACAAGGCAAAGAGGCAAAGCAAGGCAAGGTAAGGCAAGGCAAAAGGGGAAAGCAAAGCAAGGCAAGGCGAAAGGATATGGAAGACACGTCAAGGCAAGGCAAAGATGAAAGTAAGGCAATGCAAGGAAATTGAAAACGGCAAAACAAGGAAAGGCAAGGCAAAGGGCAAAGCAAAGCAAGTCAAAAGGGCAAAGCATGACAAGGCAAGGCAATGCAAAAGGGCAAAGCATGAAAAGGCAAGGCAAGGCAAAAGGGTAAAGCATGTCAAGGCAAGGTAAGGCAAAAGGGCAATGCAAGGAAAAGCAAAATGGCAAAGCAAGACAAGGCAAAAGGGAAAGCATAACAAGGCAAAGCAAGGCAAAAGGGCAAAGCAAGACAAGGCAAAAGGGCAAAGCAAGGAAAGTCAAAAGGGCAAAGCATGAAAAGGCAAGGCAAGGAAAAAGGGTATAGCAAGTCAAGGCAAGGTAAGGCAAAAGGGCAATTCAAGGAAAGGCAAAATGGCAAAGCAAGGCAAGGCAAAAGGACAAAGCAAAGCAAGTCAAAAGGGCAAAGCATGACAAAGCAAGGCAAGGAAAAAGGGTATAGCAAGTCAAGGCAAGGTAAGGCAAAAGGGCAATTCAAGGAAAGGCAAAATGGCGAAGCAAGGCAAGGCAAAAGGGCAAAGCAAAGCAAGTCAAAATGGCAAAGTATGACAAGGCAAGGCAAGGAAAAAGGGTATAGCAAGTCAAGGCAAAGTAAGGCAAAAGGGCAATTCAAGGAAAGGCAAAATGGGAAAGCAAGGCAAGGCAAAAGGGCAAAGCATAACAAGGCAAAGCAAGGCAAAAGGGCAAAGCAAGGCAAGGCAAAAGGGCAAAGCAAGGCAAGTCAAAAGGGCAAAGCATGACAAGGCAAGGCAAGGAAAAAGGGTATAGCAAGTCAAGGCAAGGTAAGGCAAAAGGGCAATTCAAGGAAAGGCAAAATGGCAAAGCAAGGCAAGGCAAAAGGGCAAAGCAAGGCCAGGCAAAAGTGCAAAGAAAGGCAAGGCAAGGTAAGTCAAAAGGACAAACCATGGCAAGGCCAGGAAAAAGGCAAAAGCAAGGAAAGGCAAGGCAAAAGGGGAAAGCAAGGCAAGGGAAAATGGCAAAGCAAGGCAAGGCAAGGAAAGACAAAAGGGCAAAGCAAGGCAAGGAAAACGAGCAAAGCATGGCAAGGCAAGGCAAAAGGTCAAAAGAAAGGCAAGGCAAATCAGGGCAAAAGGAGAAAGGAAGGCAACGCAAGACAAGGCAAAGAGACAAAGCAAGGCAAGGCAAAAGGGCAAAGCAAAGCAAGTCAAAATGGCAAAGTATGACAAGGCAAGGCAAGGAAAAAGGCTATAGCAAGTCAAGGCAAGGTAAGGCAAAAGGGCAATTCAAGGAAAGGCAAAATGGCAAAGCAAGGCAAGGCAAAAGGGCAAAGCATAACAAGGCAAAGCAAGGCAAAAGGGCAAAGCAAGGCAAGGCAAAAGGGCAAAGCATGGCAAGGCAAGGAAAAAGGGCAACTCAATGCAAGGCCGGGCAAAAGTGCAAAGAAAGGCAAGGCAAGGTAAGTCAAAAGGACAAACCATGGCAAGGCCAGGAAAAAGGCCAAAGCAAGGAAAGGCAAGGCAAAAGGGGAAAGCAAGGCAAGGGAAAATGGCAAAGCAAGGCAAGGCAAGGCAAGACAAAAGGGCAAAGCAAGGCAAGGAAAAGGAGCAAAGCATGGCAAGGCAAGGCAAGGCAAAAGGTCAAAAGAAAGGCAAGGCAAATCAGGGCAAAAGGAGAAAGGAAGGCAAGGCAAGTCAAGGCAAAGAGTCAAAGCAAGGCAAGGCAAAGGGTCAAAGGAAGGCATGGAAAGGCAAGGCAAAGGAAGGCAAAAGGGTAAAGCAAGGCAAGGAAAGGCAAGGCAAAAGGGGAAAGCAAAGCAAGGCAAGGCAAAAGGATAAGGAAGACACGTCAAGGCAAGGCAAAGATGAAAGTAAGGCAATGCAAGGCAATTCAAAACGGCAAAACAAGGAAAGGCAAGGCAAAAGGGCAAAGCAAAGCAAGTCAAAAGGGCAAAGCATGACAAGGCAAGGCAAGGCAAAAGGCTAAAGCATGACAAGGCAAGGTAAGGCAAAAGGGCAATGCAAGGAAAGGCAAAATGGCAAAGCAAGACAAGGCAAAAGGGCAAAGCATAACAAGGCAAAGCAAGGCAAAAGGGCAAAGCAAGGGAAGTCAAAAGGGCAAAGCATGAAAAGGCAAGGCAAGGAAAAAGGGTATAGCAAGTCAAGGCAAGGTAAGGCAAAAGGGCAATTCAAGGAAAGGCAAAATGACAAAGCAAGGCAAGGCAAAATGGCAAAGCAAAGCAAGGCAAAAGGGCAAAGCATGGCAAGGCAAGGCAAGGAAAAAAGGTATAGCAAGTCAAGGCAAGGTAAGGCAAAAGGGCAATTCAAGGAAAGGCAAAATGGCAAAGCAAGGCAAGGCAAAAGGGCAAAGCATGAAAAGGCAAGGCAAGGAAAAAGGGTATAGCAAGTCAAGGCAAGGTAAGGCAAAAGGGCAATTCAAGGAAAGACAAAATGGCAAAGCAAGGCAAGGCAAAAGGGCAAAGCATGGCAAGGCAAGGAAAAAGGGCAACTCAATGCAAGGCCAGGCAAAAGGGCAAAGAAAGGCAAGGCAAGGTAAGTCAAAAGGACAAACCATGGCAAGGCCAGGAAAAAGGCCAAAGCAAGGAAAGGCAAGGCAAAAGGGCAAAGCAAGGCAAGGAAAAAGAGCAAAGCATGGCAAGGCAAGGCAAGGCAAAAGGTCAAAAGAAAGGCAAGGCAAATCAGGGCAAAAGGAGAAAGGAAGGCAAGGCAAGACAAGGCAAAGAGGCAAAGCAAGGCAAGGTAAGGCAAGGCAAAAGGGGAAAGCAAAGCAAGGCAAGGCGAAAGGATAAGGAAGACACGTCAAGGCAAGGCAAAGATGAAAGTAAGGCAATGAAAGGAAATTGAAAACGGCAAAACAAGGAAAGGCAAGGCAAAAGGGCAAAGCAAAGCAAGTCAAAAGGGCAAAGCATGAAAAGGCAAGGCAAGGCAAAAGGGTAAAGCATGTCAAGGCAAGGTAAGGCAAAAGGGCAATGCAAGGAAAAGCAAAATGGCAAAGCAAGACAAGGCAAAAGAGAAAGCATAACAAGGCAAAGCAAGGCAAAAGGGCAAAGCAAGACAAGGCAAAAGGGCAAAGCAAGGAAAGTCAAAAGGGCAAAGCATGACAAGGCAAGGCAAGGAAAAAGGGTATAGCAAGTCAAGGCAAGGTAAGGCAAAAGGGCAATTCAAGGAAAGGCAAAATGGCAAAGCAAGGCAAGGCAAAAGGGCAAAGCAAGGAAAGTCAAAAGGGCAAAGCATGACAAGGAAAGGCAAGGAAAAAGGGTATAGCAAGTCAAGGCAAGGTAAGGCAAAAGGGCAATTCAAGGAAAGGCAAAATGGCAAAGCAAGGCAAGGCAAAAGGGCAAAGCAAAGCAAGTCAAAATGGCAAAGTATGACAAGGCAAGGCAAGGAAAAAGGCTATAGCAAGTCAAGGCAAGGTAAGGCAAAAGGGCAATTCAAGGAAAGGCAAAATGGCAAAGCAAGGCAAGGCAAAAGGGCAAAGCATAACAAGGCAAAGCAAGGCAAAAGGGCAAAGCAAGGCAAGGCAAAAGGGCAAAGCAAGGCAAGTCAAAAGGGCAAAGCATGACAAGGCAAGGCAAGGAAAAAGGGTATAGCAAGTCAAGGCAAGGTAAGGCAAAAGGGCAATTCAAGGAAAGGCAAAACGGCAAAGCAAGGCAAGGCAAAAGTGCAAAGAAAGGCAAGGCAAGGTAAGTCAAAAGGACAAACCATGGCAAGGCCAGGAAAAAGGCCAAAGCTAGGAAAGGCAAGGCAAAAGGGGAAAGCAAGGCAAGGGAAAATGGCAAAGCAAGGCAAGGCAAGGAAAGACAAAAGGGCAAAGCAAGGCAAGGAAAAAGAGCAAAGCATGGCAAGGCAAGGCAAGGCAAAAGGTCAAAAGAAAGGCAAGGCAAATCAGGGCAAAAGGAGAAAGGAAGGCAAGGCAAGACAAGGCAAAGAGACAAAGCAAGGCAAGGCAAAAGGGCATAGCAAGGCAAGTTAAGGCAAAGGGGCAAATCAAGGCATGGAAAGGCAAAGGCAAGGGAAGGCAAAATGGTAAAGCAAGGCAAGGAAAGGCAAGGGAAAAGGAGAAAGCAAAGCAAGGCAAGGCAAAAGGATAAGGAAGACACGTCAAGGCAAGGCAAAGATGAAAGCAAGGCAATGCAAGGCAATTCAAAACGGCAAAACAAGGAAAGGCAAGGCAAAAGGGCAAAGCAAAGCAAGTCAAAAGGGAAAGCATGACAAGGCAAGGCAAGGCAAAAGGGCAAAGCATGACAAGGCAAGGTAAGGCAAAAGGGCAATGCAAGGAAAGGCAAAATGGCAAAGCAAGACAAGTCAAAAATGGCAAAGCATAACAAGGCAAGGCAAGGAAAAAGGGTATAGCAAGTCAAGGCAAAAGGGCAATTCAAGGAAAGGCAAAATGGCAAAGCAAGGCAAGGCAAAAGGGCAAAGCATGAAAAGGCAAGGCAAGGAAAAAGGGTATAGCAAGTCAAGGCAAAGTAAGGCAAAAGGGCAATTCAAGGAAAGGCAAAATGGGAAAGCAAGGCAAGGCAAAAGGGCAAAGCATAACTAGGCAAAGCAAGGCAAAAGGGCAAAGCAAGGCAAGGCAAAAGGGCAAAGCAAGGCAAGTCAAAAGGGCAAAGCATGACAAGGCAAGGCAAGGAAAAAGGGTATAGCAAGTCAAGGCAAGGTAAGGCAAAAGTGCAATTCAAGGAAAGGCAAAATGGCAAAGCAAGGCAAGGCAAAAGGGCAAAGCAAGGCCAGGCAAAAGTGCAAAGAAATGCAAGGCAAGGTAAGTCAAAAGGACAAACCATGGCAAGGCCAGGAAAAAGGCCAAAGCAAGGAAAGGCAAGGCAAAAGGGGAAAGCAAGGCAAGGGAAAATGGCAAAGCAAGGCAAGGCAAGGCAAGACAAAAGGGCAAAGCAAGGCAAGGAAAAAGAGCAAAGCATGGCAAGGCAAGGCAAGGCAAAAGGTCAAAAGAAAGGCAAGGCAAATCAGGGCAAAAGGAGAAAGGAAGGCAAGGCAAGTCAAGGCAAAGAGTCAAAGCAAGGCAAGGCAAAGGGTCAAAGGAAGGCATGGAAAGGCAAGGCAAAGGAAGGCAAAAGGGTAAAGCAAGGCAAGGAAAGGCAAGGCAAAAGGGGAAAGCAAAGCAAGGCAAGGCAAAATGATAAGGAGGACACGTCAAGGCAAGGCAAAGATGAAAGTAAGGCAATGCAAGGCAATTCAAAACGGCAAAACAAGGAAAGGCAAGGCAAAAGGGCAAAGCAAAGCAAGTCAAAAGGGCAAAGCATGACAAGGCAAGGCAAGGCAAAAGGCTAAAGCATGACAAGGCAAGGTAAGGCAAAAGGGCAATGCAAGGAAAGGCAAAATGGCAAAGCAAGACAAGGCAAAAGGGCAAAGCATAACAAGGCAAAGCAAGGCAAAAGGGCAAAGCAAGGGAAGTCAAAAGGGCAAAGCATGACAAGGCAAGGCAAGGAAAAAGGGTATAGCAAGTCAAGGCAAGGTAAGGCAAAAGGGCAATTCAAGGAAAGGCAAAATGACAAAGCAAGGCAAGGCAAAAGGGCAAAGCAAAGCAAGGCAAAAGGGCAAAGCATGGCAAGGCAAGGCAAGGAAAAAAGGTATAGCAAGTCAAGGCAAGGTAAGGCAAAAGGGCAATTCAAGGAAAGGCAAAATGGCAAAGCAAGGCAAGGCAAAAGGGCAAAGCATGAAAAGGCAAGGCAAGGAAAAAGGGTATAGCAAGTCAAGGCAAGGTAAGGCAAAAGGGCAATTCAAGGAAAGACAAAATGGCAAAGCAAGGCAAGGCAAAAGGGCAAAGCATGGCAAGGCAAGGAAAAAGGGCAACTCAATGCAAGGCCAGGCAAAAGGGCAAAGAAAGGCAAGGCAAGGTAAGTCAAAAGGACAAACCATGGCAAGGCCAGGAAAAAGGCCAAAGCAAGTGAAGGCAAGGCAAAATTGCAAAGCAAGGCAAGGAAAAAGAGCAAAGCATGGCAAGGCAAGGCAAGGCAAAAGGTCAAAAGAAAGGCAAGGCAAATCAGGGCAAAAGGAGAAAGGAAGGCAAGGCAAGACAATGCAAAGAGGCAAAGCAAGGCAAGGTAAGGCAAGGCAAAAGGGGAAAGCAAAGCAAGGCAAGGCGAAAGGATAAGGAAGACACGTCAAGGCAAGGCAAAGATGAAAGTAAGGCAATGCAAGGAAATTGAAAACGGCAAAACAAGGAAAGGCAAGGCAAAAGGGCAAAGCAAAGCAAGTCAAAAGGGCAAAGCATGACAAAGGAAGGCAATGCAAAAGGGCAAAGCATGAAAAGGCAAGGCAAGGCAAAAGGGTAAAGCATGTAAAGGCAAGGTAAGGCAAAAGGGCAATGCAAGGAAAAGCAAAATGGCAAAGCAAGACAAGGCAAAAGAGAAAGCATAACAAGGCAAAGCAAGGCAAAAGGGCAAAGCAAGACAAGGCAAAAGGGCAAAGCAAGGAAAGTCAAAAGGGCAAAGCATGACAAGGCAAGGCAAGGAAAAAGGGTATAGCAAGTCAAGGCAAGGTAAGGCAAAAGGGCAATTCAAGGAAAGGCAAAATGGCAAAGCAAGGCAAGGCAAAAGGGCAAAGCAAGGAAAGTCAAAAGGGCAAAGCATGACAAGGCAAGGCAAGGAAAAAGGGTATAGCAAGTCAAGGCAAGGTAAGGCAAAAGGGCAATTCAAGGAAAGGCAAAATGGCAAAGCAAGGCAAGGCAAAAGGGCAAAGCAAAGCAAGTCAAAATGGCAAAGTATGACAAGGCAAGGCAAGGAAAAAGGCTATAGCAAGTCAAGGCAAGGTAAGGCAAAAGGGCAATTCAAGGAAAGGCAAAATGGCAAAGCAAGGCAAGGCAAAAGGGCAAAGCATAACAAGGCAAAGCAAGGCAAAAGGGCAAAGCAAGGCAAGGCAAAAGGGCAAAGCAAGGCAAGTCAAAAGGGCAAAGCATGACAAGGCAAGGCAAGGAAAAAGGGTATAGCAAGTCAAGGCAAGGTAAGGCAAAAGGGCAATTCAAGGAAAGGCAAAACGGCAAAGCAAGGCAAGGCAAAAGTGCAAAGAAAGGCAAGGCAAGGTAAGTCAAAAGGACAAACCATGGCAAGGCCAGGAAAAAGGCCAAAGCAAGGAAAGGCAAGGCAAAAGGGGAAAGCAAGGCAAGGGAAAATGGCAAAGCAAGGCAAGTCAAAAGGGCAAAGCATGACAAGGCAAGGCAAGGAAAAAGGGTATAGCAAGTCAAGGCAAGGTAAGGCAAAAGGGCAATTCAAGGAAAGGCAAAATGGCAAAGCAAGGCAAGGCAAAAGGTCAAAGCAAGGCCAGGCAAAAGTGCAAAGAAAGGCAAGGCAAGGTAAGTCAAAAGGACAAACCATGGCAAGGCCAGGAAAAAGGCCAAAGCAAGGAAAGGCAAGGCAAAAGGGGAAAGCAAGGCAAGGGAAAATGGCAAAGCAAGGCAAGGCAAGGCAAGACAAAAGGGCAAAGCAAGGCAAGGAAAAAGAGCAAAGCATGGCAAGGCAAGGCAAGGCAAAAGGTCAAAAGAAAGGCAAGGCAAATCAGGGCAAAAGGAGAAAGGAAGGCAAGGCAAGTCAAGGCAAAGAGTCAAAGCAAGGCAAGGCAAAGGGTCAAAGGAAGGCATGGAAAGGCAAGGCAAAGGAAGGCAAAAGGGTAAAGCAAGGCAAGGAAAGGCAAGGCAAAAGGGGAAAGCAAAGCAAGGCAAGGCAAAATGATAAGGAGGACACGTCAAGGCAAGGCAAAGATGAAAGTAAGGCAATGCAAGGCAATTCAAAACGGCAAAACAAGGAAAGGCAAGGCAAAAGGGCAAAGCAAAGCAAGTCAAAAGGGCAAAGCATGACAAGGCAAGGCAAGGCAAAAGGCTAAAGCATGACAAGGCAAGGTAAGGCAAAAGGGCAATGCAAGGAAAGGCAAAATGGCAAAGCAAGACAAGGCAAAAGGGCAAAGCATAACAAGGCAAAGCAAGGCAAAAGGGCAAAGCAAGGGAAGTCAAAAGGGCAAAGCATGAAAAGGCAAGGCAAGGAAAAAGGGTATAGCAAGTCAAGGCAAGGTAAGGCAAAAGGGCAATTCAAGGAAAGGCAAAATGACAAAGCAAGGCAAGGCAAAAGGGCAAAGCAAAGCAAGGCAAAAGGGCATATCATGGCAAGGCAAGGCAAGGAAAAAAGGTATAGCAAGTCAAGGCAAGGTAAGGCAAAAGGGCAATTCAAGGAAAGGCAAAATGGCAAAGCAAGGCAAGGCAAAAGGGCAAAGCATGAAAAGGCAAGGCAAGGAAAAAGGGTATAGCAAGTCAAGGCAAGGTAAGGCAAAAGGGCAATTCAAGGAAAGACAAAATGGCAAAGCAAGGCAAGGCAAAAGGGCAAAGCATGGCAAGGCAAGGAAAAAGGGCAACTCAATGCAAGGCCAGGCAAAAGGGCAAAGAAAGGCAAGGCAAGGTAAGTCAAAAGGACAAACCATGGCAAGGCCAGGAAAAAGGTGAAAGCAAGGAAAGGCAAGGCAAAATTGCAAAGCAAGGCAAGGAAAAAGAGCAAAGCATGGCAAGGCAAGGCAAGGCAAAAGGTCAAAAGAAAGGCAAGGCAAATCAGGGCAAAAGGAGAAAGGAAGGCAAGGCAAGACAAGGCAAAGAGACAAAGCAAGGCAAGGCAAAAGGGCATAGCAAGGCAAGTTAAGGCAAAGGGGCAAAGCAAGGCATGGAAAGGCAAAGGCAAGGGAAGGCAAAATGGTAGAGCAAGGCAAGGAAAGGCAAGGGAAAAGGAGAAAGCAAAGCAAGGCAAGGCAAAAGGATAAGGAAGACACGTCAAGGCAAGGCAAAGATGAAAGCAAGGCAATGCAAGGCAATTCAAAACGGCAAAACAAGGAAAGGCAAGGCAAAAGGGCAAAGCAAAGCAAGTCAAAAGGGCAAAGCATGACAAGGCAAGGCAAGGCAAAAGGGCAAAGCATGACAAGGCAAGGTAAGGCAAAAGGGCAATGCAAGGAAAGGCAAAATGGCAAAGCAAGACAAGTCAAAAATGGCAAAGCATAACAAGGCAAAGCAAGGCAAAAGGGCAAAGCAAGGCAAGTCAAAAGGGCAAAGCATGACAAGGCAAGGCAAGGAAAAAGGGTATAGCAAGTCAAGGCAAAAGGGCAATTCAAGGAAAGGCAAAATGGCAAAGCAAGGCAAGGCAAAAGGGCAAAGCATGAAAAGGCAAGGCAAGGAAAAAGGGTATAGCAAGTCAAGGCAAAGTAAGGCAAAAGGGCAATTCAAGGAAAGGCAAAATGGGAAAGCAAGGCAAGGCAAAAGGGCAAAGCATAACTAGGCAAAGCAAGGCAAAAGGGCAAAGCAAGGCAAGGCAAAAGGGCAAAGCAAGGCAAGTCAAAAGGGCAAAGCATGACAAGGCAAGGCAAGGAAAAAGGGTATAGCAAGTCAAGGCAAGGTAAGGCAAAAGGGCAATTCAAGGAAAGGCAAAATGGCAAAGCAAGGCAAGGCAAAAGGGCAAAGCAAGGCCAGGCAAAAGTGCAAAGAAAGGCAAGGCAAGGTAAGTCAAAAGGACAAACCATGGCAAGGCCAGGAAAAAGGCCAAAGCAAGGAAAGGCAAGGCAAAAGGGGAAAGCAAGGCAAGGGAAAATGGCAAAGCAAGGCAAGGCAAGGAAAGACAAAAGGGCAAAGCAAGGCAAGGAAAAAGAGCAAAGCATGGCAAGGCAAGGCAAAAGGTCAAAAGAAAGGCAAGGCAAATCAGGGCAAAAGGAGAAAGGAAGGCAAGGCAAGACAAGGCAAAGAGACAAAGCAAGGCAAGGCAAAAGGGCAAAGCAAAGCAAGTCAAAATGGCAAAGTATGACAAGGCAAGGCAAGGAAAAAGGCTATAGCAAGTCAAGGCAAGGTAAGGCAAAAGGGCAATTCAAGGAAAGGCAAAATGGCAAAGCAAGGCAAGGCAAAAGGGCAAAGCATAACAAGGCAAAGCAAGGCAAAAGGGCAAAGCAAGGCAAGGCAAAAGGGCAAAGCATGGCAAGGCAAGGAAAAAGGGCAACTCAATGCAAGGCCGGGCAAAAGTGCAAAGAAAGGCAAGGCAAGGTAAGTCAAAAGGACAAACCATGGCAAGGCCAGGAAAAAGGCCAAAGCAAGGAAAGGCAAGGCAAAAGGGGAAAGCAAGGCAAGGGAAAATGGCAAAGCAAGGCAAGGCAAGACAAAAGGGCAAAGCAAGGCAAGGAAAAAGAGCAAAGCATGGCAAGGCAAGGCAAGGCAAAAGGTCAAAAGAAAGGCAAGGCAAATCAGGGCAAAAGGAGAAAGGAAGGCAAGGCAAGTCAAGGCAAAGAGTCAAAGCAAGGCAAGGCAAAGGGTCAAAGGAAGGCATGGAAAGGCAAGGCAAAGGAAGGCAAAAGGGTAAAGCAAGGCAAGGAAAGGCAAGGCAAAAGGGCAAAGCAAAGCAAGTCAAAAGGGCAAAGCATGACAAGGCAAGGCAAGGCAAAAGGGCAAAGCATGACAAGGCAAGGTAAGGCAAAAGGGCAATGCAAGGAAAGGCAAAATGGCAAAGCAAGACAAGTCAAAAATGGCAAAGCATAACAAGGCAAAGCAAGGCAAAAGGGCAAAGCAAGGCAAGTCAAAAGGGCAAAGCATGACAAGGCAAGGCAAGGAAAAAGGGTATAGCAAGTCAAGGCAAAAGGGCAATTCAAGGAAAGGCAAAATGGCAAAGCAAGGCAAGGCAAAAGGGCAAAGCATAACAAGGCAAAGCAAGGCAAAAGGGCAAAGCAAGGCAAGGCAAAAGGGCAAAGCAAGGCAAGTCAAAAGGGCAAAGCATGACAAGGCAAGGCAAGGAAAAAGGGTATAGCAAGTCAAGGCAAGGTAAGGCAAAAGGGCAATTCAAGGAAAGGCAAAACGGCAAAGCAAGGCAAGGCAAAAGTGCAAAGAAAGGCAAGGCAAGGTAAGTCAAAAGGACAAACCATGGCAAGGCCAGGAAAAAGGCCAAAGCAAGGAAAGGCAAGGCAAAAGGGGAAAGCAAGGCAAGGGAAAATGGCAAAGCAAGGCAAGGCAAGGCAAGACAAAAGGGCAAAGCAAGGCAAGGAAAAAGAGCAAAGCATGGCAAGGCAAGGCAAGGCAAAAGGTCAAAAGAAAGGCAAGGCAAATCAGGGCAAAAGGAGAAAGGAAGGCAAGGCAAGTCAAGGCAAAGAGTCAAAGCAAGGCAAGGCAAAGGGTCAAAGGAAGGCATGGAAAGGCAAGGCAAAGGAAGGCAAAAGGGTAAAGCAAGGCAAGGAAAGGCAAGGCAAAAGGGGAAAGCAAAGCAAGGCAAGGCAAAATGATAAGGAGGACACGTCAAGGCAAGGCAAAGATGAAAGTAAGGCAATGAAAGGCAATTCAAAACGGCAAAACAAGGAAAGGCAAGGCAAAAGGGCAAAGCAAAGCAAGTCAAAAGGGCAAAGCATGACAAGGCAAGGCAAGGCAAAAGGCTAAAGCATGACAAGGCAAGGTAAGGCAAAAGGGCAATGCAAGGAAAGGCAAAATGGCAAAGCAAGACAAGGCAAAAGGGCAAAGCATAACAAGGCAAAGCAAGGCAAAAGGGCAAAGCAAGGGAAGTCAAAAGGGCAAAGCATGAAAAGGCAAGGCAAGGAAAAAGGGTATAGCAAGTCAAGGCAAGGTAAGGCAAAAGGGCAATTCAAGGAAAGGCAAAATGACAAAGCAAGGCAAGGCAAAAGGGCAAAGCAAAGCAAGGCAAAAGGGCAAAGCATGGCAAGGCAAGGCAAGGAAAAAAGGTATAGCAAGTCAAGGCAAGGTAAGGCAAAAGGGCAATTCAAGGAAAGGCAAAATGGCAAAGCAAGGCAAGGCAAAAGGGCAAAGCATGAAAAGGCAAGGCAAGGAAAAAGGGTATAGCAAGTCAAGGCAAGGTAAGGCAAAAGGGCAATTCAAGGAAAGACAAAATGGCAAAGCAAGGCAAGGCAAAAGGGCAAAGCATGGCAAGGCAAGGAAAAAGGGCAACTCAATGCAAGGCCAGGCAAAAGGGCAAAGAAAGGCAAGGCAAGGTAAGTCAAAAGGACAAACCATGGCAAGGCCAGGAAAAAGGTGAAAGCAAGGAAAGGCAAGGCAAAATTGCAAAGCAAGGCAAGGAAAAAGAGCAAAGCATGGCAAGGCAAGGCAAGGCAAAACGTCAAAAGAAAGGCAAGGCAAATCAGGGCAAAAGGAGAAAGGAAGGCAAGGCAAGACAAGGCAAAGAGGCAAAGAAAGGCAAGGTAAGGCAAGGCAAAAGGGGAAAGCAAAGCAAGGCAAGGCGAAAGGATAAGGAAGACACGTCAAGGCAAGGCAAAGATGAAAGTAAGGCAATGCAAGGAAATTGAAAACGGCAAAACAAGGAAAGGCAAGGCAAAAGGGCAAAGCAAAGCAAGTCAAAAGGGCAAAGCATGACAAGGCAAGGCAATGCAAAAGGGCAAAGCATGAAAAGGCAAAGCAAGGCAAAAGGGTAAAGCATGTAAAGGCAAGGTAAGGCAAAAGGGCAATGCAAGGAAAAGCAAAATGGCAAAGCTTGACAAGGCAAAAGAGAAAGCATAAAAAGGCAAAGCAAGGCAAAAGGGCAAAGCAAGACAAGGCAAAAGGGCAAAGCAAGGAAAGTCAAAAGGGCAAAGCATGACAAGGCAAGGCAAGGAAAAAGGGTATAGCAAGTCAAGGCAAGGTAAGGCAAAAGGGCAATTCAAGGAAAGGCAAAATGGCAAAGCAAGGCAAGGCAAAAGGGCAAAGCAAAGCAAGTCAAAATGGCAAAGTATTACAAGGCAAGGCAAGGAAAAAGGCTATAGCAAGTCAAGGCAAGGTAAGGCAAAAGGGCAATTCAAGGAAAGGCAAAATGGCAAAGCAAGGCAAGGCAAAAGGGCAAAGCATAACAAGGCAAAGCAAGGCAAAAGGGCAAAGCAAGGCAAGGCAAAAGGGCAAAGCAAGGCAAGTCAAAAGGGCAAAGCATGACAAGGCAAGGCAAGGAAAAAGGGTATAGCAAGTCAAGGCAAGGTAAGGCAAAAGGGCAATTCAAGGAAAGGCAAAACGGCAAAGCAAGGCAAGGCAAAAGTGCAAAGAAAGGCAAGGCAAGGTAAGTCAAAAGGACAAACCATGGCAAGGCCAGGAAAAAGGCCAAAGCAAGGAAAGGCAAGGCAAAAGGGGAAAGCAAGGCAAGGGAAAATGGCAAAGCAAGGCAAGGCAAGGAAAGACAAAAGGGCAAAGCAAGGCAAGGAAAAAGAGCAAAGCATGGCAAGGCAAGGCAAGGCAAAAGGTCAAAAGAAAGGCAAGGCAAATCAGGGCAAAAGGAGAAAGGAAGGCAAGGCAAGACAAGGCAAAGAGACAAAGCAAGGCAAGGCAAAAGGGCATAGCAAGGCAAGTTAAGGCAAAGGGGCAAAGCAAGGCATGGAAAGGCAAAGGCAAGGGAAGGCAAAATGGTAGAGCAAGGCAAGGAAAGGCAAGGGAAAAGGAGAAAGCAAAGCAAGGCAAGGCAAAAGGATAAGGAAGACACGTCAAGGCAAGGCAAAGATGAAAGCAAGGCAATGCAAGGCAATTCAAAACGGCAAAACAAGGAAAGGCAAGGCAAAAGGGCAAAGCAAAGCAAGTCAAAAGGGCAAAGCATGACAAGGCAAGGCAAGGCAAAAGGGCAAAGCATGACAAGGCAAGGTAAGGCAAAAGGGCAATGCAAGGAAAGGCAAAATGGCAAAGCAAGACAAGTCAAAAATGGCAAAGCATAACAAGGCAAAGCAAGGCAAAAGGGCAAAGCAAGGCAAGTCAAAAGGGCAAAGCATGACAAGGCAAGGCAAGGAAAAAGGGTATAGCAAGTCAAGGCAAAAGGGCAATTCAAGGAAAGGCAAAATGGCAAAGCAAGGCAAGGCAAAAGGGCAAAGCATGAAAAGGCAAGGCAAGGAAAAAGGGTATAGCAAGTCAAGGCAAAGTAAGGCAAAAGGGCAATTCAAGGAAAGGCAAAATGGGAAAGCAAGGCAAGGCAAAAGGGCAAAGCATAACTAGGCAAAGCAAGGCAAAAGGGCAAAGCAAGGCAAGGCAAAAGGGCAAAGCAAGGCAAGTCAAAAGGGCAAAGCATGACAAGGCAAGGCAAGGAAAAAGGGTATAGCAAGTCAAGGCAAGGTAAGGCAAAAGGGCAATTCAAGGAAAGGCAAAATGGCAAAGCAAGGCAAGGCAAAAGGGCAAAGCAAGGCCAGGCAAAAGTGCAAAGAAAGGCAAGGCAAGGTAAGTCAAAAGGACAAACCATGGCAAGGCCAGGAAAAAGGCCAAAGCAAGGAAAGGCAAGGCAAAAGGGGAAAGCAAGGCAAGGGAAAATGGCAAAGCAAGGCAAGGCAAGGAAAGACAAAAGGGCAAAGCAAGGCAAGGAAAAAGAGCAAAGCATGGCAAGGCAAGGCAAAAGGTCAAAAGAAAGGCAAGGCAAATCAGGGCAAAAGGAGAAAGGAAGGCAAGGCAAGACAAGGCAAAGAGACAAAGCAAGGCAAGGCAAAAGGGCAAAGCAAAGCAAGTCAAAATGGCAAAGTATGACAAGGCAAGGCAAGGAAAAAGGCTATAGCAAGTCAAGGCAAGGTAAGACAAAAGGGCAATTCAAGGAAAGGCAAAATGGCAAAGCAAGGCAAGGCAAAAGGGCAAAGCATAACAAGGCAAAGCAAGGCAAAAGGGCAAAGCAAGGCAAGGCAAAAGGGCAAAGCATGGCAAGGCAAGGAAAAAGGGCAACTCAATGCAAGGCCGGGCAAAAGTGCAAAGAAAGGCAAGGCAAGGTAAGTCAAAAGGACAAACCATGGCAAGGCCAGGAAAAAGGCCAAAGCAAGGAAAGGCAAGGCAAAAGGGGAAAGCAAGGCAAGGGAAAATGGCAAAGCAAGGCAAGGCAAGGCAAGACAAAAGGGCAAAGCAAGGCAAGGAAAAAGAGCAAAGCATGGCAAGGCAAGGCAAGGCAAAAGGTCAAAAGAAAGGCAAGGCAAATCAGGGCAAAAGGAGAAAGGAAGGCAAGGCAAGTCAAGGCAAAGAGTCAAAGCAAGGCAAGGCAAAGGGTCAAAGGAAGGCATGGAAAGGCAAGGCAAAGGAAGGCAAAAGGGTAAAGCAAGGCAAGGAAAGGCAAGGCAAAAGGGCAAAGCAAAGCAAGTCAAAAGGGCAAAGCATGACAAGGCAAGGCAAGGCAAAAGGGCAAAGCATGACAAGGCAAGGTAAGGCAAAAGGGCAATGCAAGGAAAGTCAAAATGGCAAAGCAAGACAAGTCAAAAATGGCAAAGCATAACAAGGCAAAGCAAGGCAAAAGGGCAAAGCAAGGCAAGTCAAAAGGGCAAAGCATGACAAGGCAAGGCAAGGAAAAAGGGTATAGCAAGTCAAGGCAAAAGGGCAATTCAAGGAAAGGCAAAATGGCAAAGCAAGGCAAGGCAAAAGGGCAAAGCATGAAAAGGCAAGGCAAGGAAAAAGGGTATAGCAAGTCAAGGCAAAGTAAGGCAAAAGGGCAATTCAAGGAAAGGCAAAATGGGAAAGCAAGGCAAGGCAAAAGGGCAAAGCATAACTAGGCAAAGCAAGGCAAAAGGGCAAAGCAAGGCAAGGCAAAAGGGCAAAGCAAGGCAAGTCAAAAGGGCAAAGCATGACAAGGCAAGGCAAGGAAAAAGGGTATAGCAAGTCAAGGCAAGGTAAGGCAAAAGGGCAATTCAAGGAAAGGCAAAATGGCAAAGCAAGGCAAGGCAAAAGGGCAAAGCAAGGCCAGGCAAAAGTGCAAAGAAAGGCAAGGCAAGGTAAGTCAAAAGGACAAACCATGGCAAGGCCAGGAAAAAGGCCAAAGCAAGGAAAGGCAAGGCAAAAGGGGAAAGCAAGGCAAGGGAAAATGGCAAAGCAAGGCAAGGCAAGGAAAGACAAAAGGGCAATGCAAGGAAAAGCAAAATGGCAAAGCAAGACAAGGCAAAAGAGAAAGCATAACAAGGCAAAGCAAGGCAAAAGGGCAAAGCAAGACAAGGCAAAAGGGCAAAGCAAGGAATGTCAAAAGGGCAAAGCATGACAAGGCAAGGCAAGGAAAAAGGGTATAGCAAGTCAAGGCAAGGTAAGGCAAAAGGGCAATTCAAGGAAAGGCAAAATGGCAAAGCAAGGCAAGGCAAAAGGACAAAGCAAAGCAAGTCAAAAGGGCAAAGCATGACAAGGCAAGGCAAGGAAAAAGGGTATAGCAAGTCAAGGCAAGGTAAGGCAAAAGGGCAATTCAAGGAAAGGCAAAATGGCAAAGCAAGGCAAGGCAAAAGGGCAAAGCAAAGCAAGTCAAAATGGCAAAGTATGACAAGGCAAGGCAAGGAAAAAGGCTATAGCAAGTCAAGGCAAGGTAAGGCAAAAGGGCAATTCAAGGAAAGGCAAAATGGCAAAGCAAGGCAAGGCAAAAGGGCAAAGCATAACAAGGCAAAGCAAGGCAAAAGGGCAAAGCAAGGCAAGGCAAAAGGGCAAAGCAAGGCAAGTCAAAAGGGCAAAGCATGACAAGGCAAGGCAAGGAAAAAGGGTATAGCAAGTCAAGGCAAGGTAAGGCAAAAGGGCAATTCAAGGAAAGGCAAAATGGCAAAGCAAGGCAAGGCAAAAGGGCAAAGCAAGGCCAGGCAAAAGTGCAAAGAAAGGCAAGGCAAGGTAAGTCAAAAGGACAAACCATGGCAAGGCCAGGAAAAAGGCCAAAGCAAGGAAAGGCAAGGCAAAAGGGGAAAGCAAGGCAAGGGAAAATGGCAAAGCAAGGCAAGGCAAGGAAAGACAAAAGGGCAAAGCAAGGCAAGGAAAAAGAGCAAAGCATGGCAAGGCAAGGCAAAAGGTCAAAAGAAAGGCAAGGCAAATCAGGGCAAAAGGAGAAAGGAAGGCAAGGCAAGACAAGGCAAAGAGACAAAGCAAGGCAAGGCAAAAGGGCATAGCAAGGCAAGTTAAGGCAAAGGGGCAAAGCAAGGCATGGAAAGGCAAAGGCAAGGGAAGGCAAAATGGTAGAGCAAGGCAAGGAAAGGCAAGGGAAAAGGAGAAAGCAAAGCAAGGCAAGGCAAAAGGATAAGGAAGACACGTCAAGGCAAGGCAAAGATGAAAGCAAGGCAATGCAAGGCAATTCAAAACGGCAAAACAAGGAAAGGCAAGGCAAAAGGGCAAAGCAAAGCAAGTCAAAAGGGCAAAGCATGACAAGGCAAGGCAAGGCAAAAGGGCAAAGCATGACAAGGCAAGGTAAGGCAAAAGGGCAATGCAAGGAAAGGCAAAATGGCAAAGCAAGACAAGTCAAAAATGGCAAAGCATAACAAGGCAAAGCAAGGCAAAAGGGCAAAGCAAGGCAAGTCAAAAGGGCAAAGCATGACAAGGCAAGGCAAGGAAAAAGGGTATAGCAAGTCAAGGCAAAAGGGCAATTCAAGGAAAGGCAAAATGGCAAAGCAAGGCAAGGCAAAAGGGCAAAGCATGAAAAGGCAAGGCAAGGAAAAAGGGTATAGCAAGTCAAGGCAAAGTAAGGCAAAAGGGCAATTCAAGGAAAGGCAAAATGGGAAAGCAAGGCAAGGCAAAAGGGCAAAGCATAACAAGGCAAAGCAAGGCAAAAGGGCAAAGCAAGGCAAGGCAAAAGGGCAAAGCAAGGCAAGTCAAAAGGGCAAAGCATGACAAGGCAAGGCAAGGAAAAAGGGTATAGCAAGTCAAGGCAAGGTAAGGCAAAAGGGCAATTCAAGGAAAGGCAAAATGGCAAAGCAAGGCAAGGCAAAAGGGCAAAGCAAGGCCAGGCAAAAGTGCAAAGAAAGGCAAGGCAAGGTAAGTCAAAAGGACAAACCATGGCAAGGCCAGGAAAAAGGCCAAAGCAAGGAAAGGCAAGGCAAAAGGGGAAAGCAAGGCAAGGGAAAATGGCAAAGCAAGGCAAGGCAAGGAAAGACAAAAGGGCAAAGCAAGGCAAGGAAAAAGAGCAAAGCATGGCAAGGCAAGGCAAAAGGTCAAAAGAAAGGCAAGGCAAATCAGGGCAAAAGGAGAAAGGAAGGCAAGGCAAGACAAGGCAAAGAGACAAAGCAAGGCAAGGCAAAAGGGCAAAGCAAAGCAAGTCAAAATGGCAAAGTATGACAAGGCAAGGCAAGGAAAAAGGCTATAGCAAGTCAAGGCAAGGTAAGGCAAAAGGGCAATTCAAGGAAAGGCAAAATGGCAAAGCAAGGAAAGGCAAAAGGGCAAAGCATAACAAGGCAAAGCAAGGCAAAAGGGCAAAGCAAGGCAAGGCAAAAGGGCAAAGCATGGCAAGGCAAGGAAAAAGGGCAACTCAATGCAAGGCCGGGCAAAAGTGCAAAGAAAGGCAAGGCAAGGTAAGTCAAAAGGACAAACCATGGCAAGGCCAGGAAAAAGGCCAAAGCAAGGAAAGGCAAGGCAAAAGGGGAAAGCAAGGCAAGGGAAAATGGCAAAGCAAGGCAAGGCAAGGCAAGACAAAAGGGCAAAGCAAGGCAAGGAAAAAGAGCAAAGCATGGCAAGGCAAGGCAAGGCAAAAGGTCAAAAGAAAGGCAAGGCAAATCAGGGCAAAAGGAGAAAGGAAGGCAAGGCAAGTCAAGGCAAAGAGTCAAAGCAAGGCAAGGCAAAGGGTCAAAGGAAGGCATGGAAAGGCAAGGCAAAGGAAGGCAAAAGGGTAAAGCAAGGCAAGGAAAGGCAAGGCAAAAGGGCAAAGCAAAGCAAGTCAAAAGGGCAAAGCATGACAAGGCAAGGCAAGGCAAAAGGGCAAAGCATGACAAGGCAAGGTAAGGCAAAAGGGCAATGCAAGGAAAGGCAAAATGGCAAAGCAAGACAAGTCAAAAATGGCAAAGCATAACAAGGCAAAGCAAGGCAAAAGGGCAAAGCAAGGCAAGTCAAAAGGGCAAAGCATGACAAGGCAAGGCAAGGAAAAAGGGTATAGCAAGTCAAGGCAAAAGGGCAATTCAAGGAAAGGCAAAATGGCAAAGCAAGGCAAGGCAAAAGGGCAAAGCATGAAAAGGCAAGGCAAGGAAAAAGGGTATAGCAAGTCAAGGCAAAGTAAGGCAAAAGGGCAATTCAAGGAAAGGCAAAATGGGAAAGCAAGGCAAGGCAAAAGGGCAAAGCATAACTAGGCAAAGCAAGGCAAAAGGGCAAAGCAAGGCAAGGCAAAAGGGCAAAGCAAGGCAAGTCAAAAGGGCAAAGCATGACAAGGCAAGGCAAGGAAAAAGGGTATAGCAAGTCAAGGCAAGGTAAGGCAAAAGGGCAATTCGAGGAAAGGCAAAATGGCAAAGCAAGGCAAGGCAAAAGGGCAAAGCAAGGCCAGGCAAAAGTGCAAAGAAAGGCAAGGCAAGGTAAGTCAAAAGGACAAACCATGGCAAGGCCAGGAAAAAGGCCAAAGCAAGGAAAGGCAAGGCAAAAGGGGAAAGCAAGGCAAGGGAAAATGGCAAAGCAAGGCAAGGCAAGGAAAGACAAAAGGGCAATGCAAGGAAAAGCAAAATGGCAAAGCAAGACAAGGCAAAAGAGAAAGCATAACAAGGCAAAGCAAGGCAAAAGGGCAAAGCAAGACAAGGCAAAAGGGCAAAGCAAGGAAAGTCAAAAGGGCAAAGCATGACAAGGCAAGGCAAGGAAAAAGGGTATAGCAAGTCAAGGCAAGGTAAGGCAAAAGGGCAATTCAAGGAAAGGCAAAATGGCAAAGCAAGGCAAGGCAAAAGGACAAAGCAAAGCAAGTCAAAAGGGCAAAGCATGACAAGGCAAGGCAAGGAAAAAGGGTATAGCAAGTCAAGGCAAGGTAAGGCAAAAGGGCAATTCAAGGAAAGGCAAAATGGCAAAGCAAGGCAAGGCAAAAGGGCAAAGCAAAGCAAGTCAAAATGGCAAAGTATGACAAGGCAAGGCAAGGAAAAAGGCTATAGCAAGTCAAGGCAAGGTAAGGCAAAAGGGCAATTCAAGGAAAGGCAAAATGGCAAAGCAAGGCAAGGCAAAAGGGCAAAGCATAACAAGGCAAAGCAAGGCAAAAGGGCAAAGCAAGGCAAGGCAAAAGGGCAAAGCAAGGCAAGTCAAAAGGGCAAAGCATGACAAGGCAAGGCAAGGAAAAAGGGTATAGCAAGTCAAGGCAAGGTAAGGCAAAAGGGCAATTCAAGGAAAGGCAAAATGGCAAAGCAAGGCAAGGCAAAAGGGCAAAGCAAGGCCAGGCAAAAGTGCAAAGAAAGGCAAGGCAAGGTAAGTCAAAAGGACAAACCATGGCAAGGCCAGGAAAAAGGCCAAAGCAAGGAAAGGCAAGGCAAAAGGGGAAAGCAAGGCAAGGGAAAATGGCAAAGCAAGGCAAGGCAAGGAAAGACAAAAGGGCAAAGCAAGGCAAGGAAAAAGAGCAAAGCATGGCAAGGCAAGGCAAAAGGTCAAAAGAAAGGCAAGGCAAATCAGGGCAAAAGGAGAAAGGAAGGCAAGGCAAGACAAGGCAAAGAGACAAAGCAAGGCAAGGCAAAAGGGCATAGCAAGGCAAGGTAAGGCAAAGGGGCAAAGCAAGGCATGGAAAGGCAAAGGCAAGGGAAGGCAAAAGGGTAAAGCAAGGCAAGGAAAAGCAAGGGAAAAGGAGAAAGCAAAGCAAGGCAAGGCAAAAGGATAAGGAAGACACGTCAAGGCAAGGCAAAGATGAAAGCAAGGCAATGCAAGGCAATTCAAAACGGCAAAACAAGGAAAGGCAAGGCAAAAGGGCAAAGCAAGGCACGGCAAAAGGGCAAAGCATGGCAAGGCAAGGAAAAAGGGCAACTCAATGCAAGGCCAGGCAAAAGGGCAAAGAAAGGCAAGGCAAGGTAAGTCAAAAGGACAAACCATGGCAAGGCCAGGAAAAAGGCCAAAGCAAGGAAAGGCAAGGCAAAAGGGAAAAGCAAGGCAAGGGAAAATGGCAAAGCAAGGCAAGGCAAGACAAAAGGGCAAAGCAAGGCAAGGAAAAAGAGCAAAGCATGGCAAGGCAAGGCAAGGCAAAAGGTCAAAAGAAAGGCAAGGCAAATCAGGGCAAAAGGAGAAAGGAAGGCAAGGCAAGACAAGGCAAAGAGGCAAAGCAAGGCAAGGTAAGGCAAGGCAAAAGGGGAAAGCAAAGCAAGGCAAGGAGAAAGGATAAGGAAGACACGTCAAGGCAAGGCAAAGATGAAAGTTAAGCAATGCAAGGAAATTGAAAACGGCAAAACAAGGAAAGGCAAGGCAAAAGGGCAAAGCAAAGCAAGTCAAAAAGGCAAAGCATGACAAGGCAAGGAAATGCAAAAGGGCAAAGCATGAAAAGGCAAGGCAAGGCAAAAGGGTAAAGCATGTCAAGGCAAAAGGGCAAAGCTTAACAAGGCAAAGCAAGGCAAAAGGGCAAAGCAAGGCAAGGCAAAAGGGCAAAGCATGGCAAGGCAAGGCAAGGAAAGAGGGTATAGCAAGTCAAGGCAAGGTAAGGCAAAAGGGCAATTCAAGGAAAGGCAAAATGGCAAAACAAGGCAAGGCAAAAGGGCAAAGCAAGGCAAGGTAAGGCAAGGCAAAAGGGGAAAGCAAAGCAAGGCAAGGCGAAAGGATAAGGAAGACACGTCAAGGCAAGGCAAAGATGAAAGTAAGGCAATGCAAGGAAATTGAAAACGGCAAAACAAGGAAAGGCAAGGCAAAAGGGCAAAGCAAAGCAAGTCAAAAGGGCAAAGCATGAAAAGGCAAGGCAAGGCAAAAGGGTAAAGCATGTAAAGGCAAGGTAAGGCAAAAGGGCAATGCAAGGAAAAGCAAAATGGCAAAGCAAGACAAGGCAAAAGAGAAAGCATAACAAGGCAAAGCAAGGCAAAAGGGCAAAGCAAGACAAGGCAAAAGGGCAAAGCAAGGAAAGTCAAAAGGGCAAAGCATGACAAGGCAAGGCAAGGAAAAAGGGTATAGCAAGTCAAGGCAAGGTAAGGCAAAAGGGCAATTCAAGGAAAGGCAAAATGGCAAAGCAAGGCAAGGCAAAAGGGCAAAGCAAGGAAAGTCAAAAGGGCAAAGCATGACAAGGCAAGGCAAGGAAAAAGGGTATAGCAAGTCAAGGCAAGGTAAGGGCAATTCAAGGAAAGGCAAAATGGCAAAGCAAGGCAAGGCAAAAGGGCAAAGCAAAGCAAGTCAAAATGGCAAAGTATGACAAGGCAAGGCAAGGAAAAAGGCTATAGCAAGTCAAGGCAAGGTAAGGCAAAAGGGCAATTCAAGGAAAGGCAAAATGGCAAAGCAAGGCAAGGCAAAAGGGCAAAGCATAACAAGGCAAAGCAAGGCAAAAGGGCAAAGCAAGGCAAGGCAAAAGGGCAAAGCAAGGCAAGTCAAAAGGGCAAAGCATGACAAGGCAAGGCAAGGAAAAAGGGTATAGCAAGTCAAGGCAAGGTAAGGCAAAAGGGCAATTCAAGGAAAGGCAAAACGGCAAAGCAAGGCAAGGCAAAAGTGCAAAGAAAGGCAAGGCAAGGTAAGTCAAAAGGACAAACCATGGCAAGGCCAGGAAAAAGGCCAAAGCAAGGAAAGGCAAGGCAAAAGGGAAAAGCAAAGCAAGTCAAAAGGGCAAAGCATGACAAGGCAAGGCAAGGCAAAAGGGCAAAGCATGACAAGGCAAGGCAAGGAAAAAGGGTATAGCAAGTCAAGGCAAAAGGGCAATTCAAGGAAAGGCAAAATGGCGAAGCAAGGCAAGGCAAAAGGGCAAAGCATGAAAAGGCAAGGCAAGGAAAAAGGGTATAGCAAGTCAAGGCAAAGTAAGGCAAAAGGGCAATTCAAGGAAAGGCAAAATGGGAAAGCAAGGCAAGGCAAAAGGGCAAAGCATAACTAGGCAAAGCAAGGCAAAAGGGCAAAGCAAGGCAAGGCAAAAGGGCAAAGCAAGGCAAGTCAAAAGGGCAAAGCATGACAAGGCAAGGCAAGGAAAAAGGGGATAGCAAGTCAAGGCAAGGTAAGGCAAAAGGGCAATTCAAGGAAAGGCAAAATGGCAAAGCAAGGCAAGGCAAAAGGGCAAAGCAAGGCCAGGCAAAAGTGCAAAGAAAGGCAAGGCAAGGTAAGTCAAAAGGACAAACCATGGCAAGGCCAGGAAAAAGGCCAAAGCAAGGAAAGGCAAGGCAAAAGGGGAAAGCAAGGCAAGGGAAAATGGCAAAGCAAGGCAAGGCAAGGAAAGACAAAAGGGCAAAGCAAGGCAAGGAAAAAGAGCAAAGCATGGCAAGGCAAGGCAAAAGGTCCAAAGAAAGGCAAGGCAAATCAGGGCAAAAGGAGAAAGGAAGGCAAGGCAAGACAAGGCAAAGAGACAAAGCAAGGCAAGGCAAAAGGGCAAAGCAAAGCAAGTCAAAATGGCAAAGTATGACAAGGCAAGGCAAGGAAAAAGGCTATAGCAAGTCAAGGCAAGGTAAGGCAAAAGGGCAATTCAAGGAAAGGCAAAATGGCAAAGCAAGGCAAGGCAAAAGGGCAAAGCATAACAAGGCAAAGCAAGGCAAAAGGGCAAAGCAAGGCAAGGCAAAAGGGCAAAGCATGGCAAGGCAAGGAAAAAGGGCAACTCAATGCAAGGCCGGGCAAAAGTGCAAAGAAAGGCAAGGCAAGGTAAGTCAAAAGGACAAACCATGGCAAGGCCAGGAAAAAGGCCAAAGCAAGGAAAGGCAAGGCAAAAGGGGAAAGCAAGGCAAGGGAAAATGGCAAAGCAAGGCAAGGCAAGGCAAGACAAAAGGGCAAAGCAAGGCAAGGAAAAAGAGCAAAGCATGGCAAGGCAAGGCAAGGCAAAAGGTCAAAAGAAAGGCAAGGCAAATCAGGGCAAAAGGAGAAAGGAAGGCAAGGCAAGTCAAGGCAAAGAGTCAAAGCAAGGCAAGGCAAAGGGTCAAAGGAAGGCATGGAAAGGCAAGGCAAAGGAAGGCAAAAGGGTAAAGCAAGGCAAGGAAAGGCAAGGCAAAAGGGGAAAGCAAAGCAAGGCAAGGCAAAATGATAAGGAAGACACGTCAAGGCAAGGCAAAGATGAAAGTAAGGCAATGCAAGGCAATTCAAAACGGCAAAACAAGGAAAGGCAAGGCAAAAGGGCAAAGCAAAGCAAGTCAAAAGGGCAGAGCATGACAAGGCAAGGCAAGGCAAAAGGCTAAAGCATGACAAGGCAAGGTAAGGCAAAAGGGCAATGCAAGGAAAGGCAAAATGGCAAAGCAAGACAAGGCAAAAGGGCAAAGCATAACAAGGCAAAGCAAGGCAAAAGGGCAAACCAAGGCAAGTCAAAAGGGCAAAGCATGACAAGGCAAGGCAAGGAAAAAGGGTATAGCAAGTCAAGGCAAGGTAAGGCAAAAGGGCAATTCAAGGAAAGGCAAAATGGCAAAGCAAGGCAAGGCAAAAGGGCAAAGCATGAAAAGGCAAGGCAAGGAAAAAGGGTATAGCAAGTCAAGGCAAGGTAAGGCAAAAGGGCAATTCAAGGAAAGACAAAATGGCAAAGCAAGGCAAGGCAAAAGGGCAAAGCATGGCAAGGCAAGGAAAAAGGGCAACACAATGCAAGGCCAGGCAAAAGGGCAAAGAAAGGCAAGGCAAGGTAAGTCAAAAGGACAAACCATGGCAAGGCCAGGAAAAAGGCCAAAGCAAGGAAAGGCAAGGCAAAAGGGAAAAGCAAGGCAAGGGAAAATGGCAAAGCAAGGCAAGGCAAGGCAAGACAAAAGGGCAAAGCAAGGCAAGGAAAAAGAGCAAAGCATGGCAAGGCAAGGCAAGGCAAAAGGTCAAAAGAAAGGCAAGGCAAATCAGGGCAAAAGGAGAAAGGAAGGCAAGGCAAGACAAGGCAAAGAGGCAAAGCAAGGCAAGGTAAGGCAAGGCAAAAGGGGAAAGCAAAGCAAGGCAAGGCGAAAGGATAAGGAAGACACGTCAAGGCAAGGCAAAGATGAAAGTAAGGCAATCCAAGGAAATTGAAAACGGCAAAACAAGGAAAGGCAAGGCAAAAGGGCAAAGCAAAGCAAGTCAAAAGGGCAAAGCATGACAAGGCAAGGCAATGCAAAAGGGCAAAGCATGAAAAGGCAAGGCAAGGCAAAAGGGTAAAGCATGTCAAGGCAAGGTAAGGCAAAAGGGCAATGCAAGGAAAAGCAAAATGGCAAAGCAAGACAAGGCAAAAGAGAAAGCATAACAAGGCAAAGCAAGGCAAAAGGGCAAAGCAAGGCAAGGCAAAAGGACAAAGCAAGGAAAGTCAAAAGGGCAAAGCATGACAAGGCAAGGCAACGAAAAAGGGTATAGCAAGTCAAGGCAAGGTAAGGCAAAAGGGCAATTCAAGGAAAGGCAAAATGGCAAAGCAAGGCAAGGCAAAAGGACAAAGCAAAGCAAGTCAAAATGGCAAAATATGACAAGGCAAGGCAAGGAAAAAGGGTATAGCAAGTCAAGGCAAGGTAAGGCAAAAGGGCAATTCAAGGAAAGGCAAAATGGCAAAGCAAGGCAAGGCAAAAGGGCAAAGCTTAACAAGGCAAAGCAAGGCAAAAGGGCAAAGCAAGGCAAGGCAAAAGGGCAAAGCATGGCAAGGCAAGGCAAGGAAAGAGGGTATAGCAAGTCAAGGCAAGGTAAGGCAAAAGGGCAATTCAAGGAAAGGCAAAATGGCAAAGCAAGGCAAGGCAAAAGGGCAAAGCAAGGCCAGGCAAAAGTGCAAAGAAAGGCAAGGCAAGGTAAGTCAAAAGGACAAACCATGGCAAGGCCAGGAAAAAGGCCAAAGCAAGGAAAGGCAAGGCAAAAGGGGAAAGCAAGGCAAGGGAAAATGGCAAAGCAAGGCAAGGCAAGGAAAGACAAAAGGGCAAAGCAAGGCAAGGAAAAAGAGCAAAGCATGGCAAGGCAAGGCAAAAGGTCAAAAGAAAGGCAAGGCAAATCAGGGCAAAAGGAGAAAGGAAGGCAAGGCAAGACAAGGCAAAGAGACAAAGCAAGGCAAGGCAAAAGGGCAAAGCAAGGCAAGGTAAGGCAAAGGGGCAAAGCAAGGCATGGAAAGGCAAGGCAAGAGAAGGCAAAAGGGTAAAGCAAGGCAAGGAAAGGCAAGGCAAAAGGAGAAAGCAAAGCAAGGCAAGGCAAAAGGATAAGGAAGACACGTTAAGGCAAGGCAAAGATGAAAGCAAGGCAATGCAAGGCAATTCAAAACGGCAAAACAAGGAAAGGCAAGGCAAAAGGGCAAAGCAAAGCAAGTGAAAAGGGCAAAGCATGACAAGGCAAAGCAAAAGGGAAAGCATAACAAGGCAAAGCAAGGCAAAAGGGCAAAGCAAGACAAGGCAAAAGGGCAAAGCAAGGCAAGTCAAAAGGGCAAAGCATGACAAGGCAAGGCAAGGAAAAAGGGTATAGCAAGTCAAGGCAAGGTAAGGCAAAAGGGCAATTCAAGGAAAGGCAAAATGGAAAAGCAAGGCAAGGCAAAAGGGCAAAGCAAAGCAAGTCAAAATGGCAAAGTATGACAAGGCAAGGCAAGGAAAAAGGGTATAGCAAGTCAAGGCAAAGTAAGGCAAAAGGGCAATTCAAGGAAAGGCAAAATGGCAAAGCAAGGCAAGGCAAAAGGGCAAAGCATAACAAGGCAAAGCAAGGCAAAAGGGCAAAGCAAGGCAAGTCAAAAGGGCAAAGCATGACAAGTCAAAAGGGCAAAGCATGACAAGGCAAGGCAAGGAAAAAGGGTATAGCAAGTCAAGGCAAGGTAAGGCAAAAGGGCAATTCAAGGAAAGACAAAATGGCAAAGCAAGGCAAGGCAAAAGGGCAAAGCAAGGCCAGGCAAAAGTGCAAAGAAAGGCAAGGCAAGGTAAGTCAAAAGGACAAACCATGGCAAGGCCAGGAAAAAGGCCAAAGCAAGGAAAGGCAAGGCTAAAGGGGAAAGCAAGGCAAGGGAAAATGGCAAAGCAAGGCAAGGCAAGGAAAGACAAAAGGGCAAAGCAAGGCAAGGAAAAAGAGCAAAGCATGGCAAGGCAAGGCAAAAGGTCAAAAGAAAGGCAAGGCAAATCAGGGCAAAAGGAGAAAGGAAGGCAAGGCAAGACAAGGCAAAGAGACAAAGCAAGGCAAGGCAAAAGGGCATAGCAAGGCAAGGTAAGGCAAAGGGGCAAAGCAAGGCATGGAAAGGCAAAGGCAAGGGAAGGCAAAAGGGTAAAGCAAGGCAAGGAAAAGCAAGGGAAAAGGAGAAAGCAAAGCAAGGCAAGGCAAAAGGATAAGGAAGACACGTCAAGGCAAGGCAAAGATGAAAGCAAGGCAATGCAAGGCAATTCAAAACGGCAAAACAAGGAAAGGCAAGGCAAAAGGGCAAAGCAAAGCAAGTCAAAAGGGCAAAGCATGACAAGGCAAGGCAAGGCAAAAGGGCAAAGCAAGTCAAGGCAAGGTAAGGCAAAAGGGCAATTCAAGGAAAGGCAAAATGGCAAAGAAAGGCAAGGCAAAAGGACAAAGCAAAGCAAGTCAAAAGGGCAAAGAATGACAAGGCAAGGCAAGGAAAAAGGGTATAGCAAGTCAAGGCAAGGTAAGGCAAAAGGGCAATTCAAGGAAAGGCAAAAGGGCAAAGCAAGGCAAGGCAAAAGGGCAAAGCAAAGCAAGTCAAAATGGCAAAGTATGACAAGGCAAGGCAAGGAAAAAGGGTATAGCAAGTTAAGGCAAAGTAAGGCAAAAGGGCAATTCAAGGAAAGGCAAAATGGCAAAGCAAGGCAAGGCAAAAGGGCAAAGCTTAACAAGGCAAAGCAAGGCAAAAGGGCAAAGCAAGGCAAGGCAAAAGGGCAAAGCATGGCAAGGCAAGGCAAGGAAAGAGGGTATAGCAAGTCAAGGCAAGGTAAGGCAAAAGGGCAATTCAAGGAAAGGCAAAATGGCAAAGCAAGGCAAGGCAAAAGGGCAAAGCAAGGCCAGGCAAAAGTGCAAAGAAAGGCAAGGCAAGGTAAGTCAAAAGGACAAACCATGGCAAGGCCAGGAAAAAGGCCAAAGCAAGGAAAGGCAAGGCAAAAGGGGAAAGCAAGGCAAGGGAAAATGGCAAAGCAAGGCAAGGCAAGGCAAGACAAAAGGGCAAAGCAAGGCAAGGAAAAAGAGCAAAGCATGGCAAGGCAAGGCAAGGCAAAAGGTCAAAAGAAAGGCAAGGCAAATCAGGGCAAAAGGAGAAAGGAAGGCAAGGCAAGTCAAGGCAAAGAGTCAAAGCAAGGCAAGGCAAAGGGTCAAAGGAAGGCATGGAAAGGCAAGGCAAAGGAAGGCAAAAGGGTAAAGCAAGGCAAGGAAAGGCAAGGCAAAAGGGGAAAGCAAAGCAAGGCAAGGCAAAATGATAAGGAAGACACGTCAAGGCAAGGCAAAGATGAAAGTAAGGCAATGCAAGGCAATTCAAAACGGCAAAACAAGGAAAGGCAAGGCAAAAGGGCAAAGCAAAGCAAGTCAAAAGGGCAAAGCATGACAAGGCAAGGCAAGGCAAAAGGCTAAAGCATGACAAGGCAAGGTAAGGCAAAAGGGCAATGCAAGGAAAGGCAAAATGGCAAAGCAAGACAAGGCAAAAGGGCAAAGCATAACAAGGCAAAGCAAGGCAAAAGGGCAAACCAAGGCAAGTCAAAAGGGCAAAGCATGACAAGGCAAGGCAAGGAAAAAGGGTATAGCAAGTCAAGGCAAGGTAAGGCAAAAGGGCAATTCAAGGAAAGGCAAAATGGCAAAGCAAGGCAAGGCAAAAGGACAAAGCAAAGCAAGTCAAAAGGGCAAAGCATGACAAGGCAAGGCAAGGAAAAAGGGTATAGCAAGTCAAGGCAAGGTAAGGCAAAAGGGCAATTCAAGGAAAGGCAAAATGGCAAAGCAAGGCAAGGCAAAAGGGCAAAGCAAAGCAAGTCAAAATGGCAAAGTATGACAAGGCAAGGCAAGGAAAAAGGGTATAGCAAGTTAAGGCAAAGTAAGGCAAAAGGGCAATTCAAGGAAAGGCAAAATGGCAAAGCAAGGCAAGGCAAAAGGGCAAAGCTTAACAAGGCAAAGCAAGGCAAAAGGGCAAAGCAAGGCAAGGCAAAAGGGCAAAGCATGGCAAGGAAAGGCAAGGAAAGAGGGTATAGCAAGTCAAGGCAAGGTAAGGCAAAAGGGCAATTCAAGGAAAGGCAAAATGGCAAAGCAAGGCAAGGCAAAAGGGCAAAGCAAGGCCAGGCAAAAGTGCAAAGAAAGGCAAGGCAAGGTAAGTCAAAAGGACAAACCATGGCAAGGCCAGGAAAAAGGCCAAAGCAAGGAAAGGCAAGGCAAAAGGGGAAAGCAAGGCAAGGGAAAATGGCAAAGCAAGGCAAGGCAAGGCAAGACAAAAGGGCAAAGCAAGGCAAGGAAAAAGAGCAAAGCATGGCAAGGCAAGGCAAGGCAAAAGGTCAAAAGAAAGGCAAGGCAAATCAGGGCAAAAGGAGAAAGGAAGGCAAGGCAAGTCAAGGCAAAGAGTCAAAGCAAGGCAAGGCAAAGGGTCAAAGGAAGGCATGGAAAGGCAAGGCAAAGGAAGGCAAAAGGGTAAAGCAAGGCAAGGAAAGGCAAGGCAAAAGGGGAAAGCAAAGCAAGGCAAGGCAAAATGATAAGGAAGACACGTCAAGGCAAGGCAAAGATGAAAGTAAGGCAATGCAAGGCAATTCAAAACGGCAAAACAAGGAAAGGCAAGGCAAAAGGGCAAAGCAAAGCAAGTCAAAAGGGCAAAGCATGACAAGGAAAGGCAAGGCAAAAGGCTAAAAAATGACAAGGCAAGGTAAGGCAAAAGGGCAATGCAAGGAAAGGCAAAATGGCAAAGCAAGACAAGGCAAAAGGGCAAAGCATAACAAGGCAAAGCAAGGCAAAAGGGCAAACCAAGGCAAGTCAAAAGGGCAAAGCATGACAAGGCAAGGCAAGGAAAAAGGGTATAGCAAGTCAAGGCAAGGTAAGGCAAAAGGGCAATTCAAGGAAAGGCAAAATGGCAAAGCAAGGCAAGGCAAAAGGACAAAGCAAAGCAAGTCAAAAGGGCAAAGCATGACAAGGCAAGGCAAGGAAAAAGGGTATAGCAAGTCAAGGCAAGGTAAGGCAAAAGGGCAATTCAAGGAAAGGCAAAATGGCAAAGCAAGGCAAGGCAAAAGGGCAAAGCAAAGCAAGTCAAAATGGCAAAGTATGACAAGGCAAGGCAAGGAAAAAGGCTATAGCAAGTCAAGGCAAGGTAAGGCAAAAGGGCAATTCAAGGAAAGGCAAAATGGCAAAGCAAGGCAAGGCAAAAGGGCAAAGCATAACAAGGCAAAGCAAGGCAAAAGGGCAAAGCAAGGCAAGGCAAAAGGGCAAAGCAAGGCAAGTCAAAAGGGCAAAGCATGACAAGGCAAGGCAAGGAAAAAGGGTATAGCAAGTCAAGGCAAGGTAAGGCAAAAGGGCAATTCAAGGAAAGGCAAAATGGCAAAGCAAGGCAAGGCAAAAGGGCAAAGCAAGGCCAGGCAAAAGTGCAAAGAAAGGCAAGGCAAGGTAAGTCAAAAGGACAAACCATGGCAAGGCCAGGAAAAAGGCCAAAGCAAGGAAAGGCAAGGCAAAAGGGGAAAGCAAGGCAAGGGAAAATGGCAAAGCAAGGCAAGGCAAGGAAAGACAAAAGGGCAAAGCAAGGCAAGGAAAAAGAGCAAAGCATGGCAAGGCAAGGCAAAAGGTCAAAAGAAAGGCAAGGCAAATCAGGGCAAAAGGAGAAAGGAAGGCAAGGCAAGACAAGGCAAAGAGACAAAGCAAGGCAAGGCAAAAGGGCATAGCAAGGCAAGGTAAGGCAAAGGGGCAAAGCAAGGCATGGAAAGGCAAAGGCAAGGGAAGGCAAAAGGGTAAAGCAAGGCAAGGAAAAGCAAGGGAAAAGGAGAAAGCAAAGCAAGGCAAGGCAAAAGGATAAGGAAGACACGTCAAGGCAAGGCAAAGATGAAAGCAAGGCAATGCAAGGCAATTCAAAACGGCAAAACAAGGAAAGGCAAGGCAAAAGGGCAAAGCAAGGCACGGCAAAAGGGCAAAGCATGGCAAGGCAAGGAAAAAGGGCAACTCAATGCAAGGCCAGGCAAAAGGGCAAAGAAAGGCAAGGCAAGGTAAGTCAAAAGGACAAACCATGGCAAGGCCAGGAAAAAGGCCAAAGCAAGGAAAGGCAAGGCAAAAGGGAAAAGCAAGGCAAGGGAAAATGGCAAAGCAAGGCAAGGCAAGACAAAAGGGCAAAGCAAGGCAAGGAAAAAGAGCAAAGCATGGCAAGGCAAGGCAAGGCAAAAGGTCAAAAGAAAGGCAAGGCAAATCAGGGCAAAAGGAGAAAGGAAGGCAAGGCAAGACAAGGCAAAGAGGCAAAGCAAGGCAAGGTAAGGCAAGGCAAAAGGGGAAAGCAAAGCAAGGCAAGGAGAAAGGATAAGGAAGACACGTCAAGGCAAGGCAAAGATGAAAGTTAAGCAATGCAAGGAAATTGAAAACGGCAAAACAAGGAAAGGCAAGGCAAAAGGGCAAAGCAAAGCAAGTCAAAAAGGCAAAGCATGACAAGGCAAGGCAAAAGGTCAAAAGAAAGGCAAGGCAAATCAGGGCAAAAGGAGAAAGGAAGGCAAGGCAAGACAAGGCAAAGAGACAAAGCAAGGCAAGGCAAAAGGGCATAGCAAGGCAAGGTAAGGCAAAGGGGCAAAGCAAGGCATGGAAAGGCAAAGGCAAGGGAAGGCAAAAGGGTAAAGCAAGGCAAGGAAAGGCAAGGCAAAAGGAGAAAGCAAAGCAAGGCAAGGCAAAAGGATAAGGAAGACACGTCAAGGCAAGGCAAAGATGAAAGCAAGGCAATGCAAGGCAATTCAAAACGGCAAAACAAGGAAAGGCAAGGCAAAAGGGCAAAGCAAAGCAAGTCAAAAGGGCAAAGCATGACAAGGCAAGGCAAGGAAAAAGGGTATAGCAAGTCAAGGCAAGGTAAGGCAAAAGGGCAATTCAAGGAAAGGCAAAATGGCAAAGAAAGGCAAGGCAAAAGGACAAAGCAAAGCAAGTCAAAAGGGCAAAGAATGACAAGGCAAGGCAAGGAAAAAGGGTATAGCAAGTCAAGGCAAGGTAAGGCAAAAGGGCAATTCAAGGAAAGGCAAAATGGCAAAGCAAGGCAAGGCAAAAGGGCAAAGCAAAGCAAGTCAAAATGGCAAAGTATGACAAGGCAAGGCAAGGAAAAAGGGTATAGCAAGTCAAGGCAAGGTAAGGCAAAAGGGCAATTCAAGGAAAGGCAAAATGGCAAAGCAAGGCAAGGCAAAAGGGCAAAGCTTAACAAGGCAAAGCAAGGCAAAAGGGCAAAGCAAGGCAAGGCAAAAGGGCAAAGCATGGCAAGGCAAGGCAAGGAAAGAGGGTATAGCAAGTCAAGGCAAGGTAAGGCAAAAGGGCAATTCAAGGAAAGGCAAAATGGCAAAGCAAGGCCAGGCAAAAGTGCAAAGAAAGGCAAGGCAAGGTAAGTCAAAAGGACAAACCATGGCAAGGCCAGGAAAAAGGCCAAAGCAAGGAAAGGCAAGGCAAAAGGGGAAAGCAAGGCAAGGGAAAATGGCAAAGCAAGGCAAGGCAAGGAAAGACAAAAGGGCAAAGCAAGGCAAGGAAAAAGAGCAAAGCATGGCAAGGCAAGGCAAAAGGTCAAAAGAAAGGCAAGGCAAATCAGGGCAAAAGGAGAAAGGAAGGCAAGGCAAGACAAGGCAAAGAGACAAAGCAAGGCAAGGCAAAAGGGCAAAGCAAAGCAAGTCAAAATGGCAAAGTATGACAAGGCAAGGCAAGGAAAAAGGCTATAGCAAGTCAAGGCAAGGTAAGGCAAAAGGGCAATTCAAGGAAAGGCAAAATGGCAAAGCAAGGCAAGGCAAAAGGGCAAAGCATAACAAGGCAAAGCAAGGCAAAAGGGCAAAGCAAGGCAAGGCAAAAGGGCAAAGCATGGCAAGGCAAGGAAAAAGGGCAACTCAATGCAAGGCCGGGCAAAAGTGCAAAGAAAGGCAAGGCAAGGTAAGTCAAAAGGACAAACCATGGCAAGGCCAGGAAAAAGGCCAAAGCAAGGAAAGGCAAGGCAAAAGGGGAAAGCAAGGCAAGGGAAAATGGCAAAGCAAGGCAAGGCAAGGCAAGACAAAAGGGCAAAGCAAGGCAAGGAAAAAGAGCAAAGCATGGCAAGGCAAGGCAAGGCAAAAGGTCAAAAGAAAGGCAAGGCAAATCAGGGCAAAAGGAGAAAGGAAGGCAAGGCAAGTCAAGGCAAAGAGTCAAAGCAAGGCAAGGCAAAGGGTCAAAGGAAGGCATGGAAAGGCAAGGCAAAGGAAGGCAAAAGGGTAAAGCAAGGCAAGGAAAGGCAAGGCAAAAGGGGAAAGCAAAGCAAGGCAAGGCAAAATGATAAGGAAGACACGTCAAGGCAAGGCAAAGATGAAAGTAAGGCAATGCAAGGCAATTCAAAACGGCAAAACAAGGAAAGGCAAGGCAAAAGGGCAAAGCAAAGCAAGTCAAAAGGGCAGAGCATGACAAGGCAAGGCAAGGCAAAAGGCTAAAGCATGACAAGGCAAGGTAAGGCAAAAGGGCAATGCAAGGAAAGGCAAAATGGCAAAGCAAGACAAGGCAAAAGGGCAAAGCATAACAAGGCAAAGCAAGGCAAAAGGGCAAACCAAGGCAAGTCAAAAGGGCAAAGCATGACAAGGCAAGGCAAGGAAAAAGGGTATAGCAAGTCAAGGCAAGGTAAGGCAAAAGGGCAATTCAAGGAAAGGCAAAATGGCAAAGCAAGGCAAGGCAAAAGGGCAAAGCATGAAAAGGCAAGGCAAGGAAAAAGGGTATAGCAAGTCAAGGCAAGGTAAGGCAAAAGGGCAATTCAAGGAAAGACAAAATGGCAAAGCAAGGCAAGGCAAAAGGGCAAAGCATGGCAAGGCAAGGAAAAAGGGCAACACAATGCAAGGCCAGGCAAAAGGGCAAAGAAAGGCAAGGCAAGGTAAGTCAAAAGGACAAACCATGGCAAGGCCAGGAAAAAGGCCAAAGCAAGGAAAGGCAAGGCAAAAGGGAAAAGCAAGGCAAGGGAAAATGGCAAAGCAAGGCAAGGCAAGGCAAGACAAAAGGGCAAAGCAAGGCAAGGAAAAAGAGCAAAGCATGGCAAGGCAAGGCAAGGCAAAAGGTCAAAAGAAAGGCAAGGCAAATCAGGGCAAAAGGAGAAAGGAAGGCAAGGCAAGACAAGGCAAAGAGGCAAAGCAAGGCAAGGTAAGGCAAGGCAAAAGGGGAAAGCAAAGCAAGGCAAGGCGAAAGGATAAGGAAGACACGTCAAGGCAAGGCAAAGATGAAAGTAAGGCAATCCAAGGAAATTGAAAACGGCAAAACAAGGAAAGGCAAGGCAAAAGGGCAAAGCAAAGCAAGTCAAAAGGGCAAAGCATGACAAGGCAAGGCAATGCAAAAGGGCAAAGCATGAAAAGGCAAGGCAAGGCAAAAGGGTAAAGCATGTCAAGGCAAGGTAAGGCAAAAGGGCAATGCAAGGAAAAGCAAAATGGCAAAGCAAGACAAGGCAAAAGAGAAAGCATAACAAGGCAAAGCAAGGCAAAAGGGCAAAGCAAGGCAAGGCAAAAGGACAAAGCAAGGAAAGTCAAAAGGGCAAAGCATGACAAGGCAAGGCAACGAAAAAGGGTATAGCAAGTCAAGGCAAGGTAAGGCAAAAGGGCAATTCAAGGAAAGGCAAAATGGCAAAGCAAGGCAAGGCAAAAGGACAAAGCAAAGCAAGTCAAAATGGCAAAATATGACAAGGCAAGGCAAGGAAAAAGGGTATAGCAAGTCAAGGCAAGGTAAGGCAAAAGGGCAATTCAAGGAAAGGCAAAATGGCAAAGCAAGGCAAGGCAAAAGGGCAAAGCTTAACAAGGCAAAGCAAGGCAAAAGGGCAAAGCAAGGCAAGGCAAAAGGGCAAAGCATGGCAAGGCAAGGCAAGGAAAGAGGGTATAGCAAGTCAAGGCAAGGTAAGGCAAAAGGGCAATTCAAGGAAAGGCAAAATGGCAAAGCAAGGCAAGGCAAAAGGGCAAAGCAAGGCCAGGCAAAAGTGCAAAGAAAGGCAAGGCAAGGTAAGTCAAAAGGACAAACCATGGCAAGGCCAGGAAAAAGGCCAAAGCAAGGAAAGGCAAGGCAAAAGGGGAAAGCAAGGCAAGGGAAAATGGCAAAGCAAGGCAAGGCAAGGAAAGACAAAAGGGCAAAGCAAGGCAAGGAAAAAGAGCAAAGCATGGCAAGGCAAGGCAAAAGGTCAAAAGAAAGGCAAGGCAAATCAGGGCAAAAGGAGAAAGGAAGGCAAGGCAAGACAAGGCAAAGAGACAAAGCAAGGCAAGGCAAAAGGGCAAAGCAAGGCAAGGTAAGGCAAAGGGGCAAAGCAAGGCATGGAAAGGCAAGGCAAGAGAAGGCAAAAGGGTAAAGCAAGGCAAGGAAAGGCAAGGCAAAAGGAGAAAGCAAAGCAAGGCAAGGCAAAAGGATAAGGAAGACACGTTAAGGCAAGGCAAAGATGAAAGCAAGGCAATGCAAGGCAATTCAAAACGGCAAAACAAGGAAAGGCAAGGCAAAAGGGCAAAGCAAAGCAAGTGAAAAGGGCAAAGCATGACAAGGCAAAGCAAAAGGGAAAGCATAACAAGGCAAAGCAAGGCAAAAGGGCAAAGCAAGACAAGGCAAAAGGGCAAAGCAAGGCAAGTCAAAAGGGCAAAGCATGACAAGGCAAGGCAAGGAAAAAGGGTATAGCAAGTCAAGGCAAGGTAAGGCAAAAGGGCAATTCAAGGAAAGGCAAAATGGAAAAGCAAGGCAAGGCAAAAGGGCAAAGCAAAGCAAGTCAAAATGGCAAAGTATGACAAGGCAAGGCAAGGAAAAAGGGTATAGCAAGTCAAGGCAAAGTAAGGCAAAAGGGCAATTCAAGGAAAGGCAAAATGGCAAAGCAAGGCAAGGCAAAAGGGCAAAGCATAACAAGGCAAAGCAAGGCAAAAGGGCAAAGCAAGGCAAGTCAAAAGGGCAAAGCATGACAAGTCAAAAGGGCAAAGCATGACAAGGCAAGGCAAGGAAAAAGGGTATAGCAAGTCAAGGCAAGGTAAGGCAAAAGGGCAATTCAAGGAAAGACAAAATGGCAAAGCAAGGCAAGGCAAAAGGGCAAAGCAAGGCCAGGCAAAAGTGCAAAGAAAGGCAAGGCAAGGTAAGTCAAAAGGACAAACCATGGCAAGGCCAGGAAAAAGGCCAAAGCAAGGAAAGGCAAGGCTAAAGGGGAAAGCAAGGCAAGGGAAAATGGCAAAGCAAGGCAAGGCAAGGAAAGACAAAAGGGCAAAGCAAGGCAAGGAAAAAGAGCAAAGCATGGCAAGGCAAGGCAAAAGGTCAAAAGAAAGGCAAGGCAAATCAGGGCAAAAGGAGAAAGGAAGGCAAGGCAAGACAAGGCAAAGAGACAAAGCAAGGCAAGGCAAAAGGGCATAGCAAGGCAAGGTAAGGCAAAGGGGCAAAGCAAGGCATGGAAAGGCAAAGGCAAGGGAAGGCAAAAGGGTAAAGCAAGGCAAGGAAAAGCAAGGGAAAAGGAGAAAGCAAAGCAAGGCAAGGCAAAAGGATAAGGAAGACACGTCAAGGCAAGGCAAAGATGAAAGCAAGGCAATGCAAGGCAATTCAAAACGGCAAAACAAGGAAAGGCAAGGCAAAAGGGCAAAGCAAAGCAAGTCAAAAGGGCAAAGCATGACAAGGCAAGGCAAGGCAAAAGGGCAAAGCAAGTCAAGGCAAGGTAAGGCAAAAGGGCAATTCAAGGAAAGGCAAAATGGCAAAGAAAGGCAAGGCAAAAGGACAAAGCAAAGCAAGTCAAAAGGGCAAAGAATGACAAGGCAAGGCAAGGAAAAAGGGTATAGCAAGTCAAGGCAAGGTAAGGCAAAAGGGCAATTCAAGGAAAGGCAAAAGGGCAAAGCAAGGCAAGGCAAAAGGGCAAAGCAAAGCAAGTCAAAATGGCAAAGTATGACAAGGCAAGGCAAGGAAAAAGGGTATAGCAAGTTAAGGCAAAGTAAGGCAAAAGGGCAATTCAAGGAAAGGCAAAATGGCAAAGCAAGGCAAGGCAAAAGGGCAAAGCTTAACAAGGCAAAGCAAGGCAAAAGGGCAAAGCAAGGCAAGGCAAAAGGGCAAAGCATGGCAAGGCAAGGCAAGGAAAGAGGGTATAGCAAGTCAAGGCAAGGTAAGGCAAAAGGGCAATTCAAGGAAAGGCAAAATGGCAAAGCAAGGCAAGGCAAAAGGGCAAAGCAAGGCCAGGCAAAAGTGCAAAGAAAGGCAAGGCAAGGTAAGTCAAAAGGACAAACCATGGCAAGGCCAGGAAAAAGGCCAAAGCAAGGAAAGGCAAGGCAAAAGGGGAAAGCAAGGCAAGGGAAAATGGCAAAGCAAGGCAAGGCAAGGCAAGACAAAAGGGCAAAGCAAGGCAAGGAAAAAGAGCAAAGCATGGCAAGGCAAGGCAAGGCAAAAGGTCAAAAGAAAGGCAAGGCAAATCAGGGCAAAAGGAGAAAGGAAGGCAAGGCAAGTCAAGGCAAAGAGTCAAAGCAAGGCAAGGCAAAGGGTCAAAGGAAGGCATGGAAAGGCAAGGCAAAGGAAGGCAAAAGGGTAAAGCAAGGCAAGGAAAGGCAAGGCAAAAGGGGAAAGCAAAGCAAGGCAAGGCAAAATGATAAGGAAGACACGTCAAGGCAAGGCAAAGATGAAAGTAAGGCAATGCAAGGCAATTCAAAACGGCAAAACAAGGAAAGGCAAGGCAAAAGGGCAAAGCAAAGCAAGTCAAAAGGGCAGAGCATGACAAGGCAAGGCAAGGCAAAAGGCTAAAGCATGACAAGGCAAGGTAAGGCAAAAGGGCAATGCAAGGAAAGGCAAAATGGCAAAGCAAGACAAGGCAAAAGGGCAAAGCATAACAAGGCAAAGCAAGGCAAAAGGGCAAACCAAGGCAAGTCAAAAGGGCAAAGCATGACAAGGCAAGGCAAGGAAAAAGGGTATAGCAAGTCAAGGCAAGGTAAGGCAAAAGGGCAATTCAAGGAAAGGCAAAATGGCAAAGCAAGGCAAGGCAAAAGGGCAAAGCATGAAAAGGCAAGGCAAGGAAAAAGGGTATAGCAAGTCAAGGCAAGGTAAGGCAAAAGGGCAATTCAAGGAAAGACAAAATGGCAAAGCAAGGCAAGGCAAAAGGGCAAAGCATGGCAAGGCAAGGAAAAAGGGCAACACAATGCAAGGCCAGGCAAAAGGGCAAAGAAAGGCAAGGCAAGGTAAGTCAAAAGGACAAACCATGGCAAGGCCAGGAAAAAGGCCAAAGCAAGGAAAGGCAAGGCAAAAGGGAAAAGCAAGGCAAGGGAAAATGGCAAAGCAAGGCAAGGCAAGGCAAGACAAAAGGGCAAAGCAAGGCAAGGAAAAAGAGCAAAGCATGGCAAGGCAAGGCAAGGCAAAAGGTCAAAAGAAAGGCAAGGCAAATCAGGGCAAAAGGAGAAAGGAAGGCAAGGCAAGACAAGGCAAAGAGGCAAAGCAAGGCAAGGTAAGGCAAGGCAAAAGGGGAAAGCAAAGCAAGGCAAGGCGAAAGGATAAGGAAGACACGTCAAGGCAAGGCAAAGATGAAAGTAAGGCAATCCAAGGAAATTGAAAACGGCAAAACAAGGAAAGGCAAGGCAAAAGGGCAAAGCAAAGCAAGTCAAAAGGGCAAAGCATGACAAGGCAAGGCAATGCAAAAGGGCAAAGCATGAAAAGGCAAGGCAAGGCAAAAGGGTAAAGCATGTCAAGGCAAGGTAAGGCAAAAGGGCAATGCAAGGAAAAGCAAAATGGCAAAGCAAGACAAGGCAAAAGAGAAAGCATAACAAGGCAAAGCAAGGCAAAAGGGCAAAGCAAGGCAAGGCAAAAGGACAAAGCAAGGAAAGTCAAAAGGGCAAAGCATGACAAGGCAAGGCAACGAAAAAGGGTATAGCAAGTCAAGGCAAGGTAAGGCAAAAGGGCAATTCAAGGAAAGGCAAAATGGCAAAGCAAGGCAAGGCAAAAGGACAAAGCAAAGCAAGTCAAAATGGCAAAATATGACAAGGCAAGGCAAGGAAAAAGGGTATAGCAAGTCAAGGCAAGGTAAGGCAAAAGGGCAATTCAAGGAAAGGCAAAATGGCAAAGCAAGGCAAGGCAAAAGGGCAAAGCTTAACAAGGCAAAGCAAGGCAAAAGGGCAAAGCAAGGCAAGGCAAAAGGGCAAAGCATGGCAAGGCAAGGCAAGGAAAGAGGGTATAGCAAGTCAAGGCAAGGTAAGGCAAAAGGGCAATTCAAGGAAAGGCAAAATGGCAAAGCAAGGCAAGGCAAAAGGGCAAAGCAAGGCCAGGCAAAAGTGCAAAGAAAGGCAAGGCAAGGTAAGTCAAAAGGACAAACCATGGCAAGGCCAGGAAAAAGGCCAAAGCAAGGAAAGGCAAGGCAAAAGGGGAAAGCAAGGCAAGGGAAAATGGCAAAGCAAGGCAAGGCAAGGAAAGACAAAAGGGCAAAGCAAGGCAAGGAAAAAGAGCAAAGCATGGCAAGGCAAGGCAAAAGGTCAAAAGAAAGGCAAGGCAAATCAGGGCAAAAGGAGAAAGGAAGGCAAGGCAAGACAAGGCAAAGAGACAAAGCAAGGCAAGGCAAAAGGGCAAAGCAAGGCAAGGTAAGGCAAAGGGGCAAAGCAAGGCATGGAAAGGCAAGGCAAGAGAAGGCAAAAGGGTAAAGCAAGGCAAGGAAAGGCAAGGCAAAAGGAGAAAGCAAAGCAAGGCAAGGCAAAAGGATAAGGAAGACACGTTAAGGCAAGGCAAAGATGAAAGCAAGGCAATGCAAGGCAATTCAAAACGGCAAAACAAGGAAAGGCAAGGCAAAAGGGCAAAGCAAAGCAAGTGAAAAGGGCAAAGCATGACAAGGCAAAGCAAAAGGGAAAGCATAACAAGGCAAAGCAAGGCAAAAGGGCAAAGCAAGACAAGGCAAAAGGGCAAAGCAAGGCAAGTCAAAAGGGCAAAGCATGACAAGGCAAGGCAAGGAAAAAGGGTATAGCAAGTCAAGGCAAGGTAAGGCAAAAGGGCAATTCAAGGAAAGGCAAAATGGAAAAGCAAGGCAAGGCAAAAGGGCAAAGCAAAGCAAGTCAAAATGGCAAAGTATGACAAGGCAAGGCAAGGAAAAAGGGTATAGCAAGTCAAGGCAAAGTAAGGCAAAAGGGCAATTCAAGGAAAGGCAAAATGGCAAAGCAAGGCAAGGCAAAAGGGCAAAGCATAACAAGGCAAAGCAAGGCAAAAGGGCAAAGCAAGGCAAGTCAAAAGGGCAAAGCATGACAAGTCAAAAGGGCAAAGCATGACAAGGCAAGGCAAGGAAAAAGGGTATAGCAAGTCAAGGCAAGGTAAGGCAAAAGGGCAATTCAAGGAAAGACAAAATGGCAAAGCAAGGCAAGGCAAAAGGGCAAAGCAAGGCCAGGCAAAAGTGCAAAGAAAGGCAAGGCAAGGTAAGTCAAAAGGACAAACCATGGCAAGGCCAGGAAAAAGGCCAAAGCAAGGAAAGGCAAGGCTAAAGGGGAAAGCAAGGCAAGGGAAAATGGCAAAGCAAGGCAAGGCAAGGAAAGACAAAAGGGCAAAGCAAGGCAAGGAAAAAGAGCAAAGCATGGCAAGGCAAGGCAAAAGGTCAAAAGAAAGGCAAGGCAAATCAGGGCAAAAGGAGAAAGGAAGGCAAGGCAAGACAAGGCAAAGAGACAAAGCAAGGCAAGGCAAAAGGGCATAGCAAGGCAAGGTAAGGCAAAGGGGCAAAGCAAGGCATGGAAAGGCAAAGGCAAGGGAAGGCAAAAGGGTAAAGCAAGGCAAGGAAAAGCAAGGGAAAAGGAGAAAGCAAAGCAAGGCAAGGCAAAAGGATAAGGAAGACACGTCAAGGCAAGGCAAAGATGAAAGCAAGGCAATGCAAGGCAATTCAAAACGGCAAAACAAGGAAAGGCAAGGCAAAAGGGCAAAGCAAAGCAAGTCAAAAGGGCAAAGCATGACAAGGCAAGGCAAGGCAAAAGGCTAAAGCATGACAAGGCAAGGTAAGGCAAAAGGGCAATGCAAGGAAAGGCAAAATGGCAAAGCAAGACAAGGCAAAAGGGCAAAGCATAACAAGGCAAAGCAAGGCAAAAGGGCAAACCAAGGCAAGTCAAAAGGGCAAAGCATGACAAGGCAAGGCAAGGAAAAAGGGTATAGCAAGTCAAGGCAAGGTAAGGCAAAAGGGCAATTCAAGGAAAGGCAAAATGGCAAAGCAAGGCAAGGCAAAAGGACAAAGCAAAGCAAGTCAAAAGGGCAAAGCATGACAAGGCAAGGCAAGGAAAAAGGGTATAGCAAGTCAAGGCAAGGTAAGGCAAAAGGGCAATTCAAGGAAAGGCAAAATGGCAAAGCAAGGCAAGGCAAAAGGGCAAAGCAAAGCAAGTCAAAATGGCAAAGTATGACAAGGCAAGGCAAGGAAAAAGGGTATAGCAAGTTAAGGCAAAGTAAGGCAAAAGGGCAATTCAAGGAAAGGCAAAATGGCAAAGCAAGGCAAGGCAAAAGGGCAAAGCTTAACAAGGCAAAGCAAGGCAAAAGGGCAAAGCAAGGCAAGGCAAAAGGGCAAAGCATGGCAAGGAAAGGCAAGGAAAGAGGGTATAGCAAGTCAAGGCAAGGTAAGGCAAAAGGGCAATTCAAGGAAAGGCAAAATGGCAAAGCAAGGCAAGGCAAAAGGGCAAAGCAAGGCCAGGCAAAAGTGCAAAGAAAGGCAAGGCAAGGTAAGTCAAAAGGACAAACCATGGCAAGGCCAGGAAAAAGGCCAAAGCAAGGAAAGGCAAGGCAAAAGGGGAAAGCAAGGCAAGGGAAAATGGCAAAGCAAGGCAAGGCAAGGCAAGACAAAAGGGCAAAGCAAGGCAAGGAAAAAGAGCAAAGCATGGCAAGGCAAGGCAAGGCAAAAGGTCAAAAGAAAGGCAAGGCAAATCAGGGCAAAAGGAGAAAGGAAGGCAAGGCAAGTCAAGGCAAAGAGTCAAAGCAAGGCAAGGCAAAGGGTCAAAGGAAGGCATGGAAAGGCAAGGCAAAGGAAGGCAAAAGGGTAAAGCAAGGCAAGGAAAGGCAAGGCAAAAGGGGAAAGCAAAGCAAGGCAAGGCAAAATGATAAGGAAGACACGTCAAGGCAAGGCAAAGATGAAAGTAAGGCAATGCAAGGCAATTCAAAACGGCAAAACAAGGAAAGGCAAGGCAAAAGGGCAAAGCAAAGCAAGTCAAAAGGGCAAAGCATGACAAGGAAAGGCAAGGCAAAAGGCTAAAAAATGACAAGGCAAGGTAAGGCAAAAGGGCAATGCAAGGAAAGGCAAAATGGCAAAGCAAGACAAGGCAAAAGGGCAAAGCATAACAAGGCAAAGCAAGGCAAAAGGGCAAACCAAGGCAAGTCAAAAGGGCAAAGCATGACAAGGCAAGGCAAGGAAAAAGGGTATAGCAAGTCAAGGCAAGGTAAGGCAAAAGGGCAATTCAAGGAAAGGCAAAATGGCAAAGCAAGGCAAGGCAAAAGGACAAAGCAAAGCAAGTCAAAAGGGCAAAGCATGACAAGGCAAGGCAAGGAAAAAGGGTATAGCAAGTCAAGGCAAGGTAAGGCAAAAGGGCAATTCAAGGAAAGGCAAAATGGCAAAGCAAGGCAAGGCAAAAGGGCAAAGCAAAGCAAGTCAAAATGGCAAAGTATGACAAGGCAAGGCAAGGAAAAAGGCTATAGCAAGTCAAGGCAAGGTAAGGCAAAAGGGCAATTCAAGGAAAGGCAAAATGGCAAAGCAAGGCAAGGCAAAAGGGCAAAGCATAACAAGGCAAAGCAAGGCAAAAGGGCAAAGCAAGGCAAGGCAATAGGGCAAAGCAAGGCAAGTCAAAAGGGCAAAGCATGACAAGGCAAGGCAAGGAAAAAGGGTATAGCAAGTCAAGGCAAGGTAAGGCAAAAGGGCAATTCAAGGAAAGGCAAAATGGCAAAGCAAGGCAAGGCAAAAGGGCAAAGCAAGGCCAGGCAAAAGTGCAAAGAAAGGCAAGGCAAGGTAAGTCAAAAGGACAAACCATGGCAAGGCCAGGAAAAAGGCCAAAGCAAGGAAAGGCAAGGCAAAAGGGGAAAGCAAGGCAAGGGAAAATGGCAAAGCAAGGCAAGGCAAGGAAAGACAAAAGGGCAAAGCAAGGCAAGGAAAAAGAGCAAAGCATGGCAAGGCAAGGCAAAAGGTCCAAAGAAAGGCAAGGCAAATCAGGGCAAAAGGAGAAAGGAAGGCAAGGCAAGACAAGGCAAAGAGACAAAGCAAGGCAAGGCAAAAGGGCAAAGCAAAGCAAGTCAAAATGGCAAAGTATGACAAGGCAAGGCAAGGAAAAAGGCTATAGCAAGTCAAGGCAAGGTAAGGCAAAAGGGCAATTCAAGGAAAGGCAAAATGGCAAAGCAAGGCAAGGCAAAAGGGCAAAGCATAACAAGGCAAAGCAAGGCAAAAGGGCAAAGCAAGGCAAGGCAAAAGGGCAAAGCATGGCAAGGCAAGGAAAAAGGGCAACTCAATGCAAGGCCGGGCAAAAGTGCAAAGAAAGGCAAGGCAAGGTAAGTCAAAAGGACAAACCATGACAAGGCCAGGAAAAAGGCCAAAGCAAGGAAAGGCAAGGCAAAAGGGGAAAGCAAGGCAAGGGAAAATGGCAAAGCAAGGCAAGGCAAGGCAAGACAAAAGGGCAAAGCAAGGCAAGGAAAAAGAGCAAAGCATGGCAAGGCAAGGCAAGGCAAAAGGTCAAAAGAAAGGCAAGGCAAATCAGGGCAAAAGGAGAAAGGAAGGCAAGGCAAGTCAAGGCAAAGAGTCAAAGCAAGGCAAGGCAAAGGGTCAAAGGAAGGCATGGAAAGGCAAGGCAAAGGAAGGCAAAAGGGTAAAGCAAGGCAAGGAAAGGCAAGGCAAAAGGGGAAAGCAAAGCAAGGCAAGGCAAAATGATAAGGAAGACACGTCAAGGCAAGGCAAAGATGAAAGTAAGGCAATGCAAGGCAATTCAAAACGGCAAAACAAGGAAAGGCAAGGCAAAAGGGCAAAGCAAAGCAAGTCAAAAGGGCAGAGCATGACAAGGCAAGGCAAGGCAAAAGGCTAAAGCATGACAAGGCAAGGTAAGGCAAAAGGGCAATGCAAGGAAAGGCAAAATGGCAAAGCAAGACAAGGCAAAAGGGCAAAGCATAACAAGGCAAAGCAAGGCAAAAGGGCAAACCAAGGCAAGTCAAAAGGGCAAAGCATGACAAGGCAAGGCAAGGAAAAAGGGTATAGCAAGTCAAGGCAAGGTAAGGCAAAAGGGCAATTCAAGGAAAGGCAAAATGGCAAAGCAAGGCAAGGCAAAAGGGCAAAGCATGAAAAGGCAAGGCAAGGAAAAAGGGTATAGCAAGTCAAGGCAAGGTAAGGCAAAAGGGCAATTCAAGGAAAGACAAAATGGCAAAGCAAGGCAAGGCAAAAGGGCAAAGCATGGCAAGGCAAGGAAAAAGGGCAACACAATGCAAGGCCAGGCAAAAGGGCAAAGAAAGGCAAGGCAAGGTAAGTCAAAAGGACAAACCATGGCAAGGCCAGGAAAAAGGCCAAAGCAAGGAAAGGCAAGGCAAAAGGGAAAAGCAAGGCAAGGGAAAATGGCAAAGCAAGGCAAGGCAAGGCAAGACAAAAGGGCAAAGCAAGGCAAGGAAAAAGAGCAAAGCATGGCAAGGCAAGGCAAGGCAAAAGGTCAAAAGAAAGGCAAGGCAAATCAGGGCAAAAGGAGAAAGGAAGGCAAGGCAAGACAAGGCAAAGAGGCAAAGCAAGGCAAGGTAAGGCAAGGCAAAAGGGGAAAGCAAAGCAAGGCAAGGCGAAAGGATAAGGAAGACACGTCAAGGCAAGGCAAAGATGAAAGTAAGGCAATCCAAGGAAATTGAAAACGGCAAAACAAGGAAAGGCAAGGCAAAAGGGCAAAGCAAAGCAAGTCAAAAGGGCAAAGCATGACAAGGCAAGGCAATGCAAAAGGGCAAAGCATGAAAAGGCAAGGCAAGGCAAAAGGGTAAAGCATGTCAAGGCAAGGTAAGGCAAAAGGGCAATGCAAGGAAAAGCAAAATGGCAAAGCAAGACAAGGCAAAAGAGAAAGCATAACAAGGCAAAGCAAGGCAAAAGGGCAAAGCAAGGCAAGGCAAAAGGACAAAGCAAGGAAAGTCAAAAGGGCAAAGCATGACAAGGCAAGGCAACGAAAAAGGGTATAGCAAGTCAAGGCAAGGTAAGGCAAAAGGGCAATTCAAGGAAAGGCAAAATGGCAAAGCAAGGCAAGGCAAAAGGACAAAGCAAAGCAAGTCAAAATGGCAAAATATGACAAGGCAAGGCAAGGAAAAAGGGTATAGCAAGTCAAGGCAAGGTAAGGCAAAAGGGCAATTCAAGGAAAGGCAAAATGGCAAAGCAAGGCAAGGCAAAAGGGCAAAGCTTAACAAGGCAAAGCAAGGCAAAAGGGCAAAGCAAGGCAAGGCAAAAGGGCAAAGCATGGCAAGGCAAGGCAAGGAAAGAGGGTATAGCAAGTCAAGGCAAGGTAAGGCAAAAGGGCAATTCAAGGAAAGGCAAAATGGCAAAGCAAGGCAAGGCAAAAGGGCAAAGCAAGGCCAGGCAAAAGTGCAAAGAAAGGCAAGGCAAGGTAAGTCAAAAGGACAAACCATGGCAAGGCCAGGAAAAAGGCCAAAGCAAGGAAAGGCAAGGCAAAAGGGGAAAGCAAGGCAAGGGAAAATGGCAAAGCAAGGCAAGGCAAGGAAAGACAAAAGGGCAAAGCAAGGCAAGGAAAAAGAGCAAAGCATGGCAAGGCAAGGCAAAAGGTCAAAAGAAAGGCAAGGCAAATCAGGGCAAAAGGAGAAAGGAAGGCAAGGCAAGACAAGGCAAAGAGACAAAGCAAGGCAAGGCAAAAGGGCAAAGCAAGGCAAGGTAAGGCAAAGGGGCAAAGCAAGGCATGGAAAGGCAAGGCAAGAGAAGGCAAAAGGGTAAAGCAAGGCAAGGAAAGGCAAGGCAAAAGGAGAAAGCAAAGCAAGGCAAGGCAAAAGGATAAGGAAGACACGTTAAGGCAAGGCAAAGATGAAAGCAAGGCAATGCAAGGCAATTCAAAACGGCAAAACAAGGAAAGGCAAGGCAAAAGGGCAAAGCAAAGCAAGTGAAAAGGGCAAAGCATGACAAGGCAAAGCAAAAGGGAAAGCATAACAAGGCAAAGCAAGGCAAAAGGGCAAAGCAAGACAAGGCAAAAGGGCAAAGCAAGGCAAGTCAAAAGGGCAAAGCATGACAAGGCAAGGCAAGGAAAAAGGGTATAGCAAGTCAAGGCAAGGTAAGGCAAAAGGGCAATTCAAGGAAAGGCAAAATGGAAAAGCAAGGCAAGGCAAAAGGGCAAAGCAAAGCAAGTCAAAATGGCAAAGTATGACAAGGCAAGGCAAGGAAAAAGGGTATAGCAAGTCAAGGCAAAGTAAGGCAAAAGGGCAATTCAAGGAAAGGCAAAATGGCAAAGCAAGGCAAGGCAAAAGGGCAAAGCATAACAAGGCAAAGCAAGGCAAAAGGGCAAAGCAAGGCAAGTCAAAAGGGCAAAGCATGACAAGTCAAAAGGGCAAAGCATGACAAGGCAAGGCAAGGAAAAAGGGTATAGCAAGTCAAGGCAAGGTAAGGCAAAAGGGCAATTCAAGGAAAGACAAAATGGCAAAGCAAGGCAAGGCAAAAGGGCAAAGCAAGGCCAGGCAAAAGTGCAAAGAAAGGCAAGGCAAGGTAAGTCAAAAGGACAAACCATGGCAAGGCCAGGAAAAAGGCCAAAGCAAGGAAAGGCAAGGCTAAAGGGGAAAGCAAGGCAAGGGAAAATGGCAAAGCAAGGCAAGGCAAGGAAAGACAAAAGGGCAAAGCAAGGCAAGGAAAAAGAGCAAAGCATGGCAAGGCAAGGCAAAAGGTCAAAAGAAAGGCAAGGCAAATCAGGGCAAAAGGAGAAAGGAAGGCAAGGCAAGACAAGGCAAAGAGACAAAGCAAGGCAAGGCAAAAGGGCATAGCAAGGCAAGGTAAGGCAAAGGGGCAAAGCAAGGCATGGAAAGGCAAAGGCAAGGGAAGGCAAAAGGGTAAAGCAAGGCAAGGAAAAGCAAGGGAAAAGGAGAAAGCAAAGCAAGGCAAGGCAAAAGGATAAGGAAGACACGTCAAGGCAAGGCAAAGATGAAAGCAAGGCAATGCAAGGCAATTCAAAACGGCAAAACAAGGAAAGGCAAGGCAAAAGGGCAAAGCAAAGCAAGTCAAAAGGGCAAAGCATGACAAGGCAAGGCAAGGCAAAAGGGCAAAGCAAGTCAAGGCAAGGTAAGGCAAAAGGGCAATTCAAGGAAAGGCAAAATGGCAAAGAAAGGCAAGGCAAAAGGACAAAGCAAAGCAAGTCAAAAGGGCAAAGAATGACAAGGCAAGGCAAGGAAAAAGGGTATAGCAAGTCAAGGCAAGGTAAGGCAAAAGGGCAATTCAAGGAAAGGCAAAAGGGCAAAGCAAGGCAAGGCAAAAGGGCAAAGCAAAGCAAGTCAAAATGGCAAAGTATGACAAGGCAAGGCAAGGAAAAAGGGTATAGCAAGTTAAGGCAAAGTAAGGCAAAAGGGCAATTCAAGGAAAGGCAAAATGGCAAAGCAAGGCAAGGCAAAAGGGCAAAGCTTAACAAGGCAAAGCAAGGCAAAAGGGCAAAGCAAGGCAAGGCAAAAGGGCAAAGCATGGCAAGGCAAGGCAAGGAAAGAGGGTATAGCAAGTCAAGGCAAGGTAAGGCAAAAGGGCAATTCAAGGAAAGGCAAAATGGCAAAGCAAGGCAAGGCAAAAGGGCAAAGCAAGGCCAGGCAAAAGTGCAAAGAAAGGCAAGGCAAGGTAAGTCAAAAGGACAAACCATGGCAAGGCCAGGAAAAAGGCCAAAGCAAGGAAAGGCAAGGCAAAAGGGGAAAGCAAGGCAAGGGAAAATGGCAAAGCAAGGCAAGGCAAGGCAAGACAAAAGGGCAAAGCAAGGCAAGGAAAAAGAGCAAAGCATGGCAAGGCAAGGCAAGGCAAAAGGTCAAAAGAAAGGCAAGGCAAATCAGGGCAAAAGGAGAAAGGAAGGCAAGGCAAGTCAAGGCAAAGAGTCAAAGCAAGGCAAGGCAAAGGGTCAAAGGAAGGCATGGAAAGGCAAGGCAAAGGAAGGCAAAAGGGTAAAGCAAGGCAAGGAAAGGCAAGGCAAAAGGGGAAAGCAAAGCAAGGCAAGGCAAAATGATAAGGAAGACACGTCAAGGCAAGGCAAAGATGAAAGTAAGGCAATGCAAGGCAATTCAAAACGGCAAAACAAGGAAAGGCAAGGCAAAAGGGCAAAGCAAAGCAAGTCAAAAGGGCAAAGCATGACAAGGCAAGGCAAGGCAAAAGGCTAAAGCATGACAAGGCAAGGTAAGGCAAAAGGGCAATGCAAGGAAAGGCAAAATGGCAAAGCAAGACAAGGCAAAAGGGCAAAGCATAACAAGGCAAAGCAAGGCAAAAGGGCAAACCAAGGCAAGTCAAAAGGGCAAAGCATGACAAGGCAAGGCAAGGAAAAAGGGTATAGCAAGTCAAGGCAAGGTAAGGCAAAAGGGCAATTCAAGGAAAGGCAAAATGGCAAAGCAAGGCAAGGCAAAAGGACAAAGCAAAGCAAGTCAAAAGGGCAAAGCATGACAAGGCAAGGCAAGGAAAAAGGGTATAGCAAGTCAAGGCAAGGTAAGGCAAAAGGGCAATTCAAGGAAAGGCAAAATGGCAAAGCAAGGCAAGGCAAAAGGGCAAAGCAAAGCAAGTCAAAATGGCAAAGTATGACAAGGCAAGGCAAGGAAAAAGGGTATAGCAAGTTAAGGCAAAGTAAGGCAAAAGGGCAATTCAAGGAAAGGCAAAATGGCAAAGCAAGGCAAGGCAAAAGGGCAAAGCTTAACAAGGCAAAGCAAGGCAAAAGGGCAAAGCAAGGCAAGGCAAAAGGGCAAAGCATGGCAAGGAAAGGCAAGGAAAGAGGGTATAGCAAGTCAAGGCAAGGTAAGGCAAAAGGGCAATTCAAGGAAAGGCAAAATGGCAAAGCAAGGCAAGGCAAAAGGGCAAAGCAAGGCCAGGCAAAAGTGCAAAGAAAGGCAAGGCAAGGTAAGTCAAAAGGACAAACCATGGCAAGGCCAGGAAAAAGGCCAAAGCAAGGAAAGGCAAGGCAAAAGGGGAAAGCAAGGCAAGGGAAAATGGCAAAGCAAGGCAAGGCAAGGCAAGACAAAAGGGCAAAGCAAGGCAAGGAAAAAGAGCAAAGCATGGCAAGGCAAGGCAAGGCAAAAGGTCAAAAGAAAGGCAAGGCAAATCAGGGCAAAAGGAGAAAGGAAGGCAAGGCAAGTCAAGGCAAAGAGTCAAAGCAAGGCAAGGCAAAGGGTCAAAGGAAGGCATGGAAAGGCAAGGCAAAGGAAGGCAAAAGGGTAAAGCAAGGCAAGGAAAGGCAAGGCAAAAGGGGAAAGCAAAGCAAGGCAAGGCAAAATGATAAGGAAGACACGTCAAGGCAAGGCAAAGATGAAAGTAAGGCAATGCAAGGCAATTCAAAACGGCAAAACAAGGAAAGGCAAGGCAAAAGGGCAAAGCAAAGCAAGTCAAAAGGGCAAAGCATGACAAGGAAAGGCAAGGCAAAAGGCTAAAAAATGACAAGGCAAGGTAAGGCAAAAGGGCAATGCAAGGAAAGGCAAAATGGCAAAGCAAGACAAGGCAAAAGGGCAAAGCATAACAAGGCAAAGCAAGGCAAAAGGGCAAACCAAGGCAAGTCAAAAGGGCAAAGCATGACAAGGCAAGGCAAGGAAAAAGGGTATAGCAAGTCAAGGCAAGGTAAGGCAAAAGGGCAATTCAAGGAAAGGCAAAATGGCAAAGCAAGGCAAGGCAAAAGGACAAAGCAAAGCAAGTCAAAAGGGCAAAGCATGACAAGGCAAGGCAAGGAAAAAGGGTATAGCAAGTCAAGGCAAGGTAAGGCAAAAGGGCAATTCAAGGAAAGGCAAAATGGCAAAGCAAGGCAAGGCAAAAGGGCAAAGCAAAGCAAGTCAAAATGGCAAAGTATGACAAGGCAAGGCAAGGAAAAAGGCTATAGCAAGTCAAGGCAAGGTAAGGCAAAAGGGCAATTCAAGGAAAGGCAAAATGGCAAAGCAAGGCAAGGCAAAAGGGCAAAGCATAACAAGGCAAAGCAAGGCAAAAGGGCAAAGCAAGGCAAGGCAAAAGGGCAAAGCAAGGCAAGTCAAAAGGGCAAAGCATGACAAGGCAAGGCAAGGAAAAAGGGTATAGCAAGTCAAGGCAAGGTAAGGCAAAAGGGCAATTCAAGGAAAGGCAAAATGGCAAAGCAAGGCAAGGCAAAAGGGCAAAGCAAGGCCAGGCAAAAGTGCAAAGAAAGGCAAGGCAAGGTAAGTCAAAAGGACAAACCATGGCAAGGCCAGGAAAAAGGCCAAAGCAAGGAAAGGCAAGGCAAAAGGGGAAAGCAAGGCAAGGGAAAATGGCAAAGCAAGGCAAGGCAAGGAAAGACAAAAGGGCAAAGCAAGGCAAGGAAAAAGAGCAAAGCATGGCAAGGCAAGGCAAAAGGTCAAAAGAAAGGCAAGGCAAATCAGGGCAAAAGGAGAAAGGAAGGCAAGGCAAGACAAGGCAAAGAGACAAAGCAAGGCAAGGCAAAAGGGCATAGCAAGGCAAGGTAAGGCAAAGGGGCAAAGCAAGGCATGGAAAGGCAAAGGCAAGGGAAGGCAAAAGGGTAAAGCAAGGCAAGGAAAGGCAAGGCAAAAGGAGAAAGCAAAGCAAGGCAAGGCAAAAGGATAAGGAAGACACGTCAAGGCAAGGCAAAGATGAAAGCAAGGCAATGCAAGGCAATTCAAAACGGCAAAACAAGGAAAGGCAAGGCAAAAGGGCAAAGCAAGGCACGGCAAAAGGGCAAAGCATGGCAAGGCAAGGAAAAAGGGCAACTCAATGCAAGGCCAGGCAAAAGGGCAAAGAAAGGCAAGGCAAGGTAAGTCAAAAGGACAAACCATGGCAAGGCCAGGAAAAAGGCCAAAGCAAGGAAAGGCAAGGCAAAAGGGAAAAGCAAGGCAAGGGAAAATGGCAAAGCAAGGCAAGGCAAGACAAAAGGGCAAAGCAAGGCAAGGAAAAAGAGCAAAGCATGGCAAGGCAAGGCAAGGCAAAAGGTCAAAAGAAAGGCAAGGCAAATCAGGGCAAAAGGAGAAAGGAAGGCAAGGCAAGACAAGGCAAAGAGGCAAAGCAAGGCAAGGTAAGGCAAGGCAAAAGGGGAAAGCAAAGCAAGGCAAGGAGAAAGGATAAGGAAGACACGTCAAGGCAAGGCAAAGATGAAAGTTAAGCAATGCAAGGAAATTGAAAACGGCAAAACAAGGAAAGGCAAGGCAAAAGGGCAAAGCAAAGCAAGTCAAAAAGGCAAAGCATGACAAGGCAAGGCAAAAGGTCAAAAGAAAGGCAAGGCAAATCAGGGCAAAAGGAGAAAGGAAGGCAAGGCAAGACAAGGCAAAGAGACAAAGCAAGGCAAGGCAAAAGGGCATAGCAAGGCAAGGTAAGGCAAAGGGGCAAAGCAAGGCATGGAAAGGCAAAGGCAAGGGAAGGCAAAAGGGTAAAGCAAGGCAAGGAAAGGCAAGGCAAAAGGAGAAAGCAAAGCAAGGCAAGGCAAAAGGATAAGGAAGACACGTCAAGGCAAGGCAAAGATGAAAGCAAGGCAATGCAAGGCAATTCAAAACGGCAAAACAAGGAAAGGCAAGGCAAAAGGGCAAAGCAAAGCAAGTCAAAAGGGCAAAGCATGACAAGGCAAGGCAAGGAAAAAGGGTATAGCAAGTCAAGGCAAGGTAAGGCAAAAGGGCAATTCAAGGAAAGGCAAAATGGCAAAGAAAGGCAAGGCAAAAGGACAAAGCAAAGCAAGTCAAAAGGGCAAAGAATGACAAGGCAAGGCAAGGAAAAAGGGTATAGCAAGTCAAGGCAAGGTAAGGCAAAAGGGCAATTCAAGGAAAGGCAAAATGGCAAAGCAAGGCAAGGCAAAAGGGCAAAGCAAAGCAAGTCAAAATGGCAAAGTATGACAAGGCAAGGCAAGGAAAAAGGGTATAGCAAGTCAAGGCAAGGTAAGGCAAAAGGGCAATTCAAGGAAAGGCAAAATGGCAAAGCAAGGCAAGGCAAAAGGGCAAAGCTTAACAAGGCAAAGCAAGGCAAAAGGGCAAAGCAAGGCAAGGCAAAAGGGCAAAGCATGGCAAGGCAAGGCAAGGAAAGAGGGTATAGCAAGTCAAGGCAAGGTAAGGCAAAAGGGCAATTCAAGGAAAGGCAAAATGGCAAAGCAAGGCCAGGCAAAAGTGCAAAGAAAGGCAAGGCAAGGTAAGTCAAAAGGACAAACCATGGCAAGGCCAGGAAAAAGGCCAAAGCAAGGAAAGGCAAGGCAAAAGGGGAAAGCAAGGCAAGGGAAAATGGCAAAGCAAGGCAAGGCAAGGAAAGACAAAAGGGCAAAGCAAGGCAAGGAAAAAGAGCAAAGCATGGCAAGGCAAGGCAAAAGGTCAAAAGAAAGGCAAGGCAAATCAGGGCAAAAGGAGAAAGGAAGGCAAGGCAAGACAAGGCAAAGAGACAAAGCAAGGCAAGGCAAAAGGGCAAAGCAAAGCAAGTCAAAATGGCAAAGTATGACAAGGCAAGGCAAGGAAAAAGGCTATAGCAAGTCAAGGCAAGGTAAGGCAAAAGGGCAATTCAAGGAAAGGCAAAATGGCAAAGCAAGGCAAGGCAAAAGGGCAAAGCATAACAAGGCAAAGCAAGGCAAAAGGGCAAAGCAAGGCAAGGCAAAAGGGCAAAGCATGGCAAGGCAAGGAAAAAGGGCAACTCAATGCAAGGCCGGGCAAAAGTGCAAAGAAAGGCAAGGCAAGGTAAGTCAAAAGGACAAACCATGGCAAGGCCAGGAAAAAGGCCAAAGCAAGGAAAGGCAAGGCAAAAGGGGAAAGCAAGGCAAGGGAAAATGGCAAAGCAAGGCAAGGCAAGGCAAGACAAAAGGGCAAAGCAAGGCAAGGAAAAAGAGCAAAGCATGGCAAGGCAAGGCAAGGCAAAAGGTCAAAAGAAAGGCAAGGCAAATCAGGGCAAAAGGAGAAAGGAAGGCAAGGCAAGTCAAGGCAAAGAGTCAAAGCAAGGCAAGGCAAAGGGTCAAAGGAAGGCATGGAAAGGCAAGGCAAAGGAAGGCAAAAGGGTAAAGCAAGGCAAGGAAAGGCAAGGCAAAAGGGGAAAGCAAAGCAAGGCAAGGCAAAATGATAAGGAAGACACGTCAAGGCAAGGCAAAGATGAAAGTAAGGCAATGCAAGGCAATTCAAAACGGCAAAACAAGGAAAGGCAAGGCAAAAGGGCAAAGCAAAGCAAGTCAAAAGGGCAGAGCATGACAAGGCAAGGCAAGGCAAAAGGCTAAAGCATGACAAGGCAAGGTAAGGCAAAAGGGCAATGCAAGGAAAGGCAAAATGGCAAAGCAAGACAAGGCAAAAGGGCAAAGCATAACAAGGCAAAGCAAGGCAAAAGGGCAAACCAAGGCAAGTCAAAAGGGCAAAGCATGACAAGGCAAGGCAAGGAAAAAGGGTATAGCAAGTCAAGGCAAGGTAAGGCAAAAGGGCAATTCAAGGAAAGGCAAAATGGCAAAGCAAGGCAAGGCAAAAGGGCAAAGCATGAAAAGGCAAGGCAAGGAAAAAGGGTATAGCAAGTCAAGGCAAGGTAAGGCAAAAGGGCAATTCAAGGAAAGACAAAATGGCAAAGCAAGGCAAGGCAAAAGGGCAAAGCATGGCAAGGCAAGGAAAAAGGGCAACACAATGCAAGGCCAGGCAAAAGGGCAAAGAAAGGCAAGGCAAGGTAAGTCAAAAGGACAAACCATGGCAAGGCCAGGAAAAAGGCCAAAGCAAGGAAAGGCAAGGCAAAAGGGAAAAGCAAGGCAAGGGAAAATGGCAAAGCAAGGCAAGGCAAGGCAAGACAAAAGGGCAAAGCAAGGCAAGGAAAAAGAGCAAAGCATGGCAAGGCAAGGCAAGGCAAAAGGTCAAAAGAAAGGCAAGGCAAATCAGGGCAAAAGGAGAAAGGAAGGCAAGGCAAGACAAGGCAAAGAGGCAAAGCAAGGCAAGGTAAGGCAAGGCAAAAGGGGAAAGCAAAGCAAGGCAAGGCGAAAGGATAAGGAAGACACGTCAAGGCAAGGCAAAGATGAAAGTAAGGCAATCCAAGGAAATTGAAAACGGCAAAACAAGGAAAGGCAAGGCAAAAGGGCAAAGCAAAGCAAGTCAAAAGGGCAAAGCATGACAAGGCAAGGCAATGCAAAAGGGCAAAGCATGAAAAGGCAAGGCAAGGCAAAAGGGTAAAGCATGTCAAGGCAAGGTAAGGCAAAAGGGCAATGCAAGGAAAAGCAAAATGGCAAAGCAAGACAAGGCAAAAGAGAAAGCATAACAAGGCAAAGCAAGGCAAAAGGGCAAAGCAAGGCAAGGCAAAAGGACAAAGCAAGGAAAGTCAAAAGGGCAAAGCATGACAAGGCAAGGCAACGAAAAAGGGTATAGCAAGTCAAGGCAAGGTAAGGCAAAAGGGCAATTCAAGGAAAGGCAAAATGGCAAAGCAAGGCAAGGCAAAAGGACAAAGCAAAGCAAGTCAAAATGGCAAAATATGACAAGGCAAGGCAAGGAAAAAGGGTATAGCAAGTCAAGGCAAGGTAAGGCAAAAGGGCAATTCAAGGAAAGGCAAAATGGCAAAGCAAGGCAAGGCAAAAGGGCAAAGCTTAACAAGGCAAAGCAAGGCAAAAGGGCAAAGCAAGGCAAGGCAAAAGGGCAAAGCATGGCAAGGCAAGGCAAGGAAAGAGGGTATAGCAAGTCAAGGCAAGGTAAGGCAAAAGGGCAATTCAAGGAAAGGCAAAATGGCAAAGCAAGGCAAGGCAAAAGGGCAAAGCAAGGCCAGGCAAAAGTGCAAAGAAAGGCAAGGCAAGGTAAGTCAAAAGGACAAACCATGGCAAGGCCAGGAAAAAGGCCAAAGCAAGGAAAGGCAAGGCAAAAGGGGAAAGCAAGGCAAGGGAAAATGGCAAAGCAAGGCAAGGCAAGGAAAGACAAAAGGGCAAAGCAAGGCAAGGAAAAAGAGCAAAGCATGGCAAGGCAAGGCAAAAGGTCAAAAGAAAGGCAAGGCAAATCAGGGCAAAAGGAGAAAGGAAGGCAAGGCAAGACAAGGCAAAGAGACAAAGCAAGGCAAGGCAAAAGGGCAAAGCAAGGCAAGGTAAGGCAAAGGGGCAAAGCAAGGCATGGAAAGGCAAGGCAAGAGAAGGCAAAAGGGTAAAGCAAGGCAAGGAAAGGCAAGGCAAAAGGAGAAAGCAAAGCAAGGCAAGGCAAAAGGATAAGGAAGACACGTTAAGGCAAGGCAAAGATGAAAGCAAGGCAATGCAAGGCAATTCAAAACGGCAAAACAAGGAAAGGCAAGGCAAAAGGGCAAAGCAAAGCAAGTGAAAAGGGCAAAGCATGACAAGGCAAAGCAAAAGGGAAAGCATAACAAGGCAAAGCAAGGCAAAAGGGCAAAGCAAGACAAGGCAAAAGGGCAAAGCAAGGCAAGTCAAAAGGGCAAAGCATGACAAGGCAAGGCAAGGAAAAAGGGTATAGCAAGTCAAGGCAAGGTAAGGCAAAAGGGCAATTCAAGGAAAGGCAAAATGGAAAAGCAAGGCAAGGCAAAAGGGCAAAGCAAAGCAAGTCAAAATGGCAAAGTATGACAAGGCAAGGCAAGGAAAAAGGGTATAGCAAGTCAAGGCAAAGTAAGGCAAAAGGGCAATTCAAGGAAAGGCAAAATGGCAAAGCAAGGCAAGGCAAAAGGGCAAAGCATAACAAGGCAAAGCAAGGCAAAAGGGCAAAGCAAGGCAAGTCAAAAGGGCAAAGCATGACAAGTCAAAAGGGCAAAGCATGACAAGGCAAGGCAAGGAAAAAGGGTATAGCAAGTCAAGGCAAGGTAAGGCAAAAGGGCAATTCAAGGAAAGACAAAATGGCAAAGCAAGGCAAGGCAAAAGGGCAAAGCAAGGCCAGGCAAAAGTGCAAAGAAAGGCAAGGCAAGGTAAGTCAAAAGGACAAACCATGGCAAGGCCAGGAAAAAGGCCAAAGCAAGGAAAGGCAAGGCTAAAGGGGAAAGCAAGGCAAGGGAAAATGGCAAAGCAAGGCAAGGCAAGGAAAGACAAAAGGGCAAAGCAAGGCAAGGAAAAAGAGCAAAGCATGGCAAGGCAAGGCAAAAGGTCAAAAGAAAGGCAAGGCAAATCAGGGCAAAAGGAGAAAGGAAGGCAAGGCAAGACAAGGCAAAGAGACAAAGCAAGGCAAGGCAAAAGGGCATAGCAAGGCAAGGTAAGGCAAAGGGGCAAAGCAAGGCATGGAAAGGCAAAGGCAAGGGAAGGCAAAAGGGTAAAGCAAGGCAAGGAAAAGCAAGGGAAAAGGAGAAAGCAAAGCAAGGCAAGGCAAAAGGATAAGGAAGACACGTCAAGGCAAGGCAAAGATGAAAGCAAGGCAATGCAAGGCAATTCAAAACGGCAAAACAAGGAAAGGCAAGGCAAAAGGGCAAAGCAAAGCAAGTCAAAAGGGCAAAGCATGACAAGGCAAGGCAAGGCAAAAGGGCAAAGCAAGTCAAGGCAAGGTAAGGCAAAAGGGCAATTCAAGGAAAGGCAAAATGGCAAAGAAAGGCAAGGCAAAAGGACAAAGCAAAGCAAGTCAAAAGGGCAAAGAATGACAAGGCAAGGCAAGGAAAAAGGGTATAGCAAGTCAAGGCAAGGTAAGGCAAAAGGGCAATTCAAGGAAAGGCAAAAGGGCAAAGCAAGGCAAGGCAAAAGGGCAAAGCAAAGCAAGTCAAAATGGCAAAGTATGACAAGGCAAGGCAAGGAAAAAGGGTATAGCAAGTTAAGGCAAAGTAAGGCAAAAGGGCAATTCAAGGAAAGGCAAAATGGCAAAGCAAGGCAAGGCAAAAGGGCAAAGCTTAACAAGGCAAAGCAAGGCAAAAGGGCAAAGCAAGGCAAGGCAAAAGGGCAAAGCATGGCAAGGCAAGGCAAGGAAAGAGGGTATAGCAAGTCAAGGCAAGGTAAGGCAAAAGGGCAATTCAAGGAAAGGCAAAATGGCAAAGCAAGGCAAGGCAAAAGGGCAAAGCAAGGCCAGGCAAAAGTGCAAAGAAAGGCAAGGCAAGGTAAGTCAAAAGGACAAACCATGGCAAGGCCAGGAAAAAGGCCAAAGCAAGGAAAGGCAAGGCAAAAGGGGAAAGCAAGGCAAGGGAAAATGGCAAAGCAAGGCAAGGCAAGGCAAGACAAAAGGGCAAAGCAAGGCAAGGAAAAAGAGCAAAGCATGGCAAGGCAAGGCAAGGCAAAAGGTCAAAAGAAAGGCAAGGCAAATCAGGGCAAAAGGAGAAAGGAAGGCAAGGCAAGTCAAGGCAAAGAGTCAAAGCAAGGCAAGGCAAAGGGTCAAAGGAAGGCATGGAAAGGCAAGGCAAAGGAAGGCAAAAGGGTAAAGCAAGGCAAGGAAAGGCAAGGCAAAAGGGGAAAGCAAAGCAAGGCAAGGCAAAATGATAAGGAAGACACGTCAAGGCAAGGCAAAGATGAAAGTAAGGCAATGCAAGGCAATTCAAAACGGCAAAACAAGGAAAGGCAAGGCAAAAGGGCAAAGCAAAGCAAGTCAAAAGGGCAAAGCATGACAAGGCAAGGCAAGGCAAAAGGCTAAAGCATGACAAGGCAAGGTAAGGCAAAAGGGCAATGCAAGGAAAGGCAAAATGGCAAAGCAAGACAAGGCAAAAGGGCAAAGCATAACAAGGCAAAGCAAGGCAAAAGGGCAAACCAAGGCAAGTCAAAAGGGCAAAGCATGACAAGGCAAGGCAAGGAAAAAGGGTATAGCAAGTCAAGGCAAGGTAAGGCAAAAGGGCAATTCAAGGAAAGGCAAAATGGCAAAGCAAGGCAAGGCAAAAGGACAAAGCAAAGCAAGTCAAAAGGGCAAAGCATGACAAGGCAAGGCAAGGAAAAAGGGTATAGCAAGTCAAGGCAAGGTAAGGCAAAAGGGCAATTCAAGGAAAGGCAAAATGGCAAAGCAAGGCAAGGCAAAAGGGCAAAGCAAAGCAAGTCAAAATGGCAAAGTATGACAAGGCAAGGCAAGGAAAAAGGGTATAGCAAGTTAAGGCAAAGTAAGGCAAAAGGGCAATTCAAGGAAAGGCAAAATGGCAAAGCAAGGCAAGGCAAAAGGGCAAAGCTTAACAAGGCAAAGCAAGGCAAAAGGGCAAAGCAAGGCAAGGCAAAAGGGCAAAGCATGGCAAGGAAAGGCAAGGAAAGAGGGTATAGCAAGTCAAGGCAAGGTAAGGCAAAAGGGCAATTCAAGGAAAGGCAAAATGGCAAAGCAAGGCAAGGCAAAAGGGCAAAGCAAGGCCAGGCAAAAGTGCAAAGAAAGGCAAGGCAAGGTAAGTCAAAAGGACAAACCATGGCAAGGCCAGGAAAAAGGCCAAAGCAAGGAAAGGCAAGGCAAAAGGGGAAAGCAAGGCAAGGGAAAATGGCAAAGCAAGGCAAGGCAAGGCAAGACAAAAGGGCAAAGCAAGGCAAGGAAAAAGAGCAAAGCATGGCAAGGCAAGGCAAGGCAAAAGGTCAAAAGAAAGGCAAGGCAAATCAGGGCAAAAGGAGAAAGGAAGGCAAGGCAAGTCAAGGCAAAGAGTCAAAGCAAGGCAAGGCAAAGGGTCAAAGGAAGGCATGGAAAGGCAAGGCAAAGGAAGGCAAAAGGGTAAAGCAAGGCAAGGAAAGGCAAGGCAAAAGGGGAAAGCAAAGCAAGGCAAGGCAAAATGATAAGGAAGACACGTCAAGGCAAGGCAAAGATGAAAGTAAGGCAATGCAAGGCAATTCAAAACGGCAAAACAAGGAAAGGCAAGGCAAAAGGGCAAAGCAAAGCAAGTCAAAAGGGCAAAGCATGACAAGGAAAGGCAAGGCAAAAGGCTAAAAAATGACAAGGCAAGGTAAGGCAAAAGGGCAATGCAAGGAAAGGCAAAATGGCAAAGCAAGACAAGGCAAAAGGGCAAAGCATAACAAGGCAAAGCAAGGCAAAAGGGCAAACCAAGGCAAGTCAAAAGGGCAAAGCATGACAAGGCAAGGCAAGGAAAAAGGGTATAGCAAGTCAAGGCAAGGTAAGGCAAAAGGGCAATTCAAGGAAAGGCAAAATGGCAAAGCAAGGCAAGGCAAAAGGACAAAGCAAAGCAAGTCAAAAGGGCAAAGCATGACAAGGCAAGGCAAGGAAAAAGGGTATAGCAAGTCAAGGCAAGGTAAGGCAAAAGGGCAATTCAAGGAAAGGCAAAATGGCAAAGCAAGGCAAGGCAAAAGGGCAAAGCAAAGCAAGTCAAAATGGCAAAGTATGACAAGGCAAGGCAAGGAAAAAGGCTATAGCAAGTCAAGGCAAGGTAAGGCAAAAGGGCAATTCAAGGAAAGGCAAAATGGCAAAGCAAGGCAAGGCAAAAGGGCAAAGCATAACAAGGCAAAGCAAGGCAAAAGGGCAAAGCAAGGCAAGGCAATAGGGCAAAGCAAGGCAAGTCAAAAGGGCAAAGCATGACAAGGCAAGGCAAGGAAAAAGGGTATAGCAAGTCAAGGCAAGGTAAGGCAAAAGGGCAATTCAAGGAAAGGCAAAATGGCAAAGCAAGGCAAGGCAAAAGGGCAAAGCAAGGCCAGGCAAAAGTGCAAAGAAAGGCAAGGCAAGGTAAGTCAAAAGGACAAACCATGGCAAGGCCAGGAAAAAGGCCAAAGCAAGGAAAGGCAAGGCAAAAGGGGAAAGCAAGGCAAGGGAAAATGGCAAAGCAAGGCAAGGCAAGGCAAGGCAAAAGGTCAAAAGAAAGGCAAGGCAAATCAGGGCAAAAGGAGAAAGGAAGGCAAGGCAAGACAAGGCAAAGAGGCAAAGCAAGGCAAGGTAAGGCAAGGCAAAAGGGGAAAGCAAAGCAAGGCAAGGCGAAAGGATAAGGAAGACACGTCAAGGCAAGGCAAAGATGAAAGTAAGGCAATCCAAGGAAATTGAAAACGGCAAAACAAGGAAAGGCAAGGCAAAAGGGCAAAGCAAAGCAAGTCAAAAGGGCAAAGCATGACAAGGCAAGGCAATGCAAAAGGGCAAAGCATGAAAAGGCAAGGCAAGGCAAAAGGGTAAAGCATGTCAAGGCAAGGTAAGGCAAAAGGGCAATGCAAGGAAAAGCAAAATGGCAAAGCAAGACAAGGCAAAAGAGAAAGCATAACAAGGCAAAGCAAGGCAAAAGGGCAAAGCAAGGCAAGGCAAAAGGACAAAGCAAGGAAAGTCAAAAGGGCAAAGCATGACAAGGCAAGGCAACGAAAAAGGGTATAGCAAGTCAAGGCAAGGTAAGGCAAAAGGGCAATTCAAGGAAAGGCAAAATGGCAAAGCAAGGCAAGGCAAAAGGACAAAGCAAAGCAAGTCAAAATGGCAAAATATGACAAGGCAAGGCAAGGAAAAAGGGTATAGCAAGTCAAGGCAAGGTAAGGCAAAAGGGCAATTCAAGGAAAGGCAAAATGGCAAAGCAAGGCAAGGCAAAAGGGCAAAGCTTAACAAGGCAAAGCAAGGCAAAAGGGCAAAGCAAGGCAAGGCAAAAGGGCAAAGCATGGCAAGGCAAGGCAAGGAAAGAGGGTATAGCAAGTCAAGGCAAGGTAAGGCAAAAGGGCAATTCAAGGAAAGGCAAAATGGCAAAGCAAGGCAAGGCAAAAGGGCAAAGCAAGGCCAGGCAAAAGTGCAAAGAAAGGCAAGGCAAGGTAAGTCAAAAGGACAAACCATGGCAAGGCCAGGAAAAAGGCCAAAGCAAGGAAAGGCAAGGCAAAAGGGGAAAGCAAGGCAAGGGAAAATGGCAAAGCAAGGCAAGGCAAGGAAAGACAAAAGGGCAAAGCAAGGCAAGGAAAAAGAGCAAAGCATGGCAAGGCAAGGCAAAAGGTCAAAAGAAAGGCAAGGCAAATCAGGGCAAAAGGAGAAAGGAAGGCAAGGCAAGACAAGGCAAAGAGACAAAGCAAGGCAAGGCAAAAGGGCAAAGCAAGGCAAGGTAAGGCAAAGGGGCAAAGCAAGGCATGGAAAGGCAAGGCAAGAGAAGGCAAAAGGGTAAAGCAAGGCAAGGAAAGGCAAGGCAAAAGGAGAAAGCAAAGCAAGGCAAGGCAAAAGGATAAGGAAGACACGTTAAGGCAAGGCAAAGATGAAAGCAAGGCAATGCAAGGCAATTCAAAACGGCAAAACAAGGAAAGGCAAGGCAAAAGGGCAAAGCAAAGCAAGTGAAAAGGGCAAAGCATGACAAGGCAAAGCAAAAGGGAAAGCATAACAAGGCAAAGCAAGGCAAAAGGGCAAAGCAAGACAAGGCAAAAGGGCAAAGCAAGGCAAGTCAAAAGGGCAAAGCATGACAAGGCAAGGCAAGGAAAAAGGGTATAGCAAGTCAAGGCAAGGTAAGGCAAAAGGGCAATTCAAGGAAAGGCAAAATGGAAAAGCAAGGCAAGGCAAAAGGGCAAAGCAAAGCAAGTCAAAATGGCAAAGTATGACAAGGCAAGGCAAGGAAAAAGGGTATAGCAAGTCAAGGCAAAGTAAGGCAAAAGGGCAATTCAAGGAAAGGCAAAATGGCAAAGCAAGGCAAGGCAAAAGGGCAAAGCATAACAAGGCAAAGCAAGGCAAAAGGGCAAAGCAAGGCAAGTCAAAAGGGCAAAGCATGACAAGTCAAAAGGGCAAAGCATGACAAGGCAAGGCAAGGAAAAAGGGTATAGCAAGTCAAGGCAAGGTAAGGCAAAAGGGCAATTCAAGGAAAGACAAAATGGCAAAGCAAGGCAAGGCAAAAGGGCAAAGCAAGGCCAGGCAAAAGTGCAAAGAAAGGCAAGGCAAGGTAAGTCAAAAGGACAAACCATGGCAAGGCCAGGAAAAAGGCCAAAGCAAGGAAAGGCAAGGCTAAAGGGGAAAGCAAGGCAAGGGAAAATGGCAAAGCAAGGCAAGGCAAGGAAAGACAAAAGGGCAAAGCAAGGCAAGGAAAAAGAGCAAAGCATGGCAAGGCAAGGCAAAAGGTCAAAAGAAAGGCAAGGCAAATCAGGGCAAAAGGAGAAAGGAAGGCAAGGCAAGACAAGGCAAAGAGACAAAGCAAGGCAAGGCAAAAGGGCATAGCAAGGCAAGGTAAGGCAAAGGGGCAAAGCAAGGCATGGAAAGGCAAAGGCAAGGGAAGGCAAAAGGGTAAAGCAAGGCAAGGAAAAGCAAGGGAAAAGGAGAAAGCAAAGCAAGGCAAGGCAAAAGGATAAGGAAGACACGTCAAGGCAAGGCAAAGATGAAAGCAAGGCAATGCAAGGCAATTCAAAACGGCAAAACAAGGAAAGGCAAGGCAAAAGGGCAAAGCAAAGCAAGTCAAAAGGGCAAAGCATGACAAGGCAAGGCAAGGCAAAAGGGCAAAGCAAGTCAAGGCAAGGTAAGGCAAAAGGGCAATTCAAGGAAAGGCAAAATGGCAAAGAAAGGCAAGGCAAAAGGACAAAGCAAAGCAAGTCAAAAGGGCAAAGAATGACAAGGCAAGGCAAGGAAAAAGGGTATAGCAAGTCAAGGCAAGGTAAGGCAAAAGGGCAATTCAAGGAAAGGCAAAAGGGCAAAGCAAGGCAAGGCAAAAGGGCAAAGCAAAGCAAGTCAAAATGGCAAAGTATGACAAGGCAAGGCAAGGAAAAAGGGTATAGCAAGTTAAGGCAAAGTAAGGCAAAAGGGCAATTCAAGGAAAGGCAAAATGGCAAAGCAAGGCAAGGCAAAAGGGCAAAGCTTAACAAGGCAAAGCAAGGCAAAAGGGCAAAGCAAGGCAAGGCAAAAGGGCAAAGCATGGCAAGGCAAGGCAAGGAAAGAGGGTATAGCAAGTCAAGGCAAGGTAAGGCAAAAGGGCAATTCAAGGAAAGGCAAAATGGCAAAGCAAGGCAAGGCAAAAGGGCAAAGCAAGGCCAGGCAAAAGTGCAAAGAAAGGCAAGGCAAGGTAAGTCAAAAGGACAAACCATGGCAAGGCCAGGAAAAAGGCCAAAGCAAGGAAAGGCAAGGCAAAAGGGGAAAGCAAGGCAAGGGAAAATGGCAAAGCAAGGCAAGGCAAGGCAAGACAAAAGGGCAAAGCAAGGCAAGGAAAAAGAGCAAAGCATGGCAAGGCAAGGCAAGGCAAAAGGTCAAAAGAAAGGCAAGGCAAATCAGGGCAAAAGGAGAAAGGAAGGCAAGGCAAGTCAAGGCAAAGAGTCAAAGCAAGGCAAGGCAAAGGGTCAAAGGAAGGCATGGAAAGGCAAGGCAAAGGAAGGCAAAAGGGTAAAGCAAGGCAAGGAAAGGCAAGGCAAAAGGGGAAAGCAAAGCAAGGCAAGGCAAAATGATAAGGAAGACACGTCAAGGCAAGGCAAAGATGAAAGTAAGGCAATGCAAGGCAATTCAAAACGGCAAAACAAGGAAAGGCAAGGCAAAAGGGCAAAGCAAAGCAAGTCAAAAGGGCAAAGCATGACAAGGCAAGGCAAGGCAAAAGGCTAAAGCATGACAAGGCAAGGTAAGGCAAAAGGGCAATGCAAGGAAAGGCAAAATGGCAAAGCAAGACAAGGCAAAAGGGCAAAGCATAACAAGGCAAAGCAAGGCAAAAGGGCAAACCAAGGCAAGTCAAAAGGGCAAAGCATGACAAGGCAAGGCAAGGAAAAAGGGTATAGCAAGTCAAGGCAAGGTAAGGCAAAAGGGCAATTCAAGGAAAGGCAAAATGGCAAAGCAAGGCAAGGCAAAAGGACAAAGCAAAGCAAGTCAAAAGGGCAAAGCATGACAAGGCAAGGCAAGGAAAAAGGGTATAGCAAGTCAAGGCAAGGTAAGGCAAAAGGGCAATTCAAGGAAAGGCAAAATGGCAAAGCAAGGCAAGGCAAAAGGGCAAAGCAAAGCAAGTCAAAATGGCAAAGTATGACAAGGCAAGGCAAGGAAAAAGGGTATAGCAAGTTAAGGCAAAGTAAGGCAAAAGGGCAATTCAAGGAAAGGCAAAATGGCAAAGCAAGGCAAGGCAAAAGGGCAAAGCTTAACAAGGCAAAGCAAGGCAAAAGGGCAAAGCAAGGCAAGGCAAAAGGGCAAAGCATGGCAAGGAAAGGCAAGGAAAGAGGGTATAGCAAGTCAAGGCAAGGTAAGGCAAAAGGGCAATTCAAGGAAAGGCAAAATGGCAAAGCAAGGCAAGGCAAAAGGGCAAAGCAAGGCCAGGCAAAAGTGCAAAGAAAGGCAAGGCAAGGTAAGTCAAAAGGACAAACCATGGCAAGGCCAGGAAAAAGGCCAAAGCAAGGAAAGGCAAGGCAAAAGGGGAAAGCAAGGCAAGGGAAAATGGCAAAGCAAGGCAAGGCAAGGCAAGACAAAAGGGCAAAGCAAGGCAAGGAAAAAGAGCAAAGCATGGCAAGGCAAGGCAAGGCAAAAGGTCAAAAGAAAGGCAAGGCAAATCAGGGCAAAAGGAGAAAGGAAGGCAAGGCAAGTCAAGGCAAAGAGTCAAAGCAAGGCAAGGCAAAGGGTCAAAGGAAGGCATGGAAAGGCAAGGCAAAGGAAGGCAAAAGGGTAAAGCAAGGCAAGGAAAGGCAAGGCAAAAGGGGAAAGCAAAGCAAGGCAAGGCAAAATGATAAGGAAGACACGTCAAGGCAAGGCAAAGATGAAAGTAAGGCAATGCAAGGCAATTCAAAACGGCAAAACAAGGAAAGGCAAGGCAAAAGGGCAAAGCAAAGCAAGTCAAAAGGGCAAAGCATGACAAGGAAAGGCAAGGCAAAAGGCTAAAAAATGACAAGGCAAGGTAAGGCAAAAGGGCAATGCAAGGAAAGGCAAAATGGCAAAGCAAGACAAGGCAAAAGGGCAAAGCATAACAAGGCAAAGCAAGGCAAAAGGGCAAACCAAGGCAAGTCAAAAGGGCAAAGCATGACAAGGCAAGGCAAGGAAAAAGGGTATAGCAAGTCAAGGCAAGGTAAGGCAAAAGGGCAATTCAAGGAAAGGCAAAATGGCAAAGCAAGGCAAGGCAAAAGGACAAAGCAAAGCAAGTCAAAAGGGCAAAGCATGACAAGGCAAGGCAAGGAAAAAGGGTATAGCAAGTCAAGGCAAGGTAAGGCAAAAGGGCAATTCAAGGAAAGGCAAAATGGCAAAGCAAGGCAAGGCAAAAGGGCAAAGCAAAGCAAGTCAAAATGGCAAAGTATGACAAGGCAAGGCAAGGAAAAAGGCTATAGCAAGTCAAGGCAAGGTAAGGCAAAAGGGCAATTCAAGGAAAGGCAAAATGGCAAAGCAAGGCAAGGCAAAAGGGCAAAGCATAACAAGGCAAAGCAAGGCAAAAGGGCAAAGCAAGGCAAGGCAATAGGGCAAAGCAAGGCAAGTCAAAAGGGCAAAGCATGACAAGGCAAGGCAAGGAAAAAGGGTATAGCAAGTCAAGGCAAGGTAAGGCAAAAGGGCAATTCAAGGAAAGGCAAAATGGCAAAGCAAGGCAAGGCAAAAGGGCAAAGCAAGGCCAGGCAAAAGTGCAAAGAAAGGCAAGGCAAGGTAAGTCAAAAGGACAAACCATGGCAAGGCCAGGAAAAAGGCCAAAGCAAGGAAAGGCAAGGCAAAAGGGGAAAGCAAGGCAAGGGAAAATGGCAAAGCAAGGCAAGGCAAGGAAAGACAAAAGGGCAAAGCAAGGCAAGGAAAAAGAGCAAAGCATGGCAAGGCAAGGCAAAAGGTCAAAAGAAAGGCAAGGCAAATCAGTGCAAAAGGAGAAAGGAAGGCAAGGCAAGACAAGGCAAAGAGACAAAGCAAGGCAAGGCAAAAGGGCATAGCAAGGCAAGGTAAGGCAAAGGGGCAAAGCAAGGCATGGAAAGGCAAAGGCAAGGGAAGGCAAAAGGGTAAAGCAAGGCAAGGAAAGGCAAGGCAAAAGGAGAAAGCAAAGCAAGGCAAGGCAAAAGGATAAGGAAGACACGTCAAGGCAAGGCAAAGATGAAAGCAAGGCAATGCAAGGCAATTCAAAACGGCAAAACAAGGAAAGGCAAGGCAAAAGGGCAAAGCAAAGCAAGTCAAAAGGGCAAAGCATGACAAGGCAAGGCAAGGAAAAAGGGTATAGCAAGTCAAGGCAAGGTAAGGCAAAAGGGCAATTCAAGGAAAGGCAAAATGGCAAAGAAAGGCAAGGCAAAAGGACAAAGCAAAGCAAGTCAAAAGGGCAAAGAATGACAAGGCAAGGCAAGGAAAAAGGGTATAGCAAGTCAAGGCAAGGTAAGGCAAAAGGGCAATTCAAGGAAAGGCAAAATGGCAAAGCAAGGCAAGGCAAAAGGGCAAAGCAAAGCAAGTCAAAATGGCAAAGTATGACAAGGCAAGGCAAGGAAAAAGGGTATAGCAAGTCAAGGCAAGGTAAGGCAAAAGGGCAATTCAAGGAAAGGCAAAATGGCAAAGCAAGGCAAGGCAAAAGGGCAAAGCTTAACAAGGCAAAGCAAGGCAAAAGGGCAAAGCAAGGCAAGGCAAAAGGGCAAAGCATGGCAAGGCAAGGCAAGGAAAGAGGGTATAGCAAGTCAAGGCAAGGTAAGGCAAAAGGGCAATTCAAGGAAAGGCAAAATGGCAAAGCAAGGCAAGGCAAAAGGGCAAAGCAAGGCCAGGCAAAAGTGCAAAGAAAGGCAAGGCAAGGTAAGTCAAAAGGACAAACCATGGCAAGGCCAGGAAAAAGGCCAAAGCAAGGAAAGGCAAGGCAAAAGGGGAAAGCAAGCCAAGGGAAAATGGCAAAGCAAGGCAAGGCAAGGAAAGACAAAAGGGCAAAGCAAGGCAAGGAAAAAGAGTAAAACATGGCAAGGCAAGGCAAAAGGTCAAAAGAAAGGCAAGGCAAATCAGGGCAAAAGGAGAAAGGAAGGCAAGGCAAGACAAGGCAAAGAGACAAAGCAAGGCAAGGCAAAAGGGCAAAGCAAGGCAAGGTAAGGCAAAGGGGCAAAGCAAGGCATGGAAAGGCAAGGCAAGAGAAGGCAAAAGGGTAAAGCAAGGCAAGGAAAGGCAAGGCAAAAGGAGAAAGCAAAGCAAGGCAAGGCAAAAGGATAAGGAAGACACGTTAAGGCAAGGCAAAGATGAAAGCAAGGCAATGCAAGGCAATTCAAAACGGCAAAACAAGGAAAGGCAAGGCAAAAGGGCAAAGCAAAGCAAGTGAAAAGGGCAAAGCATGACAAGGCAAAGCAAAAGGGAAAGCATAACAAGGCAAAGCAAGGCAAAAGGGCAAAGCAAGACAAGGCAAAAGGGCAAAGCAAGGCAAGTCAAAAGGGCAAAGCATGACAAGGCAAGGCAAGGAAAAAGGGTATAGCAAGTCAAGGCAAGGTAAGGCAAAAGGGCAATTCAAGGAAAGGCAAAATGGAAAAGCAAGGCAAGGCAAAAGGGCAAAGCAAAGCAAGTCAAAATGGCAAAGTATGACAAGGCAAGGCAAGGAAAAAGGGTATAGCAAGTCAAGGCAAAGTAAGGCAAAAGGGCAATTCAAGGAAAGGCAAAATGGCAAAGCAAGGCAAGGCAAAAGGGCAAAGCATAACAAGGCAAAGCAAGGCAAAAGGGCAAAGCAAGGCAAGTCAAAAGGGCAAAGCATGACAAGTCAAAAGGGCAAAGCATGACAAGGCAAGGCAAGGAAAAAGGGTATAGCAAGTCAAGGCAAGGTAAGGCAAAAGGGCAATTCAAGGAAAGACAAAATGGCAAAGCAAGGCAAGGCAAAAGGGCAAAGCAAGGCCAGGCAAAAGTGCAAAGAAAGGCAAGGCAAGGTAAGTCAAAAGGACAAACCATGGCAAGGCCAGGAAAAAGGCCAAAGCAAGGAAAGGCAAGGCTAAAGGGGAAAGCAAGGCAAGGGAAAATGGCAAAGCAAGGCAAGGCAAGGAAAGACAAAAGGGCAAAGCAAGGCAAGGAAAAAGAGCAAAGCATGGCAAGGCAAGGCAAAAGGTCAAAAGAAAGGCAAGGCAAATCAGGGCAAAAGGAGAAAGGAAGGCAAGGCAAGACAAGGCAAAGAGACAAAGCAAGGCAAGGCAAAAGGGCATAGCAAGGCAAGGTAAGGCAAAGGGGCAAAGCAAGGCATGGAAAGGCAAAGGCAAGGGAAGGCAAAAGGGTAAAGCAAGGCAAGGAAAAGCAAGGGAAAAGGAGAAAGCAAAGCAAGGCAAGGCAAAAGGATAAGGAAGACACGTCAAGGCAAGGCAAAGATGAAAGCAAGGCAATGCAAGGCAATTCAAAACGGCAAAACAAGGAAAGGCAAGGCAAAAGGGCAAAGCAAAGCAAGTCAAAAGGGCAAAGCATGACAAGGCAAGGCAAGGCAAAAGGGCAAAGCAAGTCAAGGCAAGGTAAGGCAAAAGGGCAATTCAAGGAAAGGCAAAATGGCAAAGAAAGGCAAGGCAAAAGGACAAAGCAAAGCAAGTCAAAAGGGCAAAGAATGACAAGGCAAGGCAAGGAAAAAGGGTATAGCAAGTCAAGGCAAGGTAAGGCAAAAGGGCAATTCAAGGAAAGGCAAAAGGGCAAAGCAAGGCAAGGCAAAAGGGCAAAGCAAAGCAAGTCAAAATGGCAAAGTATGACAAGGCAAGGCAAGGAAAAAGGGTATAGCAAGTTAAGGCAAAGTAAGGCAAAAGGGCAATTCAAGGAAAGGCAAAATGGCAAAGCAAGGCAAGGCAAAAGGGCAAAGCTTAACAAGGCAAAGCAAGGCAAAAGGGCAAAGCAAGGCAAGGCAAAAGGGCAAAGCATGGCAAGGCAAGGCAAGGAAAGAGGGTATAGCAAGTCAAGGCAAGGTAAGGCAAAAGGGCAATTCAAGGAAAGGCAAAATGGCAAAGCAAGGCAAGGCAAAAGGGCAAAGCAAGGCCAGGCAAAAGTGCAAAGAAAGGCAAGGCAAGGTAAGTCAAAAGGACAAACCATGGCAAGGCCAGGAAAAAGGCCAAAGCAAGGAAAGGCAAGGCAAAAGGGGAAAGCAAGGCAAGGGAAAATGGCAAAGCAAGGCAAGGCAAGGCAAGACAAAAGGGCAAAGCAAGGCAAGGAAAAAGAGCAAAGCATGGCAAGGCAAGGCAAGGCAAAAGGTCAAAAGAAAGGCAAGGCAAATCAGGGCAAAAGGAGAAAGGAAGGCAAGGCAAGTCAAGGCAAAGAGTCAAAGCAAGGCAAGGCAAAGGGTCAAAGGAAGGCATGGAAAGGCAAGGCAAAGGAAGGCAAAAGGGTAAAGCAAGGCAAGGAAAGGCAAGGCAAAAGGGGAAAGCAAAGCAAGGCAAGGCAAAATGATAAGGAAGACACGTCAAGGCAAGGCAAAGATGAAAGTAAGGCAATGCAAGGCAATTCAAAACGGCAAAACAAGGAAAGGCAAGGCAAAAGGGCAAAGCAAAGCAAGTCAAAAGGGCAAAGCATGACAAGGCAAGGCAAGGCAAAAGGCTAAAGCATGACAAGGCAAGGTAAGGCAAAAGGGCAATGCAAGGAAAGGCAAAATGGCAAAGCAAGACAAGGCAAAAGGGCAAAGCATAACAAGGCAAAGCAAGGCAAAAGGGCAAACCAAGGCAAGTCAAAAGGGCAAAGCATGACAAGGCAAGGCAAGGAAAAAGGGTATAGCAAGTCAAGGCAAGGTAAGGCAAAAGGGCAATTCAAGGAAAGGCAAAATGGCAAAGCAAGGCAAGGCAAAAGGACAAAGCAAAGCAAGTCAAAAGGGCAAAGCATGACAAGGCAAGGCAAGGAAAAAGGGTATAGCAAGTCAAGGCAAGGTAAGGCAAAAGGGCAATTCAAGGAAAGGCAAAATGGCAAAGCAAGGCAAGGCAAAAGGGCAAAGCAAAGCAAGTCAAAATGGCAAAGTATGACAAGGCAAGGCAAGGAAAAAGGGTATAGCAAGTTAAGGCAAAGTAAGGCAAAAGGGCAATTCAAGGAAAGGCAAAATGGCAAAGCAAGGCAAGGCAAAAGGGCAAAGCTTAACAAGGCAAAGCAAGGCAAAAGGGCAAAGCAAGGCAAGGCAAAAGGGCAAAGCATGGCAAGGAAAGGCAAGGAAAGAGGGTATAGCAAGTCAAGGCAAGGTAAGGCAAAAGGGCAATTCAAGGAAAGGCAAAATGGCAAAGCAAGGCAAGGCAAAAGGGCAAAGCAAGGCCAGGCAAAAGTGCAAAGAAAGGCAAGGCAAGGTAAGTCAAAAGGACAAACCATGGCAAGGCCAGGAAAAAGGCCAAAGCAAGGAAAGGCAAGGCAAAAGGGGAAAGCAAGGCAAGGGAAAATGGCAAAGCAAGGCAAGGCAAGGCAAGACAAAAGGGCAAAGCAAGGCAAGGAAAAAGAGCAAAGCATGGCAAGGCAAGGCAAGGCAAAAGGTCAAAAGAAAGGCAAGGCAAATCAGGGCAAAAGGAGAAAGGAAGGCAAGGCAAGTCAAGGCAAAGAGTCAAAGCAAGGCAAGGCAAAGGGTCAAAGGAAGGCATGGAAAGGCAAGGCAAAGGAAGGCAAAAGGGTAAAGCAAGGCAAGGAAAGGCAAGGCAAAAGGGGAAAGCAAAGCAAGGCAAGGCAAAATGATAAGGAAGACACGTCAAGGCAAGGCAAAGATGAAAGTAAGGCAATGCAAGGCAATTCAAAACGGCAAAACAAGGAAAGGCAAGGCAAAAGGGCAAAGCAAAGCAAGTCAAAAGGGCAAAGCATGACAAGGAAAGGCAAGGCAAAAGGCTAAAAAATGACAAGGCAAGGTAAGGCAAAAGGGCAATGCAAGGAAAGGCAAAATGGCAAAGCAAGACAAGGCAAAAGGGCAAAGCATAACAAGGCAAAGCAAGGCAAAAGGGCAAACCAAGGCAAGTCAAAAGGGCAAAGCATGACAAGGCAAGGCAAGGAAAAAGGGTATAGCAAGTCAAGGCAAGGTAAGGCAAAAGGGCAATTCAAGGAAAGGCAAAATGGCAAAGCAAGGCAAGGCAAAAGGACAAAGCAAAGCAAGTCAAAAGGGCAAAGCATGACAAGGCAAGGCAAGGAAAAAGGGTATAGCAAGTCAAGGCAAGGTAAGGCAAAAGGGCAATTCAAGGAAAGGCAAAATGGCAAAGCAAGGCAAGGCAAAAGGGCAAAGCAAAGCAAGTCAAAATGGCAAAGTATGACAAGGCAAGGCAAGGAAAAAGGCTATAGCAAGTCAAGGCAAGGTAAGGCAAAAGGGCAATTCAAGGAAAGGCAAAATGGCAAAGCAAGGCAAGGCAAAAGGGCAAAGCATAACAAGGCAAAGCAAGGCAAAAGGGCAAAGCAAGGCAAGGCAATAGGGCAAAGCAAGGCAAGTCAAAAGGGCAAAGCATGACAAGGCAAGGCAAGGAAAAAGGGTATAGCAAGTCAAGGCAAGGTAAGGCAAAAGGGCAATTCAAGGAAAGGCAAAATGGCAAAGCAAGGCAAGGCAAAAGGGCAAAGCAAGGCCAGGCAAAAGTGCAAAGAAAGGCAAGGCAAGGTAAGTCAAAAGGACAAACCATGGCAAGGCCAGGAAAAAGGCCAAAGCAAGGAAAGGCAAGGCAAAAGGGGAAAGCAAGGCAAGGGAAAATGGCAAAGCAAGGCAAGGCAAGGAAAGACAAAAGGGCAAAGCAAGGCAAGGAAAAAGAGCAAAGCATGGCAAGGCAAGGCAAAAGGTCAAAAGAAAGGCAAGGCAAATCAGTGCAAAAGGAGAAAGGAAGGCAAGGCAAGACAAGGCAAAGAGACAAAGCAAGGCAAGGCAAAAGGGCATAGCAAGGCAAGGTAAGGCAAAGGGGCAAAGCAAGGCATGGAAAGGCAAAGGCAAGGGAAGGCAAAAGGGTAAAGCAAGGCAAGGAAAGGCAAGGCAAAAGGAGAAAGCAAAGCAAGGCAAGGCAAAAGGATAAGGAAGACACGTCAAGGCAAGGCAAAGATGAAAGCAAGGCAATGCAAGGCAATTCAAAACGGCAAAACAAGGAAAGGCAAGGCAAAAGGGCAAAGCAAAGCAAGTCAAAAGGGCAAAGCATGACAAGGCAAGGCAAGGAAAAAGGGTATAGCAAGTCAAGGCAAGGTAAGGCAAAAGGGCAATTCAAGGAAAGGCAAAATGGCAAAGAAAGGCAAGGCAAAAGGACAAAGCAAAGCAAGTCAAAAGGGCAAAGAATGACAAGGCAAGGCAAGGAAAAAGGGTATAGCAAGTCAAGGCAAGGTAAGGCAAAAGGGCAATTCAAGGAAAGGCAAAATGGCAAAGCAAGGCAAGGCAAAAGGGCAAAGCAAAGCAAGTCAAAATGGCAAAGTATGACAAGGCAAGGCAAGGAAAAAGGGTATAGCAAGTCAAGGCAAGGTAAGGCAAAAGGGCAATTCAAGGAAAGGCAAAATGGCAAAGCAAGGCAAGGCAAAAGGGCAAAGCTTAACAAGGCAAAGCAAGGCAAAAGGGCAAAGCAAGGCAAGGCAAAAGGGCAAAGCATGGCAAGGCAAGGCAAGGAAAGAGGGTATAGCAAGTCAAGGCAAGGTAAGGCAAAAGGGCAATTCAAGGAAAGGCAAAATGGCAAAGCAAGGCAAGGCAAAAGGGCAAAGCAAGGCCAGGCAAAAGTGCAAAGAAAGGCAAGGCAAGGTAAGTCAAAAGGACAAACCATGGCAAGGCCAGGAAAAAGGCCAAAGCAAGGAAAGGCAAGGCAAAAGGGGAAAGCAAGCCAAGGGAAAATGGCAAAGCAAGGCAAGGCAAGGAAAGACAAAAGGGCAAAGCAAGGCAAGGAAAAAGAGTAAAACATGGCAAGGCAAGGCAAAAGGTCAAAAGAAAGGCAAGGCAAATCAGGGCAAAAGGAGAAAGGAAGGCAAGGCAAGACAAGGCAAAGAGACAAAGCAAGGCAAGGCAAAAGGGCAAAGCAAGGCAAGGTAAGGCAAAGGGGCAAAGCAAGGCATGGAAAGGCAAGGCAAGAGAAGGCAAAAGGGTAAAGCAAGGCAAGGAAAGGCAAGGCAAAAGGAGAAAGCAAAGCAAGGCAAGGCAAAAGGATAAGGAAGACACGTCAAGGCAAGGCAAAGATGAAAGCAAGGCAATGCAAGGCAATTCAAAACGGCAAAACAAGGAAAGGCAAGGCAAAAGGGCAAAGCAAAGCAAGTGAAAAGGGCAAAGCATGACAAGGCAAAGCAAAAGGGAAAGCATAACAAGGCAAAGCAAGGCAAAAGGGCAAAGCAAGACAAGGCAAAAGGGCAAAGCAAGGCAAGTCAAAAGGGCAAAGCATGACAAGGCAAGGCAAGGAAAAAGGGTATAGCAAGTCAAGGCAAGGTAAGGCAAAAGGGCAATTCAAGGAAAGGCAAAATGGAAAAGCAAGGCAAGGCAAAAGGGCAAAGCAAAGCAAGTCAAAATGGCAAAGTATGACAAGGCAAGGCAAGGAAAAAGGGTATAGCAAGTCAAGGCAAAGTAAGGCAAAAGGGCAATTCAAGGAAAGGCAAAATGGCAAAGCAAGGCAAGGCAAAAGGGCAAAGCATAACAAGGCAAAGCAAGGCAAAAGGGCAAAGCAAGGCAAGTCAAAAGGGCAAAGCATGACAAGTCAAAAGGGCAAAGCATGACAAGGCAAGGCAAGGAAAAAGGGTATAGCAAGTCAAGGCAAGGTAAGGCAAAAGGGCAATTCAAGGAAAGACAAAATGGCAAAGCAAGGCAAGGCAAAAGGGCAAAGCAAGGCCAGGCAAAAGTGCAAAGAAAGGCAAGGCAAGGTAAGTCAAAAGGACAAACCATGGCAAGGCCAGGAAAAAGGCCAAAGCAAGGAAAGGCAAGGCTAAAGGGGAAAGCAAGGCAAGGGAAAATGGCAAAGCAAGGCAAGGCAAGGAAAGACAAAAGGGCAAAGCAAGGCAAGGAAAAAGAGCAAAGCATGGCAAGGCAAGGCAAAAGGTCAAAAGAAAGGCAAGGCAAATCAGGGCAAAAGGAGAAAGGAAGGCAAGGCAAGACAAGGCAAAGAGACAAAGCAAGGCAAGGCAAAAGGGCATAGCAAGGCAAGGTAAGGCAAAGGGGCAAAGCAAGGCATGGAAAGGCAAAGGCAAGGGAAGGCAAAAGGGTAAAGCAAGGCAAGGAAAAGCAAGGGAAAAGGAGAAAGCAAAGCAAGGCAAGGCAAAAGGATAAGGAAGACACGTCAAGGCAAGGCAAAGATGAAAGCAAGGCAATGCAAGGCAATTCAAAACGGCAAAACAAGGAAAGGCAAGGCAAAAGGGCAAAGCAAAGCAAGTCAAAAGGGCAAAGCATGACAAGGCAAGGCAAGGCAAAAGGGCAAAGCAAGTCAAGGCAAGGTAAGGCAAAAGGGCAATTCAAGGAAAGGCAAAATGGCAAAGAAAGGCAAGGCAAAAGGACAAAGCAAAGCAAGTCAAAAGGGCAAAGAATGACAAGGCAAGGCAAGGAAAAAGGGTATAGCAAGTCAAGGCAAGGTAAGGCAAAAGGGCAATTCAAGGAAAGGCAAAAGGGCTAAGCAAGGCAAGGCAAAAGGGCAAAGCAAAGCAAGTCAAAATGGCAAAGTATGACAAGGCAAGGCAAGGAAAAAGGGTATAGCAAGTTAAGGCAAAGTAAGGCAAAAGGGCAATTCAAGGAAAGGCAAAATGGCAAAGCAAGGCAAGGCAAAAGGGCAAAGCTTAACAAGGCAAAGCAAGGCAAAAGGGCAAAGCAAGGCAAGGCAAAAGGGCAAAGCATGGCAAGGCAAGGCAAGGAAAGAGGGTAAAGCAAGTCAAGGCAAGGTAAGGCAAAAGGGCAATTCAAGGAAAGGCAAAATGGCAAAGCAAGGCAAGGCAAAAGGGCAAAGCAAGGCCAGGCAAAAGTGCAAAGAAAGGCAAGGCAAGGTAAGTCAAAAGGACAAACCATGGCAAGGCCAGGAAAAAGGCCAAAGCAAGGAAAGGCAAGGCAAAAGGGGAAAGCAAGGCAAGGGAAAATGGCAAAGCAAGGCAAGGCAAGGCAAGACAAAAGGGCAAAGCAAGGCAAGGAAAAAGAGCAAAGCATGGCAAGGCAAGGCAAGGCAAAAGGTCAAAAGAAAGGCAAGGCAAATCAGGGCAAAAGGAGAAAGGAAGGCAAGGCAAGTCAAGGCAAAGAGTCAAAGCAAGGCAAGGCAAAGGGTCAAAGGAAGGCATGGAAAGGCAAGGCAAAGGAAGGCAAAAGGGTAAAGCAAGGCAAGGAAAGGCAAGGCAAAAGGGGAAAGCAAAGCAAGGCAAGGCAAAATGATAAGGAAGACACGTCAAGGCAAGGCAAAGATGAAAGTAAGGCAATGCAAGGCAATTCAAAACGGCAAAACAAGGAAAGGCAAGGCAAAAGGGCAAAGCAAAGCAAGTCAAAAGGGCAAAGCATGACAAGGCAAGGCAAGGAAAAAGGGTATAGCAAGTCAAGGCAAGGTAAGGCAAAAGGGCAATGCAAGGAAAGGCAAAATGGCAAAGCAAGACAAGGCAAAAGGGCAAAGCATAACAAGGCAAAGCAAGGCAAAAGGGCAAACCAAGGCAAGTCAAAAGGGCAAAGCATGACAAGGCAAGGCAAGGAAAAAGGGTATAGCAAGTCAAGGCAAGGTAAGGCAAAAGGGCAATTCAAGGAAAGGCAAAATGGCAAAGCAAGGCAAGGCAAAAGGACAAAGCAAAGCAAGTCAAAAGGGCAAAGCATGACAAGGCAAGGCAAGGAAAAAGGGTATAGCAAGTCAAGGCAAGGTAAGGCAAAAGGGCAATTCAAGGAAAGGCAAAATGGCAAAGCAAGGCAAGGCAAAAGGGCAAAGCAAAGCAAGTCAAAATGGCAAAGTATGACAAGGCAAGGCAAGGAAAAAGGGTATAGCAAGTTAAGGCAAAGTAAGGCAAAAGGGCAATTCAAGGAAAGGCAAAATGGCAAAGCAAGGCAAGGCAAAAGGGCAAAGCTTAACAAGGCAAAGCAAGGCAAAAGGGCAAAGCAAGGCAAGGCAAAAGGGCAAAGCATGGCAAGGAAAGGCAAGGAAAGAGGGTATAGCAAGTCAAGGCAAGGTAAGGCAAAAGGGCAATTCAAGGAAAGGCAAAATGGCAAAGCAAGGCAAGGCAAAAGGGCAAAGCAAGGCCAGGCAAAAGTGCAAAGAAAGGCAAGGCAAGGTAAGTCAAAAGGACAAACCATGGCAAGGCCAGGAAAAAGGCCAAAGCAAGGAAAGGCAAGGCAAAAGGGGAAAGCAAGGCAAGGGAAAATGGCAAAGCAAGGCAAGGCAAGGCAAGACAAAAGGGCAAAGCAAGGCAAGGAAAAAGAGCAAAGCATGGCAAGGCAAGGCAAGGCAAAAGGTCAAAAGAAAGGCAAGGCAAATCAGGGCAAAAGGAGAAAGGAAGGCAAGGCAAGTCAAGGCAAAGAGTCAAAGCAAGGCAAGGCAAAGGGTCAAAGGAAGGCATGGAAAGGCAAGGCAAAGGAAGGCAAAAGGGTAAAGCAAGGCAAGGAAAGGCAAGGCAAAAGGGGAAAGCAAAGCAAGGCAAGGCAAAATGATAAGGAAGACACGTCAAGGCAAGGCAAAGATGAAAGTAAGGCAATGCAAGGCAATTCAAAACGGCAAAACAAGGAAAGGCAAGGCAAAAGGGCAAAGCAAAGCAAGTCAAAAGGGCAAAGCATGACAAGGCAAGGCAAGGCAAAAGGCTAAAGCATGACAAGGCAAGGTAAGGCAAAAGGGCAATGCAAGGAAAGGCAAAATGGCAAAGCAAGACAAGGCAAAAGGGCAAAGCATAACAAGGCAAAGCAAGGCAAAAGGGCAAACCAAGGCAAGTCAAAAGGGCAAAGCATGACAAGGCAAGGCAAGGAAAAAGGGTATAGCAAGTCAAGGCAAGGTAAGGCAAAAGGGCAATTCAAGGAAAGGCAAAATGGCAAAGCAAGGCAAGGCAAAAGGACAAAGCAAAGCAAGTCAAAAGGGCAAAGCATGACAAGGCAAGGCAAGGAAAAAGGGTATAGCAAGTCAAGGCAAGGTAAGGCAAAAGGGCAATTCAAGGAAAGGCAAAATGGCAAAGCAAGGCAAGGCAAAAGGGCAAAGCAAAGCAAGTCAAAATGGCAAAGTATGACAAGGGAAGGCAAGGAAAAAGGCTATAGCAAGTCAAGGAAAGGTAAGGCAAAAGGGCAATTCAAGGAAAGGCAAAATGGCAAAGCAAGGCAAGGCAAAAGGGCAAAGCATAACAAGGCAAAGCAAGGCAAAAGGGCAAAGCAAGGCAAGGCAAAAGGGCAAAGCAAGGCAAGTCAAAAGGGCAAAGCATGACAAGGCAAGGCAAGGAAAAAGGGTATAGCAAGTCAAGGCAAGGTAAGGCAAAAGGGCAATTCAAGGAAAGGCAAAATGGCAAAGCAAGGCAAGGCAAAAGGGCAAAGCAAGGCCAGGCAAAAGTGCAAAGAAAGGCAAGGCAAGGTAAGTCAAAAGGACAAACCATGGCAAGGCCAGGGAAAAGGCCAAAGCAAGGAAAGGCAAGGCAAAAGGGGAAAGCAAGGCAAGGGAAAATGGCAAAGCAAGGCAAGGCAAGGAAAGACAAAAGGGCAAAGCAAGGCAAGGAAAAAGAGCAAAGCATGGCAAGGCAAGGCAAAAGGTCAAAAGAAAGGCAAGGCAAATCAGGGCAAAAGGAGAAAGGAAGGCAAGGCAAGACAAGGCAAAGAGACAAAGCAAGGCAAGGCAAAAGGGCATAGCAAGGCAAGGTAAGGCAAAGGGGCAAAGCAAGGCATGGAAAGGCAAAGGCAAGGGAAGGCAAAAGGGTAAAGCAAGGCAAGGAAAGGCAAGGCAAAAGGAGAAAGCAAAGCAAGGCAAGGCAAAAGGATAAGGAAGACACGTCAAGGCAAGGCAAAGATGAAAGCAAGGCAATGCAAGGCAATTCAAAACGGCAAAACAAGGAAAGGCAAGGCAAAAGGGCAAAGCAAAGCAAGTCAAAAGGGCAAAGCATGACAAGGCAAGGCAAGGAAAAAGGGTATAGCAAGTCAAGGCAAGGTAAGGCAAAAGGGCAATTCAAGGAAAGGCAAAATGGCAAAGAAAGGCAAGGCAAAAGGACAAAGCAAAGCAAGTCAAAAGGGCAAAGAATGACAAGGCAAGGCAAGGAAAAAGGGTATAGCAAGTCAAGGCAAGGTAAGGCAAAAGGGCAATTCAAGGAAAGGCAAAATGGCAAAGCAAGGCAAGGCAAAAGGGCAAAGCAAAGCAAGTCAAAATGGCAAAGTATGACAAGGCAAGGCAAGGAAAAAGGGTATAGCAAGTCAAGGCAAGGTAAGGCAAAAGGGCAATTCAAGGAAAGGCAAAATGGCAAAGCAAGGCAAGGCAAAAGGGCAAAGCTTAACAAGGCAAAGCAAGGCAAAAGGGCAAAGCAAGGCAAGGCAAAAGGGCAAAGCATGGCAAGGCAAGGCAAGGAAAGAGGGTATAGCAAGTCAAGGCAAGGTAAGGCAAAAGGGCAATTCAAGGAAAGGCAAATGGCAAAGCAAGGCAAGGCAAAAGGGCAAAGCAAGGCCAGGCAAAAGTGCAAAGAAAGGCAAGGCAAGGTAAGTCAAAAGGACAAACCATGGCAAGGCCAGGAAAAAGGCCAAAGCAAGGAAAGGCAAGGCAAAAGGGGAAAGCAAGGCAAGGGAAAATGGCAAAGCAAGGCAAGGCAAGGAAAGACAAAAGGGCAAAGCAAGGCAAGGAAAAAGAGCAAAGCATGGCAAGGCAAGGCAAAAGGTCAAAAGAAAGGCAAGGCAAATCAGGGCAAAAGGAGATAGGAAGGCAAGGCAAGACAAGGCAAAGAGACAAAGCAAGGCAAGGCAAAAGGGCAAAGCAAGGCAAGGTGAGGCAAAGGGGCAAAGCAAGGCATGGAAAGGCAAGGCAAGAGAAGGCAAAAGGGTAAAGCAAGGCAAGGAAAGGCAAGGGAAAAGGAGAAAGCAAAGCAAGGCAAGGCAAAAGGATAAGGAAGACACGTCAAGGCAAGGCAAAGATGAAAGCAAGGCAATGCAAGGCAATTCAAAACGGCAAAACAAGGAAAGGCAAGGCAAAAGGGCAAAGCAAAGCAAGTGAAAAGGGCAAAGCATGACAAGGCAAGGCAAGGAAAAAGGGCAATGCAAGGAAAGGCAAAATGGCAAAGCAAGACAAGGCAAAAATGGCAAAGCATAACAAGGCAAAGCAAGGCAAAAGGGCAAAGCAAGGCAAGTCAAAAGGGCAAAGCATGACAAGGCAAGGCAAGGAAAAAGGGGTATAGCAAGTCAAGGCAAGGTAAGGCAAAAGGGCAATTCAAGGAAAGGCAAAATGGCAAAGCAAGGCACGGCAAAAGGGCAAAGCATGGCAAGGCAAGGAAAAAGGGCAACTCAATGCAAGGCCAGGCAAAAGGGCAAAGAAAGGCAAGGCAAGGTAAGTCAAAAGGACAAGCCATGGCAAGGCCAGGAAAAAGGCCAAAGCAAGGAAAGGCAAGGCAAAAGGGAAAAGCAAGGCAAGGGAAAATGGCAAAGCAAGGCAAGGCAAGGCAAAAGGGCAAAGCAAGGCAAGGAAAAAGAGCAAAGCATGGCAAGGCAAGGCAAGGCAAAAGGTCAAAAGAAAGGCAAGGCAAATCAGGGCAAAAGGAGAAAGGAAGGCAAGGCAAGACAAGGCAAAGAGTCAAAGCAAGGCAAGGTAAGGCAAGGCAAAAGGGGAAAGCAAAGCAAGGCAAGGAGAAAGGATAAGGAAGACACGTCAAGGCAAGGCAAAGATGAAAGTTAAGCAATGCAAGGAAATTGAAAACGGCAAAACAAGGAAAGGCAAGGCAAAAGGGCAAAGCAAAGCAAGTCAAAAAGGCAAAGCATGACAAGGCAAGGCAATGCAAAAGGGCAAAGCATGAAAAGGCAAGGCAAGGCAAAAGGGTAAAGCATGTCAAGGCAAGGCAAAAGGGCAAAGCAAGGCAAGTCAAAAGGGCAAAGCATGACAAGGCAAGGCAAGGAAAAAGGGTATAGCAAGTCAAGGCAAGGTAAGGCAAAAGGGCAATTCAAGGAAAGGCAAAATGGCAAAGCAAGGCAAGGCAAAAGGGCAAAGCAAAGCAAGTCAAAATGGCAAAGTATGACAAGGCAAGGCAAGGAAAAAGGGTATAGCAAGTCAAGGCAAAGTAAGGCAAAAGGGCAATTCAAGGAAAGGCAAAATGGCAAAGCAAGGCAAGGCAAAAGGGCAAAGCATAACAAGGCAAAGCAAGGCAAAAGGGCAAAGCAAGGCAAGTCAAAAGGGCAAAGCATGACAAGTCAAAAGGGCAAAGCATGACAAGGCAAGGCAAGGAAAAAGGGTATAGCAAGTCAAGGCAAGGTAAGGCAAAAGGGCAATTCAAGGAAAGGCAAAATGGCAAAGCAAGGCACGGCAAAAGGGCAAAGCATGGCAAGGCAAGGCAAGGAAAAAGGGTATAGCAAGTCAAGGAAAGGTAAGGCAAAAGGGCAATTCAAGGAAAGACAAAATGGCAAAGCAAGGCAAGGCAAAAGGGCAAAGCATGGCAAGGCAAGGAAAAAGGGCAACTCAATGCAAGGCCAGGCAAAAGGGCAAAGAAAGGCAAGGCAAGGTAAGTCAAAAGGACAAACCATGGCAAGGCCAGGAAAAAGGCCAAAGCAAGGAAAGGCAAGGCAAAAGGGAAAAGCAAGGCAAGGGAAAATTGCAAAGCAAGGCAAGGCAAGGCAAGACAAAAGGGCAAAGCAAGGCAAGGAAAAAGAGCAAAGCATGGCAAGGCAAGGCAAGGCAAAAGGTCAAAAGAAAGGCAAGGCAAATCAGGGCAAAAGGAGAAAGGAAGGCAAGGCAAGACAAGGCAAAGAGACAAAGCAAGGCAAGGCAAAAGGGCATAGCAAGGCAAGGTAAGGCAAAGGGGCAAAGCAAGGCATGGAAAGGCAAAGGCAAGGGAAGGCAAAAGGGTAAAGCAAGGCAAGGAAAGGCAAGGGAAAAGGAGAAAGCAAAGCAAGGCAAGGCAAAAGGATAAGGAAGACACGTCAAGGCAAGGCAAAGATGAAAGTTAAGCAATGCAAGGAAATTGAAAACGGCAAAACAAGGAAAGGCAAGGCAAAAGGGCAAAGCAAAGCAAGTCAAAAAGGCAAAGCATGACAAGGCAAGGCAATGCAAAAGGGCAAAGCATGAAAAGGCAAGGCAAGGCAAAAGGGTAAAGCATGTCAAGGCAAGGCAAAAGGGCAAAGCAAGGCAAGTCAAAAGGGCAAAGCATGACAAGGCAAGGCAAGGAAAAAGGGTATAGCAAGTCAAGGCAAGGTAAGGCAAAAGGGCAATTCAAGGAAAGGCAAAATGGCAAAGCAAGGCAAGGCAAAAGGGCAAAGCAAAGCAAGTCAAAATGGCAAAGTATGACAAGGCAAGGCAAGGAAAAAGGGTATAGCAAGTTAAGGCAAAGTAAGGCAAAAGGGCAATTCAAGGAAAGGCAAAATGGCAAAGCAAGGCAAGGCAAAAGGGCAAAGCTTAACAAGGCAAAGCAAGGCAAAAGGGCAAAGCAAGGCAAGGCAAAAGGGCAAAGCATGGCAAGGCAAGGCAAGGAAAGAGGGTATAGCAAGTCAAGGCAAGGTAAGGCAAAAGGGCAATTCAAGGAAAGGCAAAATGGCAAAGCAAGGCAAGGCAAAAGGGCAAAGCAAGGCCAGGCAAAAGTGCAAAGAAAGGCAAGGCAAGGTAAGTCAAAAGGACAAACCATGGCAAGGCCAGGAAAAAGGCCAAAGCAAGGAAAGGCAAGGCAAAAGGGGAAAGCAAGGCAAGGGAAAATGGCAAAGCAAGGCAAGGCAAGGCAAGACAAAAGGGCAAAGCAAGGCAAGGAAAAAGAGCAAAGCATGGCAAGGCAAGGCAAGGCAAAAGGTCAAAAGAAAGGCAAGGCAAATCAGGGCAAAAGGAGAAAGGAAGGCAAGGCAAGTCAAGGCAAAGAGTCAAAGCAAGGCAAGGCAAAGGGTCAAAGGAAGGCATGGAAAGGCAAGGCAAAGGAAGGCAAAAGGGTAAAGCAAGGCAAGGAAAGGCAAGGCAAAAGGGGAAAGCAAAGCAAGGCAAGGCAAAATGATAAGGAAGACACGTCAAGGCAAGGCAAAGATGAAAGTAAGGCAATGCAAGGCAATTCAAAACGGCAAAACAAGGAAAGGCAAGGCAAAAGGGCAAAGCAAAGCAAGTCAAAAGGGCAAAGCATGACAAGGCAAGGCAAGGCAAAAGGCTAAAGCATGACAAGGCAAGGTAAGGCAAAAGGGCAATGCAAGGAAAGGCAAAATGGCAAAGCAAGACAAGGCAAAAGGGCAAAGCATAACAAGGCAAAGCAAGGCAAAAGGGCAAACCAAGGCAAGTCAAAAGGGCAAAGCATGACAAGGCAAGGCAAGGAAAAAGGGTATAGCAAGTCAAGGCAAGGTAAGGCAAAAGGGCAATTCAAGGAAAGGCAAAATGGCAAAGCAAGGCAAGGCAAAAGGACAAAGCAAAGAAAGTCAAAAGGGCAAAGCATGACAAGGCAAGGCAAGGAAAAAGGGTATAGCAAGTCAAGGCAAGGTAAGGCAAAAGGGCAATTCAAGGAAAGGCAAAATGGCAAAGCAAGGCAAGGCAAAAGGGCAAAGCAAAGCAAGTCAAAATGGCAAAGTATGACAAGGCAAGGCAAGGAAAAAGGGTATAGCAAGTTAAGGCAAAGTAAGGCAAAAGGGCAATTCAAGGAAAGGCAAAATGGCAAAGCAAGGCAAGGCAAAAGGGCAAAGCTTAACAAGGCAAAGCAAGGCAAAAGGGCAAAGCAAGGCAAGGCAAAAGGGCAAAGCATGGCAAGGAAAGGCAAGGAAAGAGGGTATAGCAAGTCAAGGCAAGGTAAGGCAAAAGGGCAATTCAAGGAAAGGCAAAATGGCAAAGCAAGGCAAGGCAAAAGGGCAAAGCAAGGCCAGGCAAAAGTGCAAAGAAAGGCAAGGCAAGGTAAGTCAAAAGGACAAACCATGGCAAGGCCAGGAAAAAGGCCAAAGCAAGGAAAGGCAAGGCAAAAGGGGAAAGCAAGGCAAGGGAAAATGGCAAAGCAAGGCAAGGCAAGGCAAGACAAAAGGGCAAAGCAAGGCAAGGAAAAAGAGCAAAGCATGGCAAGGCAAGGCAAGGCAAAAGGTCAAAAGAAAGGCAAGGCAAATCAGGGCAAAAGGAGAAAGGAAGGCAAGGCAAGTCAAGGCAAAGAGTCAAAGCAAGGCAAGGCAAAGGGTCAAAGGAAGGCATGGAAAGGCAAGGCAAAGGAAGGCAAAAGGGTAAAGCAAGGCAAGGAAAGGCAAGGCAAAAGGGGAAAGCAAAGCAAGGCAAGGCAAAATGATAAGGAAGACACGTCAAGGCAAGGCAAAGATGAAAGTAAGGCAATGCAAGGCAATTCAAAACGGCAAAACAAGGAAAGGCAAGGCAAAAGGGCAAAGCAAAGCAAGTCAAAAGGGCAAAGCATGACAAGGCAAGGCAAGGCAAAAGGCTAAAGCATGACAAGGCAAGGTAAGGCAAAAGGGCAATGCAAGGAAAGGCAAAATGGCAAAGCAAGACAAGGCAAAAGGGCAAAGCATAACAAGGCAAAGCAAGGCAAAAGGGCAAAGCAAGGCAAGTCAAAAGGGCAAAGCATGACAAGTCAAAAGGGCAAAGCATGACAAGGCAAGGCAAGGAAAAAGGGTATAGCAAGTCAAGGCAAGGTAAGGCAAAAGGGCAATTCAAGGAAAGACAAAATGGCAAAGCAAGGCAAGGCAAAAGGGCAAAGCAAGGCCAGGCAAAAGTGCAAAGAAAGGCAAGGCAAGGTAAGTCAAAAGGACAAACCATGGCAAGGCCAGGAAAAAGGCCAAAGCAAGGAAAGGCAAGGCTAAAGGGGAAAGCAAGGCAAGGGAAAATGGCAAAGCAAGGCAATGCAAGGAAAGACAAAAGGGCAAAGCAAGGCAAGGAAAAAGAGCAAAGCATGGCAAGGCAAGGCAAAAGGTCAAAAGAAAGGCAAGGCAAATCAGGGCAAAAGGAGAAAGGAAGGCAAGGCAAGACAAGGCAAAGAGACAAAGCAAGGCAAGGCAAAAGGGCATAGCAAGGCAAGGTAAGGCAAAGGGGCAAAGCAAGGCATGGAAAGGCAAAGGCAAGGGAAGTCAAAAGGGTAAAGCAAGGCAAGGAAAAGCAAGGGAAAAGGAGAAAGCAAAGCAAGGCAAGGCAAAAGGATAAGGAAGACACGTCAAGGCAAGGCAAAGATGAAAGCAAGGCAATGCAAGGCAATTCAAAACGGCAAAACAAGGAAAGGCAAGGCAAAAGGGCAAAGCAAAGCAAGTCAAAAGGGCAAAGCATGACAAGGCAAGGCAAGGAAAAAGGGTATAGCAAGTCAAGGCAAGGTAAGGCAAAAGGGCAATTCAAGGAAAGGCAAAATGGCAAAGAAAGGCAAGGCAAAAGGACAAAGCAAAGCAAGTCAAAAGGGCAAAGAATGACAAGGCAAGGCAAGGAAAAAGGGTATAGCAAGTCAAGGCAAGGTAAGGCAAAAGGGCAATTCAAGGAAAGGCAAAATGGCAAAGCAAGGCAAGGCAAAAGGGCAAAGCAAAGCAAGTCAAAATGGCAAAGTATGACAAGGCAAGGCAAGGAAAAAGTGTATAGCAAGTTAAGGCAAAGTAAGGCAAAAGGGCAATTCAAGGAAAGGCAAAATGGCAAAGCAAGGCAAGGCAAAAGGGCAAAGCTTAACAAGGCAAAGCAAGGCAAAAGGGCAAAGCAAGGCAAGGCAAAAGGGCAAAGCATGGCAAGGCAAGGCAAGGAAAGAGGGTATAGCAAGTCAAGGCAAGGTAAGGCAACAGGGCAATTCAAGGAAAGGCAAAATGGCAAAGCAAGGCAAGGCAAAAGGGCAAAGCAAGGCCAGGCAAAAGTGCAAAGAAAGGCAAGGCAAGGTAAGTCAAAAGGACAAACCATGGCAAGGCCAGGAAAAAGGCCAAAGCAAGGAAAGGCAAGGCAAAAGGGGAAAGCAAGGCAAGGGAAAATGGCAAAGCAAGGCAAGGCAAGGAAAGACAAAAGGGCAAAGCAAGGCAAGGAAAAAGAGCAAAGCATGGCAAGGCAAGGCAAAAGGTCAAAAGAAAGGCAAGGCAAATCAGGGCAAAAGGAGAAAGGAAGGCAAGGCAAGACAAGGCAAAGAGACAAAGCAAGGCAAGGCAAAAGGGCAAAGCAAGGCAAGGTAAGGCAAAGGGGCAAAGCAAGGCATGGAAAGGCAAGGCAAGAGAAGGCAAAAGGGTAAAGCAAGGCAAGGAAAGGCAAGGCAAAAGGAGAAAGCAAAGCAAGGCAAGGCAAAAGGATAAGGAAGACACGTCAAGGCAAGGCAAAGATGAAAGCAAGGCAATGCAAGGCAATTCAAAACGGCAAAACAAGGAAAGGCAAGGCAAAAGGGCAAAGCAAAGCAAGTCAAAAGGGCAAAGCATGACAAGGCAAGGCAAGGCAAAAGGCTAAAGCATGACAAGGCAAGGTAAGGCAAAAGGGCAATGCAAGGAAAGGCAAAATGGCAAAGCAAGACAAGGCAAAAGGGCAAAGCATAACAAGGCAAAGCAAGGCAAAAGGGCAAACCAAGGCAAGTCAAAAGGGCAAAGCCTGACAAGGCAAGGCAAGGAAAAAGGGTATAGCAAGTCAAGGCAAGGTAAGGCAAAAGGGCAATTCAAGGAAAGGCAAAATGGCAAAGCAAGGCAAGGCAAAAGGGCAAAGCAAAGCAAGTCAAAATGGCAAAGTATGACAAGGCAAGGCAAGGAAAAAGGCTATAGGAAGTCAAGGCAAGGTAAGGCAAAGAGGCAATTCAAGGAAAGGCAAAATGGCAAAGCAAGGCAAGGCAAAAGGGCAAAGCATAACAAGGCAAAGCAAGGCAAAAGGGCAAAGCAAGGCAAGGCAAAAGGGCAAAGCAAGGCAAGTCAAAAGGGCAAAGCATGACAAGGCAAGCCAAGGAAAAAGGGTATAGCAAGTCAAGGCAAGGTAAGGCAAAAGGGCAATTCAAGGAAAGGCAAAATGGCAAAGCAAGGCAAGGCAAAAGGGCAAAGCAAGGCCAGGCAAAAGTGCAAAGAAAGGCAAGGCAAGGTAAGTCAAAAGGACAAACCATGGCAAGGCCAGGAAAAAGGCCAAAGCAAGGAAAGGCAAGGCAAAAGGGGAAAGCAAGGCAAGGGAAAATGGCAAAGCAAGGCAAGGCAAGGAAAGACAAAAGGGCAAAGCAAGGCAAGGAAAAAGAGCAAAGCATGGCAAGGCAAGGCAAAAGGTCAAAAGAAAGGCAAGGCAAATCAGGGCAAAAGGAGAAAGGAAGGCAAGGCAAGACAAGGCAAAGAGACAAAGCAAGGCAAGGCAAAAGGGCATAGCAAGGCAAGGTAAGGCAAAGGGGCAAAGCAAGGCATGGAAAGGCAAAGGCAAGGGAAGGCAAAAGGGTAAATCAAGGCAAGGAAAGGCAAGGGAAAAGGAGAAAGCAAAGCAAGGCAAGGCAAAAGGATAAGGAAGACACGTCAAGGCAAGGCAAAGATGAAAGCAAGGCAATGCAAGGCAATTCAAAACGGCAAAACAAGGAAAGGCAAGGCAAAAGGGCAAAGCAAAGCAAGTCAAAAGGGCAAAGCATGACAAGGCAAGGCAAGGAAAAAGGGTATAGCAAGTCAAGGCAAGGTAAGGCAAAAGGGCAATTCAAGGAAAGGCAAAATGGCAAAGAAAGGCAAGGCAAAAGGACAAAGCAAAGCAAGTCAAAAGGGCAAAGAATGACAAGGCAAGGCAAGGAAAAAGGGTATAGCAAGTCAAGGCAAGGTAAGGCAAAAGGGCAATTCAAGGAAAGGCAAAATGGCAAAGCAAGGCAAGGCAAAAGGGCAAAGCAAAGCAAGTCAAAATGGCAAAGTATGACAAGGCAAGGCAAGGAAAAAGGGTATAGCAAGTCAAGGCAAGGTAAGGCAAAAGGGCAATTCAAGGAAAGGCAAAATGGCAAAGCAAGGCAAGGCAAAAGGGCAAAGCAAGGCCAGGCAAAAGTGCAAAGAAAGGCAAGGCAAGGTAAGTCAAAAGGACAAACCATGGCAAGGCCAGGAAAAAGGCCAAAGCAAGGAAAGGCAAGGCGAAAGGGGAAAGCAAGGCAAGGGAAAATGGCAAAGCAAGGCAAGGGAAGGAAAGACAAAAGGGCAAAGCAAGGCAAGGAAAAAGAGCAAAGCATGGCAAGGCAAGGCAAAAGGTCAAAAGAAAGGCAAGGCAAATCAGGGCAAAAGGAGAAAGGAAGGCAAGGCAAGACAAGGCAAAGAGACAAAGCAAGGCAAGGCAAAAGGGCAAAGCAAGGCAAGGTAAGGCAAAGGGGCAAAGCAAGGCATGGAAAGGCAAGGCAAGAGAAGGCAAAAGGGTAAAGCAAGGCAAGGAAAGGCAAGGCAAAAGGAGAAAGCAAAGCAAGGCAAGGCAAAAGGATAAGGAAGACACGTCAAGGCAAGGCAAAGATGAAAGCAAGGCAATGCAAGGCAATTCAAAACGGCAAAACAAGGAAAGGCAAGGCAAAAGGGCAAAGCAAAGCAAGTGAAAAGGGCAAAGCATGACAAGGCAAGGCAAGGCAAAAGGGCAATGCAAGGAAAGGCAAAATGGCAAAGCAAGACAAGGCAAAAATGGCAAAGCATAACAAGGCAAAGCAAGGCAAAAGGGCAAAGCAAGGCAAGTCAAAAGGGCAAAGCATGACAAGGCAAGGCAAGGAAAAAGGGTATAGCAAGTCAAGGCAAGGTAAGGCAAAAGGGCAATTCAAGGAAAGGCAAAATGGCAAAGCAAGGCACGGCAAAAGGGCAAAGCATGGCAAGGCAAGGAAAAAGGGCAACTCAATGCAAGGCCAGGCAAAAGGGCAAAGAAAGGCAAGGCAAGGTAAGTCAAAAGGACAAACCATGGCAAGGCCAGGAAAAAGGCCAAAGCAAGGAAAGGCAAGGCAAAAGGGAAAAGCAAGGCAAGGGAAAATGGCAAAGCAAGGCAAGGCAAGACAAAAGGGCAAAGCAAGGCAAGGAAAAAGAGCAAAGCATAGCAAGGCAAGGCAAGGCAAAAGGTCAAAAGAAAGGCAAGGCAAATCAGGGCAAAAGGAGGAAGGAAGGCAAGGCAAGACAAGGCAAAGAGGCAAAGCAAGGCAAGGTAAGGCAAGGCAAAAGGGGAAAGCAAAGCAAGGCAAGGAGAAAGGATAAGGAAGACACGTCAAGGCAAGGCAAAGATGAAAGTTAAGCAATGCAAGGAAATTGAAAACGGCAAAACAAGGAAAGGCAAGGCAAAAGGGCAAAGCAAAGCAAGTCAAAAAGGCAAAGCATGACAAGGCAAGGCAATGCAAAAGGGCAAAGCATGAAAAGGCAAGGCAAGGCAAAAGGGTAAAGCATGTCAAGGCAAGGCAAAAGGGCAAAGCAAGGCAAGTCAAAAGGGCAAAGCATGACAAGGCAAGGCAAGGAAAAAGGGTATAGCAAGTCAAGGCAAAGTAAGGCAAAAGGGCAATTCAAGGAAAGGCAAAATGGCAAAGCAAGGCAAGGCAAAAGGGCAAAGCAAAGCAAGTCAAAATGGCAAAGTATGACAAGGCAAGGCAAGGAAAAAGGGTATAGCAAGTCAAGGCAAAGTAAGGCAAAAGGGCAATTCAAGGAAAGGCAAAATGGCAAAGCAAGGCAAGGCAAAAGGGCAAAGCATAACAAGGCAAAGCAAGGCAAAAGGGCAAAGCAAGGCAAGTCAAAAGGGCAAAGCATGACAAGTCAAAAGGGCAAAGCATGACAAGGCAAGGCAAGGAAAAAGGGTATAGCAAGTCAAGGCAAGGTAAGGCAAAAGGGCAATTCAAGGAAAGACAAAATGGCAAAGCAAGGCAAGGCAAAAGGGCAAAGCAAGGCCAGGCAAAAGTGCAAAGAAAGGCAAGGCAAGGTAAGTCAAAAGGACAAACCATGGCAAGGCCAGGAAAAAGGCCAAAGCAAGGAAAGGCAAGGCTAAAGGGGAAAGCATGGCAAGGGAAAATGGCAAAGCAAGGCAAGGCAAGGAAAGACAAAAGGGCAAAGCAAGGCAAGGAAAAAGAGCAAAGCATGGCAAGGCAAGGCAAAAGGTCAAAAGAAAGGCAAGGCAAATCAGGGCAAAAGGAGAAAGGAAGGCAAGGCAAGACAAGGCAAAGAGACAAAGCAAGGCAAGGCAAAAGGGCATAGCAAGGCAAGGTAAGGCAAAGGGGCAAAGCAAGGCATGGAAAGGCAAAGGCAAGGGAAGGCAAAAGGGTAAAGCAAGGCAAGGAAAAGCAAGGGAAAAGGAGAAAGCAAAGCAAGGCAAGGCAAAAGGATAAGGAAGACACGTCAAGGCAAGGCAAAGATGAAAGCAAGGCAATGCAAGGCAATTCAAAACGGCAAAACAAGGAAAGGCAAGGAAAAAGGGCAAAGCAAAGCAAGTCAAAAGGGCAAAGCATGACAAGGCAAGGCAAGGAAAAAGGGTATAGCAAGTCAAGGCAAGGTAAGGCAAAAGGGCAATTCAAGGAAAGGCAAAATGGCAAAGAAAGGCAAGGCAAAAGGACAAAGCAAAGCAAGTCAAAAGGGCAAAGAATGACAAGGCAAGGCAAGGAAAAAGGGTATAGCAAGTCAAGGCAAGGTAAGGCAAAAGGGCAATTCAAGGAAAGGCAAAATGGCAAAGCAAGGCAAGGCAAAAGGGCAAAGCAAAGCAAGTCAAAATGGCAAAGTATGACAAGGCAAGGCAAGGAAAAAGGGTATAGCAAGTTAAGGCAAAGTAAGGCAAAAGGGCAATTCAAGGAAAGGCAAAATGGCAAAGCAAGGCAAGGCAAAAGGGCAAAGCTTAACAAGGCAAAGCAAGGCAAAAGGGCAAAGCAAGGCAAGGCAAAAGGGCAAAGCATGGCAAGGCAAGGCAAGGAAAGAGGGTATAGCAAGTCAAGGCAAGGTAAGGCAAAAGGGCAATTCAAGGAAAGGCAAAATGGCAAAGCAAGGCAAGGCAAAAGGGCAAAGCAAGGCCAGGCAAAAGTGCAAAGAAAGGCAAGGCAAGGTAAGTCAAAAGGACAAACCATGGCAAGGCCAGGAAAAAGGCCAAAGCAAGGAAAGGCAAGGCAAAAGGGGAAAGCAAGGCAAGGGAAAATGGCAAAGCAAGGCAAGGGAAGGAAAGACAAAAGGGCAAAGCAAGGCAAGGAAAAAGAGCAAAGCATGGCAAGGCAAGGCAAAAGGTCAAAAGAAAGGCAAGGCAAATCAGGGCAAAAGGAGATAGGAAGGCAAGGCAAGACAAGGCAAAGAGACAAAGCAAGGCAAGGCAAAAGGGCAAAGCAAGGCAAGGTGAGGCAAAGGGGCAAAGCAAGGCATGGAAAGGCAAGGCAAGAGAAGGCAAAAGGGTAAAGCAAGGCAAGGAAAGGCAAGGCAAAAGGAGAAAGCAAAGCAAGGCAAGGCAAAAGGATAAGGAAGACACGTCAAGGCAAGGCAAAGATGAAAGCAAGGCAATGCAAGGCAATTCAAAACGGCAAAACAAGGAAAGGCAAGGCAAAAGGGCAAAGCAAAGCAAGTGAAAAGGGCAAAGCATGACAAGGCAAGGCAAAAGGGCAAAGCATGACAAGGCAAGGTAAGGCAAAAGGGCAATGCAAGGAAAGGCAAAATGGCAAAGCAAGACAAGGCAAAAATGGCAAAGCATAACAAGGCAAAGCAAGGCAAAAGGGCAAAGCAAGGCAAGTCAAAAGGGCAAAGCATGACAAGGCAAGGCAAGGAAAAAGGGTATAGCAAGTCAAGGCAAGGTAAGGCAAAAGGGCAATTCAAGGAAAGGCAAAATGGCAAAGCAAGGCACGGCAAAAGGGCAAAGCATGGCAAGGCAAGGAAAAAGGGCAACTCAATGCAAGGCCAGGCAAAAGGGCAAAGAAAGGCAAGGCAAGGTAAGTCAAAAGGACAAACCATGGCAAGGCCAGGAAAAAGGCCAAAGCAAGGAAAGGCAAGGCAAAAGGGAAAAGCAAGGCAAGGGAAAATGGCAAAGCAAGGCAAGGCAAGACAAAAGGGCAAAGCAAGGCAAGGAAAAAGAGCAAAGCATGGCAAGGCAAGGCAAGGCAAAAGGTCAAAAGAAAGGCAAGGCAAATCAGGGCAAAAGGAGAAAGGAAGGCAAGGCAAGACAAGGCAAAGAGGCAAAGGAAGGCAAGGTAAGGCAAGGCAAAAGGGGAAAGCAAAGCAAGGCAAGGAGAAAGGATAAGGAAGACACGTCAAGGCAAGGCAAAGATGAAAGTTAAGCAATGCAAGGAAATTGAAAACGGCAAAACAAGGAAAGGCAAGGCAAAAGGGCAAAGCAAAGCAATTCAAAAAGGCAAAGCATGACAAGGCAAGGCAATGCAAAAGGGCAAAGCATGAAAAGGCAAGGCAAGGCAAAAGGGTAAAGCATGTCAAGGCAAGGCAAGGCAAGGCAAAAGTGCAAAGCAAGGCAAGTCAAAAGGGCAAAGCATGACAAGGCAAGGCAAGGAAAAAGGCTATAGCAAGTCAAGGCAAGGTAAGGCAAAAGGGCAATTCAAGGAAAGGCAAAATGGCAAAGCAAGGCAAGGCAAAAGGACAAAGCAAAGCAAGTCAAAAGGGCAAAGCATGACAAGGCAAGGCAAGGAAAAAGGGTATAGCAAGTCAAGGCAAGGTAAGGCAAAAGGGCAATTCAAGGAAAGGCAAAATGGCAAAGCAAGGCAAGGCAAAAGGGCAAAGCAAAGCAAGTCAAAATGGCAAAGTATGACAAGGCAAGGCAAGGAAAAAGGGTATAGCAAGTCAAGGCAAAGTAAGGCAAAAGGGCAATTCAAGGAAAGGCAAAATGGCAAAGCAAGGCAAGGCAAAAGGGCAAAGCATAACAAGGCAAAGCAAGGCAAAAGGTCAAAGCAAGGCAAGGCAAAAGGGCAAAGCAAGGCAAGTCAAAAGGGCAAAGCATGACAAGGCAAGGCAAGGAAAAAGGGTATAGCAAGTCAAGGCAAGGTAAGGCAAAAGGGCAATTCAAGGAAAGACAAAATGGCAAAGCAAGGCAAGGCAAAAGGGCAAAGCAAGGCCAGGCAAAAGTGCAAAGAAAGGCAAGGCAAGGTAAGTCAAAAGGACAAACCATGGCAAGGCCAGGAAAAAGGCCAAAGCAAGGAAAGGCAAGGCAAAAGGGGAAAGCAAGGCAAGGGAAAATGGCAAAGCAAGGCAAGGCAAGGAAAGACAAAAGGGCAAAGCAAGGCAAGGAAAAAGAGCAAAGCATGGCAAGGCAAGGCAAAAGGTCAAAAGAAAGGCAAGGCAAATCAGGGAAAAAGGAGAAAGGAAGGCAAGGCAAGACAAGGCAAAGAGACAAAGCAAGGCAAAGCAAAAGGGCATAGCAAGGCAAGGTAAGGCAAAGGGGCAAAGCAAGGCATGGAAAGGCAAAGGCAAGGGAAGGCAAAAGGGTAAAGCAAGGCAAGGAAAGGCAAGGGAAAAGGAGAAAGCAAAGCAAGGCAAGGCAAAAGGATAAGGAAGAGACGTCAAGGCAAGGCAAAGATGAAAGCAAGGCAATGCAAGGCAATTCAAAACGGCAAAACAAGGAAAGGCAAGGCAAAAGGGCAAAGCAAAGCAAGTCAAAAGGGCAAAGCATGACAAGGCAAGGCAAGGCAAAAGGGCAAAGCATGACAAGGCAAGGTAAGGCAAAAGGGCAATGCAAGGAAAGGCAAAATGGCAAAGCAAGACAAGGCAAAAATGGCAAAGCATAACAAGGCAAAGCAAGGCAAAAGGGCAAAGCAAGGCAAGTCAAAAGGGCAAAGCATGACAAGGCAAGGCAAGGAAAAAGGGTATAGCAAGTCAAGGCAAGGTAAGGCAAAAGGGCAATTCAAGGAAAGGCAAAATGGCAAAGCAAGGCACGGCAAAAGGGCAAAGCATGGCAAGGCAAGGAAAAAGGGCAACTCAATGCAAGGCCAGGCAAAAGGGCAAAGAAAGGCAAGGCAAGGTAAGTCAAAAGGACAAACCATGGCAAGGCCAGGAAAAAGGCCAAAGCAAGGAAAGGCAAGGCAAAAGGGAAAAGCAAGGCAAGGGAAAATGGCAAAGCAAGGCAAGGCAAGACAAAAGGGCAAAGCAAGGCAAGGAAAAAGAGCAAAGCATGGCAAGGCAAGGCAAGGCAAAAGGTCAAAAGAAAGGCAAGGCAAATCAGGGCAAAAGGAGAAAGGAAGGCAAGGCAAGACAAGGCAAAGAGGCAAAGGAAGGCAAGGTAAGGCAAGGCAAAAGGGGAAAGCAAAGCAAGGCAAGGAGAAAGGATAAGGAAGACACGTCAAGGCAAGGCAAAGATGAAAGTTAAGCAATGCAAGGAAATTGAAAACGGCAAAACAAGGAAAGGCAAGGCAAAAGGGCAAAGCAAAGCAATTCAAAAAGGCAAAGCATGACAAGGCAAGGCAATGCAAAAGGGCAAAGCATGAAAAGGCAAGGCAAGGCAAAAGGGTAAAGCATGTCAAGGCAAGGCAAGGCAAGGCAAAAGTGCAAAGCAAGGCAAGTCAAAAGGGCAAAGCATGAAAAGGCAAGGCAAGGAAAAAGGCTATAGCAAGTCAAGGCAAGGTAAGGCAAAAGGGCAATTCAAGGAAAGGCAAAATGGCAAAGCAAGGCAAGGCAAAAGGACAAAGCAAAGCAAGTCAAAAGGGCAAAGCATGACAAGGCAAGGCAAGGAAAAAGGGTATAGCAAGTCAAGGCAAGGTAAGGCAAAAGGGCAATTCAAGGAAAGGCAAAATGGCAAAGCAAGGCAAGGCAAAAGGGCAAAGCAAAGCAAGTCAAAATGGCAAAGCATGACAAGGCAAGGCAAGGCAAAAGGGCAATGCAAGGAAAGGCAAAATGGCAAAGCAAGACAAGGCAAAAATGGCAAAGCATAACAAGGCAAAGCAAGGCAAAAGGGCAAAGCAAGGCAAGTCAAAAGGGCAAAGCATGACAAGGCAAGGCAAGGAAAAAGGGTATAGCAAGTCAAGGCAAGGTAAGGCAAAAGGGCAATTCAAGGAAAGGCAAAATGGCAAAGCAAGGCACGGCAAAAGGGCAAAGCATGGCAAGGCAAGGAAAAAGGGCAACTCAATGCAAGGCCAGGCAAAAGGGCAAAGAAAGGCAAGGCAAGGTAAGTCAAAAGGACAAACCATGGCAAGGCCAGGAAAAAGGCCAAAGCAAGGAAAGGCAAGGCAAAAGGGAAAAGCAAGGCAAGGGAAAATGGCAAAGCAAGGCAAGGCAAGACAAAAGGGCAAAGCAAGGCAAGGAAAAAGAGCAAAGCATAGCAAGGCAAGGCAAGGCAAAAGGTCAAAAGAAAGGCAAGGCAAATCAGGGCAAAAGGAGGAAGGAAGGCAAGGCAAGACAAGGCAAAGAGGCAAAGCAAGGCAAGGTAAGGCAAGGCAAAAGGGGAAAGCAAAGCAAGGCAAGGAGAAAGGATAAGGAAGACACGTCAAGGCAAGGCAAAGATGAAAGTTAAGCAATGCAAGGAAATTGAAAACGGCAAAACAAGGAAAGGCAAGGCAAAAGGGCAAAGCAAAGCAAGTCAAAAAGGCAAAGCATGACAAGGCAAGGCAATGCAAAAGGGCAAAGCATGAAAAGGCAAGGCAAGGCAAAAGGGTAAAGCATGTCAAGGCAAGGCAAAAGGGCAAAGCAAGGCAAGTCAAAAGGGCAAAGCATGACAAGGCAAGGCAAGGAAAAAGGGTATAGCAAGTCAAGGCAAGGTAAGGCAAAAGGGCAATTCAAGGAAAGGCAAAATGGCAAAGCAAGGCAAGGCAAAAGGGCAAAGCAAAGCAAGTCAAAATGGCAAAGTATGACAAGGCAAGGCAAGGAAAAAGGGTATAGCAAGTCAAGGCAAAGTAAGGCAAAAGGGCAATTCAAGGAAAGGCAAAATGGCAAAGCAAGGCAAGGCAAAAGGGCAAAGCATAACAAGGCAAAGCAAGGCAAAAGGGCAAAGCAAGGCAAGTCAAAAGGGCAAAGCATGACAAGTCAAAAGGGCAAAGCATGACAAGGCAAGGCAAGGAAAAAGGGTATAGCAATTCAAGGCAAGGTAAGGCAAAAGGGCAATTCAAGGAAAGACAAAATGGCAAAGCAAGGCAAGGCAAAAGGGCAAAGCAAGGCCAGGCAAAAGTGCAAAGAAAGGCAAGGCAAGGTAAGTCAAAAGGACAAACCATGGCAAGGCCAGGAAAAAGGCCAAAGCAAGGAAAGGCAAGGCTAAAGGGGAAAGCATGGCAAGGGAAAATGGCAAAGCAAGGCAAGGCAAGGAAAGACAAAAGGGCAAAGCAAGGCAAGGAAAAAGAGCAAAGCATGGCAAGGCAAGGCAAAAGGTCAAAAGAAAGGCAAGGCATATCAGGGCAAAAGGAGAAAGGAAGGCAAGGCAAGACAAGGCAAAGAGACAAAGCAAGGCAAGGCAAAAGGGCATAGCAAGGCAAGGTAAGGCAAAGGGGCAAAGCAAGGCATGGAAAGGCAAAGGCAAGGGAAGGCAAAAGGGTAAAGCAAGGCAAGGAAAAGCAAGGGAAAAGGAGAAAGCAAAGCAAGGCAAGGCAAAAGGATAAGGAAGACACGTCAAGGCAAGGCAAAGATGAAAGCAAGGCAATGCAAGGCAATTCAAAACGGCAAAACAAGGAAAGGCAAGGAAAAAGGGCAAAGCAAAGAAAGTCAAAAGGGCAAAGCATGACAAGGCAAGGCAAGGAAAAAGGGTATAGCAAGTCAAGGCAAGGTAAGGCAAAAGGGCAATTCAAGGAAAGGCAAAATGGCAAAGAAAGGCAAGGCAAAAGGACAAAGCAAAGCAAGTCAAAAGGGCAAAGAATGACAAGGCAAGGCAAGGAAAAAGGGTATAGCAAGTCAAGGCAAGGTAAGGCAAAAGGGCAATTCAAGGAAAGGCAAAATGGCAAAGCAAGGCAAGGCAAAAGGGCAAAGCAAAGCAAGTCAAAATGGCAAAGTATGACAAGGCAAGGCAAGGAAAAAGGGTATAGCAAGTTAAGGCAAAGTAAGGCAAAAGGGCAATTCAAGGAAAGGCAAAATGGCAAAGCAAGGCAAGGCAAAAGGGCAAAGCTTAACAAGGCAAAGCAAGGCAAAAGGGCAAAGCAAGGCAAGGCAAAAGGGCAAAGCATGTCAAGGCAAGGCAAGGAAAGAGGGTATAGCAAGTCAAGGCAAGGTAAGGCAAAAGGGCAATTCAAGGAAAGGCAAAATGGCAAAGCAAGGCAAGGCAAAAGGGCAAAGCAAGGCCAGGCAAAAGTGCAAAGAAAGGCAAGGCAAGGTAAGTCAAAAGGACAAACCATGGCAAGGCCAGGAAAAAGGCCAAAGCAAGGAAAGGCAAGGCAAAAGGGGAAAGCAAGGCAAGGGAAAATGGCAAAGCAAGGCAAGGGAAGGAAAGACAAAAGGGCAAAGCAAGGCAAGGAAAAAGAGCAAAGCATGGCAAGGCAAGGCAAAAGGTCAAAAGAAAGGCAAGGCAAATCAGGGCAAAAGGAGATAGGAAGGCAAGGCAAGACAAGGCAAAGAGACAAAGCAAGGCAAGGCAAAAGGGCAAAGCAAGGCAAGGTGAGGCAAAGGGGCAAAGCAAGGCATGGAAAGGCAAGGCAAGAGAAGGCAAAAGGGTAAAGCAAGGCAAGGAAAGGCAAGGCAAAAGGAGAAAGCAAAGCAAGGCAAGGCAAAAGGATAAGGAAGACACGTCAAGGCAAGGCAAAGATGAAAGCAAGGCAATGCAAGGCAATTCAAAACGGCAAAACAAGGAAAGGCAAGGCAAAAGGGCAAAGCAAAGCAAGTGAAAAGGGCAAAGCATGACAAGGCAAGGCAAAAGGGCAAAGCATGACAAGGCAAGGTAAGGCAAAAGGGCAATGCAAGGAAAGGCAAAATGGCAAAGCAAGACAAGGCAAAAATGGCAAAGCATAACAAGGCAAAGCAAGGCAAAAGGGCAAAGCAAGGCAAGTCAAAAGGGCAAAGCATGACAAGGCAAGGCAAGGAAAAAGGGTATAGCAAGTCAAGGCAAGGTAAGGCAAAAGGGCAATTCAAGGAAAGGCAAAATGGCAAAGCAAGGCACGGCAAAAGGGCAAAGCATGGCAAGGCAAGGAAAAAGGGCAACTCAATGCAAGGCCAGGCAAAAGGGCAAAGAAAGGCAAGGCAAGGTAAGTCAAAAGGACAAACCATGGCAAGGCCAGGAAAAAGGCCAAAGCAAGGAAAGGCAAGGCAAAAGGGAAAAGCAAGGCAAGGGAAAATGGCAAAGCAAGGCAAGGCAAGACAAAAGGGCAAAGCAAGGCAAGGAAAAAGAGCAAAGCATGGCAAGGCAAGGCAAGGCAAAAGGTCAAAAGAAAGGCAAGGCAAATCAGGGCAAAAGGAGAAAGGAAGGCAAGGCAAGACAAGGCAAAGAGGCAAAGGAAGGCAAGGTAAGGCAAGGCAAAAGGGGAAAGCAAAGCAAGGCAAGGAGAAAGGATAAGGAAGACACGTCAAGGCAAGGCAAAGATGAAAGTTAAGCAATGCAAGGAAATTGAAAACGGCAAAACAAGGAAAGGCAAGGCAAAAGGGCAAAGCAAAGCAATTCAAAAAGGCAAAGCATGACAAGGCAAGGCAATGCAAAAGGGCAAAGCATGAAAAGGCAAGGCAAGGCAAAAGGGTAAAGCATGTCAAGGCAAGGCAAGGCAAGGCAAAAGTGCAAAGCAAGGCAAGTCAAAAGGGCAAAGCATGACAAGGCAAGGCAAGGAAAAAGGCTATAGCAAGTCAAGGCAAGGTAAGGCAAAAGGGCAATTCAAGGAAAGGCAAAATGGCAAAGCAAGGCAAGGCAAAAGGACAAAGCAAAGCAAGTCAAAAGGGCAAAGCATGACAAGGCAAGGCAAGGAAAAAGGGTATAGCAAGTCAAGGCAAGGTAAGGCAAAAGGGCAATTCAAGGAAAGGCAAAATGGCAAAGCAAGGCAAGGCAAAAGGGCAAAGCAAAGCAAGTCAAAATGGCAAAGTATGACAAGGCAAGGCAAGGAAAAAGGGTATAGCAAGTCAAGGCAAAGTAAGGCAAAAGGGCAATTCAAGGAAAGGCAAAATGGCAAAGCAAGGCAAGGCAAAAGGGCAAAGCATAACAAGGCAAAGCAAGGCAAAAGGTCAAAGCAAGGCAAGGCAAAAGGGCAAAGCAAGGCAAGTCAAAAGGGCAAAGCATGACAAGGCAAGGCAAGGAAAAAGGGTATAGCAAGTCAAGGCAAGGTAAGGCAAAAGGGCAATTCAAGGAAAGACAAAATGGCAAAGCAAGGCAAGGCAAAAGGGCAAAGCAAGGCCAGGCAAAAGTGCAAAGAAAGGCAAGGCAAGGTAAGTCAAAAGGACAAACCATGGCAAGGCCAGGAAAAAGGCCAAAGCAAGGAAAGGCAAGGCAAAAGGGGAAACCAAGGCAAGGGAAAATGGCAAAGCAAGGCAAGGCAAGGAAAGACAAAAGGGCAAAGCAAGGCAAGGAAAAAGAGCAAAGCATGGCAAGGCAAGGCAAAAGGTCAAAAGAAAGGCAAGGCAAATCAGGGAAAAAGGAGAAAGGAAGGCAAGGCAAGACAAGGCAAAGAGACAAAGCAAGGCAAAGCAAAAGGGCATAGCAAGGCAAGGTAAGGCAAAGGGGCAAAGCAAGGCATGGAAAGGCAAAGGCAAGGGAAGGCAAAAGGGTAAAGCAAGGCAAGGAAAGGCAAGGGAAAAGGAGAAAGCAAAGCAAGGCAAGGCAAAAGGATAAGGAAGAGACGTCAAGGCAAGGCAAAGATGAAAGCAAGGCAATGCAAGGCAATTCAAAACGGCAAAACAAGGAAAGGCAAGGCAAAAGGGCAAAGCAAAGCAAGTCAAAAGGGCAAAGCATGACAAGGCAAGGCAAGGCAAAAGGGCAAAGCATGACAAGGCAAGGTAAGGCAAAAGGGAAAGCAAGACAAGGCAAAAGGGCAAAGCATAACAAGGCAAAGCAAGGCAAAAGGGCAAAGCAAGGCAAGTCAAAAGGGCAAAGCATGACAAGGCAAGGCAAGGAAAAAGGGTATAGCAAGTCAAGGCAAGGTAAGGCAAAAGGGCAATGCAAGGAAAGGCAAAATGGCAAAGTAAGGCAAGGCAAAAGGGCAAAGCATGAAAAGGCAAGGCAAGGAAAAAGGGTATAGCAAGTCAAGGCAAGGTAAGGCAAAAGGGCAATTCAAGGAAAGACAAAATGGCAAAGCAAGGCAAGGCAAAAGGGCAAAGCATGGCAAGGCAAGGAAAAAGGGCAACTCAATGCAAGGCCAGGCAAAAGGGCAAAGAAAGGCAAGGCAAGGTAAGTCAAAAGGACAAACCATGGCAAGGCCAGGAAAAAGGCCAAAGCAAGGAAAGGCAAGGCAAAAGGGAAAAGCAAGGCAAGGGAAAATGTCAAAGCAAGGCAAGGCAAGGCAAGACAAAAGGGCAAAGCAAGGCAAGGAAAAAGAGCAAAGCATGGCAAGGCAAGGCAAGGCAAAAGGTCAAAAGAAAGGCAAGGCAAATCAGGGCAAAAGGAGAAAGGAAGGCAAGGCAAGACAAGGCAAAGAGGCAAAGCAAGGCAAGGTAAGGCAAGGCAAAAGGGGAAAGCAAAGCAAGGCAAGGCGAAAGGATAAGGAAGGCACGTCAAGGCAAGGCAAAGATGAAAGTAAGGCAATCCAAGGAAATTGAAAACGGCAAAACAAGGAAAGGCAAGGCAAAAGGGCAAAGCAAAGCAAGTCAAAAGGGCAAAGCATGTCAAGGCAAGGTAAGGCAAAAGGGCAATGCAAGGAAAAGCAAAATGGCAAAGCAAGACAAGGCAAAAGGGAAAGCATAACAAGGCAAAGCAAGGGAAAAGGGCAAAGCAAGACAAGGCAAAAGGGCAAAGCAAGGAAAGTCAAAAGGGCAAAGCATGACAAGGCAAGGCAAGGCAAAAGGGTATAGCAAGTCAAGGCAAGGTAAGGCAAAAGGGCAATTCAAGGAAAGGCAAAATGGCAAAGCAAGGCAAGGCAAAAGGACAAAGCAAAGCAAGTCCAAAGGGCAAAGCATGACAAGGCAAGGCAAGGAAAAAGGGTATAGCAAGTCAAGGCAAGGTAAGGCAAAAGGGCAATTCAAGGAAAGGCAAAATGGCAAAGCAAGGCAAGGCAAAAGGGCAAAGCAAAGCAAGTCAAAATGGCAAAGTATGACAAGGCAAGGCAAGGAAAAAGGGTATAGCAAGTCAAGGCAAAGTAAGGCAAAAGGGCAATTCAAGGAAAGGCAAAATGGCAAAGCAAGGCAAGGCAAAAGGGCAAAGCATAACAAGGCAAAGCAAGGCAAAAGGGCAAAGCAAGGCAAGGCAAAAGGGAAAAGCAAGGCAAGTCAAAAGGGCAAAGCATGACAAGGCAAGGCAAGGAAAAAGGGTATAGCAAGTCAAGGCAAGGTAAGGCAAAAGGGCAATTCAAGGAAAGGCAAAATGGCAAAGCAAGGCAAGGCAAAAGGGCAAAGCAAGGCCAGGCAAAAGTGCAAAGAAAGGCAAGGCAAGGTAAGTCAAAAGGACAAACCATGGCATGGCCAGGAAAAAGGACAAAGCAAGGAAAGGCAAGGCAAAAGGGGAAAGCAAGGCAAGGGAAAATGGCAAAGCAAGGCAAGGCAAGGAAAGACAAAAGGGCAAAGCAAGGCAAGGAAAAAGAGCAAAGCATGGCAAGGCAAGGCAAAAGGTCAAAAGAAAGGCAAGGCAAATCAGGGCAAAAGGAGAAAGGAAGGCAAGGCAAGACAAGGCAAAGAGACAAAGCAAGGCAAGGCAAAAGGGCATAGCAAGGCAAGGTAAGGCAAAGGGGCAAAGCAAGGCATGGAAAGGCAAAGGCAAGGGAAGGCAAAAGGGTAAAGCAAGGCAAGGAAAGGCAAGGGAAAAGGAGAAAGCAAAGCAAGGCAAGGCAAAAGGATAAGGAAGACACGTCAAGGCAAGGCAAAGATGAAAGCAAGGCAATGCAAGGCAATTCAAAACGGCAAAACAAGGAAAGGCAAGGCAAAAGGGCAAAGCAAAGCAAGTCAAAAGGGCAAAGCATGACAAGGCAAGGCAAGGCAAAAGGGCAAAGCATGACAAGGCAAGGTAAGGCAAAAGGGCAATGCAAGGAAAGGCAAAATGGCAAAGCAAGACAAGGCAAAAATGGCAAAGCATAACAAGGCAAAGCAAGGCAAAAGGGCAAAGCAAGGCAAGTCAAAAGGGCAAAGCATGACAAGGCAAGGCAAGGAAAAAGGGTATAGCAAGTCAAGGCAAGGTAAGGCAAAAGGGCAATTCAAGGAAAGGCAAAATGGCAAAGCAAGGCAAGTCAAAAGGGCAAAGCATGACAAGGCAAGGCAAGGAAAAAGGGTATAGCAAGTCAAGGCAAGGTAAGGCAAAAGGGCAATTCAAGGAAAGGCAAAATGGCAAAGCAAGGCAAGGCAAAAGGGCAAAGCATAACAAGGCAAAGCAAGGCAAAAGGGCAAAGCAAGGCAAGTCAAAAGGGCAAAGCATGACAAGGCAAGGCAAGGAAAAAGGGTATAGCAAGTCAAGGCAAGATAAGGCAAAAGGGCAATTCAAGGAAAGGCAAAATGGCAAAGCAAGGCAAGTCAAAAGGGCAAAGCATGATAAGGCAAGGCAAGGAAAAAGGGTATAGCAAGTCAAGGAAAGGTAAGGCAAAAGGGCAATTCAAGGAAAGACAAAATGGCAAAGCAAGGCAAGGCAAAAGGGCAAAGCATGGCAAGGCAAGGAAAAAGGGCAACTCAATGCAAGGCCAGGCAAAAGGGCAAAGAAAGGCAAGGCAAGGTAAGTCAAAAGGACAAGCCATGGCAAGGCCAGGAAAAAGGCCAAAGCAAGGAAAGGCAAGGCAAAAGGGAAAAGCAAGGCAAGGGAAAATGGCAAAGCAAGGCAAGGCAAGGCAAGACAAAAGGGCAAAGCAAGGCAAGGAAAAAGAGCAAAGCATGGCAAGGCAAGGCAAGGCAAAAGGTCAAAAGAAAGGCAAGGCAAATCAGGGCAAAAGGAGAAAGGAAGGCAAGGCAAGACAAGGCAAAGAGGCAAAGGAAGGCAAGGTAAGGCAAGGCAAAAGGGGAAAGCAAAGCAAGGCAAGGCGAAATGATAAGGAAGACACGTCAAGGCAAGGCAAAGATGAAAGTAAGGCAATGCAAGGAAATTGAAAACGGCAAAACAAGGAAAGGCAAGGCAAAAGGGCAAAGCAAAGCAAGTCAAAAGGGCAAAGCATGACAAGGCAAGGCAATGCAAAAGGGCAAAGCATGAAAAGGCAAGGCAAGGCAAAAGGGTAAAGCATGTCAAGGCAAGGTAAGGCAAAAGGGCAATGCAAGGAAAAGCAAAATGGCAAAGCAAGACAAGGCAAAATAGAAAGCATAACAAGGCAAAGCAAGGCAAAAGGGCAAAGCAAGACAAGGCAAAAGGGCAAAGCAAGGAAAGTCAAAAGGGCAAAGCATGAAAAGGCAAGACAAGGAAAAAGGGTATAGCAAGTCAAGGCAAGGTAAGGCAAAAGGGCAATGCAAGGAAAGGCAAAATGGCAAAGCAAGGCAAGGCAAAAGGGCAAAGAAAAGCAGGTCAAAATGGCAAAGTATGACAAGGCAAGGCAAGGCAAAAGGGCAAAGCATGACAAGGCAAGGTAAGGCAAAAGGGCAATGCAAGGAAAGGCAAAATGGCAAAGCAAGACAAGGCAAAAATGGCAAAGCATAACAAGGCAAAGCAAGGCAAAAGGGCAAAGCAAGGCAAGTCAAAAGGGCAAAGCATGACAAGGCAAGGCAAGGAAAAAGGGTATAGCAAGTCAAGGCAAGGTAAGCAAAAGGGCAATTCAAGGAAAGGCAAAATGGCAAAGCAAGGCAAGGCAAAAGGGCAAAGCAAAGCAGGTCAAAATGGCAAAGTATGACAAGGCAAGGCAAGGAAAAAGGCTATAGCAAGTCAAGGCAAGGTAAGGCAAAAGGGCAATTCAAGGAAAGGCAAAATGGCAAAGCAAGGCAAGGCAAAAGCGCAAAGCATAACAAGGCAAAGCAAGGCAAAAGGGCAAAGCAAGGCAAGGCAAAAGGGCAAAGCATGGCAAGGCAAGGAAAAAGGGCAACTCAATGCAAGGCCGGGCAAAAGTGCAAAGAAAGGCAAGGCAAGGTAAGTCAAAAGGACAAACCATGGCAAGGCCAGGAAAAAGGCCAAAGCAAGGAAAGGCAAGGCAAAAGGGGAAAGCAAGGCAAGGGAAAATGGCAAAGCAAGGCAAGGTAAGGCAAGACAAAAGGGCAAAGCAAGGCAAGGAAAAAGAGCAAAGCATGGCAAGGCAAGGCAAGGCAAAAGGTCAAAAGAAAGGCAAGGCAAATCAGGGCAAAAGGAGAAAGGAAGGCAAGGCAACTCAAGGCAAAGAGTCAAAGCAAGGCAAGGCAAAGGGTCAAAGGAAGGCATGGAAAGGCAAGGCAAAGGAAGGCAAAAGGGTAAAGCAAGGCAAGGAAAGGCAAGGCAAAAGAGGAAAGCAAAGCAAGGCAAGGCAAAATGATAAGGAAGACACGTCAAGGCAAGGCAAAGATGAAAGTAAGGCAATGCAAGGCAATTCAAAACGGCAAAACAAGTAAAGGCAAGGCAAAAGGGCAAAGCAAAGCAAGTCAAAAGGGCAAAGCATGACAAGGCAAGGTAAGGCAAAAGGGCAATGCAAGGAAAGGCAAAATGGCAAAGCAAGACAAGGCAAAAGGGCAAAGCATAACAAGGCAAAGCAAGGCAAAAGGGCAAAGCAAGGCAAGTCAAAAGGGCAAAGCATGACAAGGCAAGGCAAGGAAAAAGGGTATAGCAAGTCAAGGCAAGGTAAGGCAAAAGGGCAATTCAAGGAAAGGCAAAATGGCAAAGCAAGGCAAGGCAAAAGGGCAAAGCATGACAAGGCAAGGCAAAGCAAAAGGGAAAAGCAAGTCAAGGCAAGGTAAGGCAAAAGGGCAATTCAAGGAAAGACAAAATGGCAAAGCAAGGCAAGGCAAAAGGGCAAAGCATGGCAAGGCAAGGAAAAAGGGCAACTCAATGCAAGGCCAGGCAAAAGGGCAAAGAAAGGCAAGGCAAGGTAAGTCAAAAGGACAAACCATGGCAAGGCCAGGAAAAAGGCCAAAGCAAGGAAAGGCAAGGCAAAAGGGAAAAGCAAGGCAAGGGAAAATGGCAAAGCAATCAAGGCAAGGCAAGACAAAAGGGCAAAGCAAGGCAAGGAAAAAGAGCAAAGCATGGCAAGGCAAGGCAAGGCAAAAGGTCAAAAGAAAGGCAAGGCAAATCAGGGCAAAAGGAGAAAGGAAGGCAAGGCAAGACAAGGCAAAGAGGCAAAGCAAAGCAAGGTAAGGCAAGGCAAAAGGGGAAAGCAAAGCAAGGCAATGGGAAAGGATAAGGAAGACACGTCAAGGCAAGGCAAAGATGAAAGTAAGGCAATGCAAGGAAATTGAAAACGGCAAAACAAGGAAAGGCAAGGCAAAAGGGCAAAGCAAAGGAAGTCAAAAGGGCAAAGCATGGCAAGGCAAGGCAAAAGGTCAAAAGAAAGGCAAGGCAAATCAGGGCAAAAGGAGAAAGGAAGGCAAGGCAAGACAAGGCAAAGAGACAAAGCAAGGCAAGGCAAAAGGGCATAGCAAGGCAAGGTAAGGCAAAGGGGCAAAGCAAGGCATGGAAAGGCAAAGGCAAGGGAAGGCAAAAGGGTAAAGCAAGGCAAGGAAAGGCAAGGGAAAAGGAGAAAGCAAAGCAAGGCAAGGCAAAAGGATAAGGAAGACACGTCAAGGCAAGGCAAAGATGAAAGCAAGGCAATGCAAGGCAATTCAAAACGGCAAAACAAGGAAAGGCAAGGCAAAAGGGCAAAGCAAAGCAAGTCAAAAGGGAAAACCATGACAAGGCAAGGCAAGGCAAAAGGGCAAAGCATGACAAGGCAAGGTAAGGCAAAAGGGCAATGCAAGGAAAGGCAAAATGGCAAAGCAAGACAAGGCAAAAATGGCAAAGCATAACAAGGCAAAGCAAGGCAAAAGGGCAAAGCAAGGCAAGTCAAAAGGGCAAAGCATGACAAGGCAAGGCAAGAAAAAAGGGTATAGCAAGTCAAGGCAAGGTAAGGCAAAAGGGCAATTCAAGGAAAGGCAAAATGGCAAAGCAAGGCAAGGCAAAAGGGCAAAGCATGAAAAGGCAAGGCAAGGAAAAAGGGTATAGCAAGTCAAGGCAAGGTAAGGCAAAAGGGCAATTCAAGGAAAGACAAAATGGCAAAGCAAGGCAAGGCAAAAGGGCAAAGCATGGCAAGGCAAGGCAAGGCAAAAGGGTAAAGCATGTCAAGGCAAGGTAAGGCAAAAGGGCAATGCAAGGAAAAGCAAAATGGCAAAGCAAGACAAGGCAAAAGGGAAAGCATAACAAGGCAAAGCAAGGCAAAAGGGCAAAGCAAGACAAGGCAAAAGGGCAAAGCAAGGAAAGTCAAAAGGGCAAAGCATGACAAGGCAAGGCAAGGAAAAAGGGTATAGCAAGTCAAGGCAAGGTAAGGCAAAAGGGCAATTCAAGGAAAGGCAAAATGGCAAAGCAAGGCAAGGCAAAAGGACAAAGCATAACAAGGCAAAGCAAGGCAAAAGGGCAAAGCAAGGCAAGGCAAAAGGGCAAAGCAAGGCAAGTCAAAAGGGCAAAGCATGACAAGGCAAGGCAAGGAAAAAGGGTAGAGCAAGTCAAGGCAAGGTAAGGCAAAAGGGCAATTCAAGGAAAGGCAAAATGGCAAAGCAAGGCAAGGCAAAAGGGCAAAGCAAGGCCAGGCAAAAGTGCAAAGAAAGGCAAGGCAAGGTAAGTCAAAAGGACAAACCATGGCAAGGCCAGGAAAAAGGCCAAAGCAAGGAAAGGCAAGTTAAAAGGGAAAAGCAAGGCAAGGGAAAATGGCAAAGCAAGGCAAGGCAAGGCAAGACAAAAGGGCAAAGCAAGGCAAGGAAAAAGAGCAAAGCATGGCAAGGCAAGGCAAAAGGTCAAAGGAAAGGCAAGGCAAATCAGGGCAAAAGGAGAAAGGAAGGCAAGGCAAGACAAGGCAAAGAGACAAAGCAAGGCAAGGCAAAAGGGCAAAGCAAGGCAAGGTAAGGCAAAGGGGCAAAGCAAGGCATGGAAAGGCAAGGTAAGAGAAGGCAAAAGGGTAAAGCAAGGCAAGGAAAGGCAAGGCAAAAGGAGAAAGCAAAGAAAGGCAAGGCAAAAGGATAAGGAAGACACGTCAAGGCAAGGCAAAGATGAAAGCAAGGCAATGCAAGGCAATTCAAAACGGCAAAACAAGGAAAGGCAAGGCAAAAGGGCAAAGCAAAGCAAGTCAAAAGGGCAAAGCATGACAAGTCAAGGCAAGGCAAAAGGGCAAAGCATAACAAGGCAAAGCAAGGCAAAAGGGCAAAGCAAGGCAAGTCAAAAGGGCAAAGCATGACAAGGCAAGGCAAGGAAAAAGGGTATAGCAAGTCAAGGCAAGGTAAGGCAAAAGGGCAATTCAAGGAAAGGCAAAATGGCAAAGCAAGGCAAGGCAAAAGGGCAAAGTATGAAAAGGCAAGGCAAGGAAAAAGGGTATAGCAAGTCAAGGCAAAGTAAGGCAAAAGGGCAATTCAAGGAAAGGCAAAATGGCAAAGCAAGGCAAGGCAAAAGGGCAAACCATGGCAAGGCAAGGCAAAAGGGCAACTCAATGCAAGGCCAGGCAAAAGGGCAAAGAAAGGCAAGGCAAAGTAAGTCAAAAGGACAAACCATGGCAAGGCCAGGAAAAAGGCCAAAGCAAGGAAAGGCAAGGCAAAAGGGAAAAGCAAGGCAAGGGAAAATGGCAAAGCAAGGCAAGGCAAGGCAAGACAAAAGGGCAAAGCAAGGCAAGGCAAAAGGTCAAAAGAAAGGCAAGGCAAATCAGGGCAAAAGGAGAAAGGAAGGCAAGGCAAAACAAGGCAAAGAGGCAAAGCAAGGCAAGGTAAGGCAAGGCAAAAGGGGAAAGCAAAGCAAGGCAAGGCGAAAGGATAAGGAAGACACGTCAAGGCAAGGCAAAGAAAAAAGTAAGGCAATGCAAGGAAATTGAAAACGGCAAAACAAGGAAAGACAAGGCAAAAGGGCAAAGCAAAGCAAGTCAAAAGGGCAAAGCATGACAAGGCAAGGCAGTGCAAAAGGGCAAAGCATGAAAAGGCAAGGCAAGGCAAAAGGGTAAAGCATGTCAAGGCAAGGTAAGGCAAAAGGGCAATGCAAGGAAAAGCAAAATGGCAAAGCAAGACAAGGCAAAAGGGAAAGCATAACAAGGCAAAGCAAGGCAGAAGAGCAAAGCAAGGCAAGGCAAAAGGGCAAAGCAAGGAAAGTCAAAAGGGCAAAGCATGACAAGGCAAGGCAAGGAAAAAGGGTATAGCAAGTCAAGGCAAGGTAAGGCAAAAGGGCAATTCAAGGAAAGGCAAAATGGCAAAGCAAGGCAAGGCAAAAGGACAAAGCAAAGCAAGTCAAAAGGGCAAAGCATGACAAGGCAAGGCAAGGAAAAAGGGTATAGCAAGTCAAGGCAAAGTAAGGCAAAAGGGCAATTCAAGGAAAGGCAAAATGGCAAAGCAAGGCAAGGCAAAAGGGCAAAGCAAAGCAAGTCAAAATGGCAAAGTATGACAAGGCAAGGCAAGGAAAAAGGGTATAGCAAGTCAAGGCAAGGTAAGGCAAAAGGGCAATTCAAGGAAAGGCAAAATGGCAAAGCAAGGCAAGGCAAAAGGGCAAAGCAAGGCCAGGCAAAAGTGCAAAGAAAGGCAAGGCAAGGTAAGTCAAAAGGACAAACCATGGCAAGGCCAGGAAAAAGGACAAAGCAAGGAAAGGCAAGGCAAGAGGGGAAAGCAAGGCAAGGGAAAATGGCAAAGCAAGGCAAGGCAAGGCAAGACAAAAGGGCAAAGCAAGGCAAGGAAAAAGAGCAAAGCATGGCAAGGCAAGGCAAAAGGTCAAAAGAAAGGCAAGGCAAATCAGGGCAAAAGGAGAAAGGAAGGCAAGGCAAGACAAGGCAAAGAGACAAAGCAAGGCAAGGCAAAAGGGCATAGCAAGGCAAGGTAAGGCAAAGGGGCAAAGCAAGGCATGGAAAGGCAAAGGCAAGGGAAGGCAAAAGGGTAAAGCAAGGCAAGGAAAGGCAAGGGAAAAGGAGAAAGCAAAGCAAGGCAAGGCAAAAGGATAAGGAAGACACGTCAAGGCAAGGCAAAGATGAAAGCAAGGCAATGCAAGGCAATTCAAAACGGCAAAACAAGGAAAGGCAAGGCAAAAGGGCAAAGCAAAGCAAGTCAAAAGGGCAAAACATGACAAGGCAAGGCAAGGCAAAAGGGCAAAGCATGACAAGGCAAGGTAAGGCAAAAGGGCAATGCAAGGAAAGGCAAAATGGCAAAGCAAGACAAGGCAAAAATGGCAAAGCATAACAAGGCAAAGCAAGGCAAAAGGGCAAAGCAAGGCAAGTCAAAAGGGCAAAGCATGACAAGGCAAGGCAAGGAAAAAGGGTATAGCAAGTCAAGGCAAGGTAAGGCAAAAGGGCAATTCAAGGAAAGGCAAAATGGCAAAGCAAGGCAAGTCAAAAGGGCAAAGCATGACAAGGCAAGGCAAGGAAAAAGGGTATAGCAAGTCAAGGCAAGGTAAGGCAAAAGGGCAATTCAAGGAAAGGCAAAATGGCAAAGCAAGGCAAGGCAAAAGGGCAAAGCATAACAAGGCAAAGCAAGGCAAAAGGGCAAAGCAAGGCAAGTCAAAAGGGCAAAGCATGACAAGGCAAGGCAAGGAAAAAGGGTATAGCAAGTCAAGGCAAGATAAGGCAAAAGGGCAATTCAAGGAAAGGCAAAATGGCAAAGCAAGGCAAGTCAAAAGGGCAAAGCATGACAAGGCAAGGCAAGGAAAAAGGGTATAGCAAGTCAAGGCAAGGTAAGGCAAAAGGGCAATTCAAGGAAAGACAGAATGGCAAAGCAAGGCAAGGCAAAAGGGCAAAGCATGGCAAGGCAAGGAAAAAGGGCAACTCAATGCAAGGCCAGGCAAAAGGGCAAAGAAAGGCAAGGCAAGGTAAGTCAAAAGGACAAGCCATGGCAAGGCCAGGAAAAAGGCCAAAGCAAGGAAAGGCAAGGCAAAAGGGAAAAGAAAGGCAAGGGAAAATGGCAAAGCAAGGCAAGGCAAGGCAAGACAAAAGGGCAAAGCAAGGCAAGGAAAAAGAGCAAAGCATGGCAAGGCAAGGCAAGGCAAAAGGTCAAAAGAAAGGCAAGGCAAATCAGGGCAAAAGGAGAAAGGAAGGCAAGGCAAGAGAAGGCAAAGAGGCAAAGGAAGGCAAGGTAAGGCAAGGCAAAAGGGGAAAGCAAAGCAAGGCAAGGCGAAATGATAAGGAAGACACGTCAAGGCAAGGCAAAGATGAAAGTAAGGCAATGCAAGGAAATTGAAAACGGCAAAACAAGGAAAGGCAAGGCAAAAGGGCAAAGCAAAGCAAGTCAAAAGGGCAAAGCATGACAAGGCAAGGCAATGCAAAAGGGCAAAGCATGAGAAGGCAAGGCAAGGCAAAAGGGTAAAGCATGTCAAGGCAAGGTAAGGCAAAAGGGCAATGCAAGGAAAAGCAAAATGGCAAAGCAAGACAAGGCAAAATAGAAAGCATAACAAGGCAAAGCAAGGCAAAAGGGCAAAGCAAGACAAGGCAAAAGAGCAAAGCAAGGAAAGTCAAAAGGGCAAAGCAAGGCAAGGCAAAAGGGCAAAGCAAAGCAGGTCAAAATGGCAAAGTATGACAAGGCAAGGCAAGGCAAAAGGGCAAAGCATGACAAGGCAAGGTAAGGCAAAAGGGCAATGCAAGGAAAGGCAAAATGGCAAAGCAAGACAAGGCAAAAATGGCAAAGCATAACAAGGCAAAGCAAGGCAAAAGGGCAAAGCAAGGCAAGTCAAAAGGGCAAAGCATGACAAGGCAAGGCAAGGAAAAAGGGTATAGCAAGTCAAGGCAAGGTAAGCAAAAGGGCAATTCAAGGAAAGGCAAAATGGCAAAGCAAGGCAAGGCAAAAGGGCAAAGCAAAGCAGGTCAAAATGGCAAAGTATGACAAGGCAAGGCAAGGAAAAAGGCTATAGCAAGTCAAGGCAAGGTAAGGCAAAAGGGCAATTCAAGGAAAGGCAAAATGGCAAAGCAAGGCAAGGCAAAAGGGCAAAGCATAACAAGGCAAAGCAAGGCAAAAGGGCAAAGCAAGGCAAGGCAAAAGGGCAAAGCTTGGCAAGGCAAGGAAAAAGGGCAACTCAATGCAAGGCCGGGCAAAAGTGCAAAGAAAGGCAAGGCAAGGTAAGTCAAAAGGACAAACCATGGCAAGGCCAGGAAAAAGCCCAAAGCAAGGAAAGGCAAGGCAAAAGGGGAAAGCAAGGCAAGGGAAAATGGCAAAGCAAGGCAAGGTAAGGCAAGACAAAAGGGCAAAGCAAGGCAAGGAAAAAGAGCAAAGCATGGCAAGGCAAGGCAAGGCAAAAGGTCAAAAGAAAGGCAAGGCAAATCAGGGCAAAAGGAGAAAGGAAGGCAAGGCAACTCAAGGCAAAGAGTCAAAGCAAGGCAAGGCAAAGGGTCAAAGGAAGGCATGGAAAGGCAAGGCAAAGGAAGGCAAAAGGGTAAAGCAAGGCAAGGAAAGGCAAGGCAAAAGGGGAAAGCAAAGCAAGGCAAGGCAAAATGATAAGGAAGACACGTCAAGGCAAGGCAAAGATGAAAGTAAGGCAATGCAAGGCAATTCAAAACGGCAAAACAAGGAAAGGCAAGGCAAAAGGGCAAAGCAAAGCAACTCAAAAGGGCAAAGCATGACAAGGCAAGGTAAGGCAAAAGGGCAATGCAAGGAAAGGCAAAATGGCAAAGCAAGACAAGGCAAAAGGGCAAAGCATAACAAGGCAAAGCAAGGCAAAAGGGCAAAGAAAGGCAAGTCAAACGGGCAAAGCAAGGCAAGGCAAGGAAAAAGGGTATAGCAAGTCAAGGCAAGGTAAGGCAAAAGGGCAATTCAAGGAAAGACAAAATGGCAAAGCAAGGCAAGGCAAAAGGGCAAAGCATGGCAAGGCAAGGAAAAAGGGCAACTCAATGCAAGGCCAGGCAAAAGGGCAAAGAAAGGCAAGGCAAGGTAAGTCAAAAGGACAAACCATGGCAAGGCCAGGAAAAAAGCCAAAGCAAGGAAAGGCAAGGCAAAAGGGAAAAGCAAGGCAACGGAAAATGGCAAAGCAAGGCAAGGCAAGGCAAGACAAAAGGGCAAAGCAAGGCAAGGAAAAAGAGCAAAGCATGGCAAGGCAAGGCAAGGCAAAAGGTCAAAAGAAAGGCAAGGCAAATCAGGGCAAAAGGAGAAAGGAAGGCAAGGCAAGACAAGGCAAAGAGGCAAAGCAAGGCAAGGTAAGGCAAGGCAAAAGGGGAAAGCAAAGCAAGGCAAGGCGAAAGGATAAGGAAGAGACGTCAAGGCAAGGCAAAGATGAAAGTAAGGCAATGCAAGGAAATTGAAAACGGCAAAACAAGGAAAGGCAAGGCAAAAGGGCAAAGCAAAGCAAGTCAAAAGGGCAAAGCATGACAAGGCAAGGCAATGCAAAAGGGCAAAGCATGAAAAGGCAAGGCAAGGCAAAAGGGTAAAGCATGTCAAGGCAAGGTAAGGCAAAAGGGCAATGCAAGGAAAAGCAAAATGGCAAAGCAAGACAAGGCAAAAGGGAAAGCATAAGAAGGCAAAGCAAGGCAAAAGGGCAAAGCAAGGCAAGGCAAAAGGGCAAAGCAAGGAAAGTCAAAAGGGCAAAGCATGACAAGGCAAGGCAAGGAAAAAGGGTATAGCAAGTCAAGGCAAGGTAAGGCAAAAGGGCAATTCAAGGAAAGGCAAAATGGCAAAGCAAGGCAAGGCAAAAGGACAAAGCAAAGCAAGTCAAAAGGGCAAAGCATGACAAGGCAAGGCAAGGAAAAAGGGTATAGCAAGTCAAGGCAAAGTAAGGCAAAAGGGCAATTCAAGGAAAGGCAAAATGGCAAAGCAAGGCAAGGCAAAAGGGCAAAGCATAACAAGGCAAAGCAAGGCAAGGCAAAAGGGCAAAGCAAGGCAAGTCAAAAGGGCAAAGCATGACAAGGCAAGGCAAGGAAAAAGGGTATAGCAAGTCAAGGCAAGGTAAGGGAAAAGGGCAATTCAAGGAAAGGCAAAATGGCAAAGCAAGGCAAGGCAAAAGGGCAAAGCAAGGCCAGGCAAAAGTGCAAAGAAAGGCAAGGCAAGGTAAGTCAAAAGGACAAACCATGGCAAGGCCAGGAAAAAGGCCAAAGCTAGGAAAGGCAAGGCAAAAGGGGAAAGCAAGGCAAGGGAATATGGCAAAGCAAGGCAAGGCAAGGCAAGACAAAATTGCAAAGCAAGGCAAGGAAAAAGAGCAAAGCATGGCAAGGCAAGGCAAAAGGTCAAAAGAAAGGCAAGGCAAATCAGGGCAAAAGGAGAAAGGAAGGCAAGGCAAGACAAGGCAAAGAGACAAAGCAAGGCAAGGCAAAATGGCATAGCAAGGCAAGTTAAGGCAAAGGGGCAAAGCAAGGCATGGAAAGGCAAAGGCAAGGGAAGGCAAAATGGTAAAGCAAGGCAAGGAAAGGCAAGGGAAAAGGAGAAAGCAAAGAAAGGCAAGGCAAAAGGATAAGGAAGACACGTCAAGGCAAGGCAAAGATGAAAGCAAGGCAATGCAAGGCAATTCAAAAGGGCAAAACAAGGAAAAGCAAGGCAAAAGGGCAAAGCAAAGCAAGTCAAAAGGGCAAAGCATGACAAGGCAAGGCAAGGCAAAAGGGAAAAGCATGACAAGGCAAGGTAAGGCAAAAGGGCAATGCAAGGAAAGGCAAAATGGCAAAGCAAGACAAGGCAAAAGGGCAAAGCATAACATGGCAAAGCAAGGCAAAAGGGCAAAGCAAGGCAAGTCAAAAGGGCAAAGCATGACAAGGCAAGGCAAGGAAAAAGGGTATAGCAAGTCAAGGCAAGGTAAGGCAAAAGGGCAATTCAAGGAAAGGCAAAATGGCAAAGCAAGGCAAGGCAAAAGGGCAAAGCATAACAAGGCAAAGCAAGGCAAAAGGGCAAAGCAAGGCAAGGCAAAAGGGCAAAGCATGGCAAGGCAAGGAAAAAGGGCAACTCAATGCAAGACCGGGCAAAAGTGCAAAGAAAGGCAAGGCAAGATAAGTCAAAAGGACAAACCATGGCAAGGCCAGGAAAAAGGCCAAAGCAAGGAAAGGCAAGGCAAAAGGGGAAAGCAAGCCAAGGGAAAATGGCAAAGCAAGGCAAGGCAAGGCAAGACAAAAGGGCAAAGCAAGGCAAGGAAAAAAAGCAAAGCATGGCAAGGCAAGGCAAAAGGTCAAAAGAAAGGCAAGGCAAATGAGGGCAAAAGGAGAAAGGAAGGCAAGGCAAGACAAGGCAAAGAGGCAAAGCAAGGCAAGGCAAAGGGTCAAAGAAAGGCATGGAAAGGCAAGGCAAAGGAAGGCAAAAGGGTAAAGCAAGGCAAGGAAAGGCAAGGCAAAAGGGGAAAGCAAAGCAAGGCAAGGCAAAATGATAAGGAAGACACGTCAAGGCAAGGCAAAGATGAAAGTAAGGCAATGCAAGGCAATTCAAAACGGCAAAACAAGGAAAGGCAAGGCAAAAGGGCACAGCAAAGCAAGTCAAAAGGGCAAAGCATGACAAGGCAAGGCAAGGAAAAAGGGTATAGCAAGTCAAGGCAAGGTAAGGCAAAAGGGCAATTCAAGGAAAGACAAAATGGCAAAGCAAGGCAAGGCAAAAGGGCAAAGCATGGCAAGGCAAGGAAAAAGGGCAACTCAATGCAAGGCCAGGCAAAAGGGCAAAGAAAGGCAAGGCAAGGTAAGTCAAAAAGACAAACCATGGCAAGGCCAGGAAAAAGGCCAAAGCAAGGAAAGGCAAGGCAAAAGGGAAAAGCAAGGCAAGGGAAAATGGCAAAGCAAGGCAAGGCAAGGAAAGACAAAAGGGCAAAGCAAGGCAAGGAAAAAGAGCAAAGCATGGCAAGACAAGGCAAGGCAAAAGGTCAAAAGAAAGGCAAGGCAAATCAGGGCAAAAGGAGAAAGGAAGGCAAGGCAAGACAAGGCAAAGAGGCAAAGCAAGGCAAGGTAAGGCAAGGCAAAAGGGGAAAGCAAAGCAAGGCAAGGCGAAAGGATAACGAAGACACGTCAAGGCAAGGCAAAGATGAAAGTAAGGCAATGCAAGGAAAGTGAAAAGGGCAAAACAAGGAAAGGCAAGGCAAAAGGGCAAAGCAAAGCAAGTCAAAAGGGGAAAGCATGACAAGGCAAGGCAATGCAAAAGGGCAAAGCATGAAAAGGCAAGGCAAGGCAAAAGGGTAAAGCATGTCAAGGCAAGGTAAGGCAAAAGGGCAATGCAAGGAAAAGCAAAATGGCAAAGCAAGACAAGGCAAAAGGGAAAGCATAACAAGGCAAAGCAAGGCAGAAGGGCAAAGCAAGGCAAGGCAAAAGGGCAAAGCAAGGAAAGTCAAAAGGGCAAAGCATGACAAGGCAAGGCAAGGAAAAAGGGTATAGCAAGTCAAGGCAAGATAAGGCAAAAGGGCAATTCAGGAAAGGCAAAATGGCAAAGCAAGGCAAGGCAAAAGGACAAAGCAAAGCAAGTCAAAAGGGCAAAGCATGACAAGGCAAGGCATGGAAAAAGGGTATAGCAAGTCAAGGCAAGGTAAGGCAAAAGGGCAATTCAAGGAAAGGCAAAATGGCAAAGCAAGGCAAGGCAAAAGGGCAAAGCAAAGCAAGTCAAAAGGGCAAAGCATGACAAAGCAAGGCAAGGAAAAAGGGTATAGCAAGTCAAGGCAAAGTAAGGCAAAAGGGCAATTCAAGTAAAGGCAAAATGGCAAAGCAAGGCAAGGCAAAAGGGCAAAGCAAAGCAAGTCAAAATGGCAAAGTATGACAAGGCAAGGCAAGGAAAAAGGGTATAGCAAGTCAAGGCAAAGTAAGGCAAAAGGGCAATTCAAGGAAAGGCAAAATGGCAAAGCAAGGCAAGGCAAAAGGACAAAGCATAACAAGGCAAAGCAAGGCAAAAGGGCAAAGCAAGGCAAGGCAAAAGGGCAAAGCAAGGCAAGTCAAAAGGGCAAAGCATGACAAGGCAAGGCAAGGAAAAAGGGTATAGCAAGTCAAGGCAAGGTAAGGCAAAAGGGCAATTCAAGGAAAGGCAAAATGGAAAAGCAAGGCAAGGCAAAAGGGCAAAGCAAGGCCAGGCAAAAGTGCAAAGAAAGGCAAGGCAAGGTAAGTCAAAAGGACAAACCATGGCAAGGCCAGGAAAAAGGCCAAAGCAAGGAAAGGCAAGGCAAAAGGGGAAAGCAAGGCAAGGGAAAATGGCAAAGCAAGGCAAGGCAAGGCAAAAGGTCAAAAGAAAGGCAAGGCAAATCAGGGCAAAAGGAGAAAGGAAGGCAAGGCAAGCCAAGGCAAAGAGGCAAAGCAAGGCAAGGCAAAAGGGCAAAGCAAGGAAAGGCAAGGCAAAAGGGGAAAGCAAGGCAAGGAAAAAGAGCAAAGCATGGCAAGGCAAGGCAAAAGGTCAAAAGAAAGGCAAGGCAAATCAGGGCAAAAGGAGAAAGGAAGGCAAGGCAAGCCAAGGCAAAGAGGCAAAGCAAGGCAAGGCAAGGCAAAAGGGCAAAGCAAGGCAAGGTAAGGCAAAGGGGCAAAGCAAGGCATGGAAAGGCAAGGCAAGGAAAGGCAAGGCAAAAGGAGAAAGCAAAGCAAGGCAAGGCAAAAGGATAAGGAAGACACGTCAAGGCAAGGCAAAGATGAAAGTAAGGCAATGCAAGGCAGTTCAAAACGGCAAAACAAGGAAAGGCAAGGCAAAAGGGCAAAGCAAAGCAAGTCAAAAGGGCAAAGCATGACAAGGCAAGGCAAAAGGTCAAAAGAAAGGCAAGGCAAATGAGGGCAAAAGGAGAAAGGAAGGCAAGGCAAGACAAGGCAAAGAGGCAAAGCAAGGCAAGGAAAGGCAAGGGAAAACGAGAAAGCAAAGCAAGGCAAGGCAAAACGACACGTCAAGGCAAGGCGAAGATGAAAGCAAGGCAATGCAAGGCAATTCAAAACGGCAAAACAAGGAAAGGCAAGGCAAAAGGGCAAAACAAAGCAAGTCAAAAGGGCAAAGCATGACAAGGCAAGGCAAGGCAAAAGGGCAAAGCATGACAAGGCAAGGTAAGGCAAAAGGGCAATGCAAGGAAAGGCAAAATGGCAAAGCAAGACAAGGCAAAAGGGCAAAGCATAACATGGCAAAGCAAGGCAAAAGGGCAAAGCAAGGCAAGTCAAAAGGGCAAAGCATGACAAGGCAAGGCAAGGAAAAAGGGTATAGCAAGTCAAGGCAAGGTAAGGCAAAAGGGCAATTCAAGGAAAGACAAAATGGCAAAGCAAGGCAAGGCAAAAGGGCAAAGCATGGCAAGGCAAGGAAAAAGGGCAACTCAATGCAAGGCCAGGCAAAAGGGCAAAGAAAGGCAAGGCAAGGTAAGTCAAAAGGACAAACCATGGCAAGGCCAGGAAAAAGGCCAAAGCAAGGAAAGGCAAGGCAAAAGGGAAAAGCAAGGCAAGGAAAAAGAGCAAAGCATGGCAAGGCAAGGCAAGGCAAAAGGTCAAAAGAAAGGCAAGGCAAAAGGGCAAAGCAAGGCAAGTCAAAAGGGCAAAGCAAGGCAAGTCAAAAGGGCAAAGCATGACAAGGCAAGGCAAGGAAAAAGGGTATAGCAAGTCAAGGCAAGGTAAAGCAAAAGGGCAATTCAAGGAAAGGCAAAATGGCAAAACAAGGCACGGCAAAAGGGCAAAGCATGGCCAAGCAAAAGTGCAAAGAAAGGCAAGGCAAGGTAAGTCAAAAGGACAAACCATGGCAAGGCCAGGAAAAAGGCCAAAGCAAGGAAAGGCAAGGCAAAAGGGGAAAGCAAAGGCAAGGGAAAATGGCAAAGCAAGGCAAGGCAAGGAAAGACAAAAGGGCAAAGCAAGGCAAGGAAAAAGAGCAAAGCATGGCAAGGCAAGGCAAAAGGTCAAAAGAAAGGCAAGGCAAATCAGGGCAAAAGGAGAAAGGAAGGCAAGGCAAGACAAGGCAAAGAGACAAAGCAAGGCAAGGCAAAAGGGCATAGCAAGGCAAGGTAAGGCAAAGGGGCAAAGCAAGGCATGGAAAGGCAAAGGCAAGGGAAGGCAAAAGGGTAAAGCAAGGCAAGGAAAGGCAAGGGAAAAGGAGAAAGCAAAGCAAGGCAAGGCAAAAGGATAAGGAAGACACGTCAAGGCAAGGCAAAGATGAAAGCAAGGCAATGCAAGGCAATTCAAAACGGCAAAACAAGGAAAGGCAAGGCAAAAGGGCAAAGCAAGGCAAGGCAAAAGGGCAAAGCAAAGCAAGTGAAAAGGGCAAAGCATGACAAGGAAAGGCAAGGCAAAAGGGCAAAGCATGACAAGGCAAGGTAAGGCAAAAGGGCAATGCAAGACAAGGCAAAAGGGCAAAGCATAACAAGGCATAGAAAGGCAAAAGGGCAAAGCAAGGCAAGTCAAAAGGGCAAAGCATGACAAGGCAAGGCAAGGAAAAAGGGTATAGCAAGTCAAGGCAAGGTAAGGCAAAAGGGCAATTCAAGGAAAGGCAAAATGGCAAAGCAAGGCAAGGCAAAAGGGCAAAGCAAGGCAAGGTAAGGCAAGGCAAAAGGGGAAAGCAAAGCAAGGCAAGGCGAAAGGATAACGAAGACACGTCAAGGCAAGGCAAAGATGAAAGTAAGGCAATGCAAGGAAATTGAAAACGGCAAAACAAGGAAAGGCAAGGCAAAAGGGCAAAGCAAAGCAAGTCAAAAGGGGAAAGCATGACAAGGCAAGGCAATGCAAAAGGGCAAAGCATGAAAAGGCAAGGCAAGGCAAAAGGGTAAAGCATGTCAAGGCAAGGTAAGGCAAAAGGGCAATGCAAGGAAAAGCAAAATGGCAAAGCAAGACAAGGCAAAAGGGAAAGCATAACAAGGCAAAGCAAGGCAGAAGGGCAAAGCAAGGCAAGGCAAAAGGGCAAAGCAAGGAAAGTCAAAAGGGCAAAGCATGACAAGGCAAGGCAAGGCAAAAGGGTATAGCAAGTCAAGGCAAGGTAAGGCAAAAGGGCAATTCAAGGAAAGGCAAAATGGCAAAGCAAGGCAAGGCAAAAGGACAAAGCAAAGCAAGTCAAAAGGGCAAAGCATGACAAGGCAAGGCAAGGAAAAAGGGTATAGCAAGTCAAGGCAAGGTAAGGCAAAAGGGCAATTCAAGGAAAGGCAAAATGGCAAAGCAAGGCAAGGCAAAAGGGCAAAGCAAGGCCAGGCAAAAGTGCAAAGAAAGGCAAGGAAAGGTAAGTCAAAAGGACAAAGCATGGCAAGGCCAGGAAAAAGGCCAAAGCAAGGAAAGGCAAGGCAAAAGGGGAAAGCAAGGCAAGGGAAAATGGCAAAGCAAGGCAAGGCAAGGAAAGACAAAAGGGCAAAGCAAGGCAAGGAAAAAGAGCAAAGCATGGCAAGGCAAGGCAAAAGGTCAAAAGAAAGGCAAGGCAAATCAGGGCAAAAGGAGAAAGGAAGGCAAGGCAAGACAAGGCAAAGAGACAAAGCAAGGCAAGGCAAAAGGGCAAAGCAAGGCAAGGTAAGGCAAAGGGGCAAAGCAAGGCATGGAAAGGCAAGGCAAGAGAAGGCAAAAGGGTAAAGCAAGGCAAGGAAAGGCAAGGCAAAAGGAGAAAGCAAAGCAAGGCAAGGCAAAAGGATAAGGAAGACACGTCAAGGCAAGGCAAAGATGAAAGCAAGGCAATGCAAGGCAATTCAAAACGGCAAAACAAGGAAAGGCAAGGCAAAAGGGCAAAGCAAAGCAAGTCAAAAGGGCAAAACATGACAAGGCAAGGCAAGGCAAAAGGGCAAAGCATGACAAGGCAAGGTAAGGCAAAAGGGCAATGCAAGGAAAGGCAAAATGGCAAAGCAAGACAAGGCAAAAATGGCAAAGCATAACAAGGCAAAGCAAGGCAAAAGGGCAAAGCAAGGCAAGTCAAAAGGGCAAAGCATGACAAGGCAAGGCAAGGAAAAAGGGTATAGCAAGTCAAGGCAAGGTAAGGCAAAAGGGCAATTCAAGGAAAGGCAAAATGGCAAAGCAAGGCAAGTCAAAAGGGCAAAGCATGACAAGGCAAGGCAAGGAAAAAGGGTATAGCAAGTCAAGGCAAGGTAAGGCAAAAGGGCAATTCAAGGAAAGGCAAAATGGCAAAGCAAGGCAAGGCAAAAGGGCAAAGCATAACAAGGCAAAGCAAGGCAAAAGGGTATAGCAAGGCAAAGCAAGATAAGGCAAAAGGGCAATTCAAGGAAAGGCAAAATGGCAAAGCAAGGCAAGTCAAAAGGGCAAAGCATGACAAGGCAAGGCAAGGAAAAAGGGTATAGCAAGTCAAGGCAAGGTAAGGCAAAAGGGCAATTCAAGGAAAGACAAAATGGCAAAGCAAGGCAAGGCAAAAGGGCAAAGCATGGCAAGGCAAGGAAAAAGGGCAACTCAATGCAAGGCCAGGCAAAAGGGCAAAGAAAGGCAAGGCAAGGTAAGTCAAAAGGACAAGCCATGGCAAGGCCAGGAAAAAGGCCAAAGCAAGGAAAGGCAAGGCAAAAGGGAAAAGAAAGGCAAGGGAAAATGGCAAAGCAAGGCAAGGCAAGGCAAGACAAAAGGGCAAAGCAAGGCAAGGAAAAAGAGCAAAGCATGGCAAGGCAAGGCAAGGCAAAAGGTCAAAAGAAAGGCAAGGCAAATCAGGGCAAAAGGAGAAAGGAAGGCAAGGCAAGAGAAGGCAAAGAGGCAAAGGAAGGCAAGGTAAGGCAAGGCAAAAGGGGAAAGCAAAGCAAGGCAAGGCGAAATGATAAGGAAGACACGTCAAGGCAAGGCAAAGATGAAAGTAAGGCAATGCAAGGAAATTGAAAACGGCAAAACAAGGAAAGGCAAGGCAAAAGGGCAAAGCAAAGCAAGTCAAAAGGGCAAAGCATGACAAGGCAAGGCAATGCAAAAGGGCAAAGCATGAGAAGGCAAGGCAAGGCAAAAGGGTAAAGCATGTCAAGGCAAGGTAAGGCAAAAGGTCAATGCAAGGAAAAGCAAAATGGCAAAGCAAGACAAGGCAAAATAGAAAGCATAACAAGGCAAAGCAAGGCAAAAGGGCAAAGCAAGACAAGGCAAAAGAGCAAAGCAAGGAAAGTCAAAAGGGCAAAGCAAGGCAAGGCAAAAGGGCAAAGCAAAGCAGGTCAAAATGGCAAAGTATGACAAGGCAAGGCAAGGCAAAAGGGCAAAGCATGACAAGGCAAGGTAAGGCAAAAGGGCAATGCAAGGAAAGGCAAAATGGCAAAGCAAGACAAGGCAAAAATGGCAAAGCATAACAAGGCAAAGCAAGGCAAAAGGGCAAAGCAAGGCAAGTCAAAAGGGCAAAGCATGACAAGGCAAGGCAAGGAAAAAGGGTATAGCAAGTCAAGGCAAGGTAAGCAAAAGGGCAATTCAAGGAAAGGCAAAATGGCAAAGCAAGGCAAGGCAAAAGGGCAAAGCAAAGCAGGTCAAAATGGCAAAGTATGACAAGGCAAGGCAAGGAAAAAGGCTATAGCAAGTCAAGGCAAGGTAAGGCAAAAGGGCAATTCAAGGAAAGGCAAAATGGCAAAGCAAGGCAAGGCAAAAGGGCAAAGCATAACAAGGCAAAGCAAGGCAAAAGGGCAAAGCAAGGCAAGGCAAAAGGGCAAAGCTTGGCAAGGCAAGGAAAAAGGGCAACTCAATGCAAGGCCGGGCAAAAGTGCAAAGAAAGGCAAGGCAAGGTAAGTCAAAAGGACAAACCATGGCAAGGCCAGGAAAAAGCCCAAAGCAAGGAAAGGCAAGGCAAAAGGGGAAAGCAAGGCAAGGGAAAATGGCAAAGCAAGGCAAGGTAAGGCAAGACAAAAGGGCAAAGCAAGGCAAGGAAAAAGAGCAAAGCATGGCAAGGCAAGGCAAGGCAAAAGGTCAAAAGAAAGGCAAGGCAAATCAGGGCAAAAGGAGAAAGGAAGGCAAGGCAACTCAAGGCAAAGAGTCAAAGCAAGGCAAGGCAAAGGGTCAAAGGAAGGCATGGAAAGGCAAGGCAAAGGAAGGCAAAAGGGTAAAGCAAGGCAAGGAAAGGCAAGGCAAAAGGGGAAAGCAAAGCAAGGCAAGGCAAAATGATAAGGAAGACACGTCAAGGCAAGGCAAAGATGAAAGTAAGGCAATGCCAGGCAATTCAAAACGGCAAAACAAGGAAAGGCAAGGCAAAAGGGCAAAGCAAAGCAACTCAAAAGGGCAAAGCATGACAAGGCAAGGTAAGGCAAAAGGGCAATGCAAGGAAAGGCAAAATGGCAAAGCAAGACAAGGCAAAAGGGCAAAGCATAACAAGGCAAAGCAAGGCAAAAGGGCAAAGAAAGGCAAGTCAAAAGGGCAAAGCAAGGCAAGGCAAGGAAAAAGGGTATAGCAAGTCAAGGCAAGGTAAGGCAAAAGGGCAATTCAAGGAAAGACAAAATGGCAAAGCAAGGCAAGGCAAAAGGGCAAAGCATGGCAAGGCAAGGAAAAAGGGCAACTCAATGCAAGGCCAGGCAAAAGGGCAAAGAAAGGCAAGGCAAGGTAAGTCAAAAGGACAAACCATGGCAAGGCCAGGAAAAAAGCCAAAGCAAGGAAAGGCAAGGCAAAAGGGAAAAGCAAGGCAACGGAAAATGGCAAAGCAAGGCAAGGCAAGGCAAACAAAAGGGCAAAGCAAGGCAAGGAAAAAGAGCAAAGCATGGCAAGGCAAGGCAAGGCAAAAGGTCAAAAGAAAGGCAAGGCAAATCAGGGCAAAAGGAGAAAGGAAGGCAAGGCAAGACAAGGCAAAGAGGCAAAGCAAGGCAAGGTAAGGCAAGGCAAAAGGGGAAAGCAAAGCAAGGCAAGGCGAAAGGATAAGGAAGAGACGTCAAGGCAAGGCAAAGATGAAAGTAAGGCAATGCAAGGAAATTGAAAACGGCAAAACAAGGAAAGGCAAGGCAAAAGGGCAAAGCAAAGCAAGTCAAAAGGGCAAAGCATGACAAGGCAAGGCAATGCAAAAGGGCAAAGCATGAAAAGGCAAGGCAAGGCAAAAGGGTAAAGCATGTCAAGGCAAGGTAAGGCAAAAGGGCAATGCAAGGAAAAGCAAAATGGCAAAGCAAGACAAGGCAAAAGGGAAAGCATAAGAAGGCAAAGCAAGGCAAAAGGGCAAAGCAAGGCAAGGCAAAAGGGCAAAGCAAGGAAAGTCAAAAGGGCAAAGCATGACAAGGCAAGGCAAGGAAAAAGGGTATAGCAAGTCAAGGCAAGGTAAGGCAAAAGGGCAATTCAAGGAAAGGCAAAATGGCAAAGCAAGGCAAGGCAAAAGGACAAAGCAAAGCAAGTCAAAAGGGCAAAGCATGACAAGGCAAGGCAAGGAAAAAGGGTATAGCAAGTCAAGGCAAAGTAAGGCAAAAGGGCAATTCAAGGAAAGGCAAAATGGCAAAGCAAGGCAAGGCAAAAGGGCAAAGCATAACAAGGCAAAGCAAGGCAAGGCAAAAGGGCAAAGCAAGGCAAGTCAAAAGGGCAAAGCATGACAAGGCAAGGCAAGGAAAAAGGGTATAGCAAGTCAAGGCAAGGTAAGGGAAAAGGGCAATTCAAGGAAAGGCAAAATGGCAAAGCAAGGCAAGGCAAAAGGGCAAAGCAAGGCCAGGCAAAAGTGCAAAGAAAGGCAAGGCAAGGTAAGTCAAAAGGACAAACCATGGCAAGGCCAGGAAAAAAGCCAAAGCAAGGAAAGGCAAGGCAAAAGGGAAAAGCAAGGCAAGGGAATATGGCAAAGCAAGGCAAGGCAAGGCAAGACAAAATTGCAAAGCAAGGCAAGGAAAAAGAGCAAAGCATGGCAAGGCAAGGCAAAAGGTCAAAAGAAAGGCAAGGCAAATCAGGGCAAAAGGAGAAAGGAAGGCAAGGCAAGACAAGGCAAAGAGACAAAGCAAGGCAAGGCAAAATGGCATAGCAAGGCAAGTTAAGGCAAAGGGGCAAAGCAAGGCATGGAAAGGCAAAGGCAAGGGAAGGCAAAATGGTAAAGCAAGGCAAGGAAAGGCAAGGGAAAAGGAGAAAGCAAAGCAAGGCAAGGCAAAAGGATAAGGAAGACACGTCAAGGCAAGGCAAAGATGAAAGCAAGGCAATGCAAGGCAATTCAAAAGGGCAAAACAAGGAAAAGCAAGGCAAAAGGGCAAAGCAAAGCAAGTCAAAAGGGCAAAGCATGACAAGGCAAGGCAAGGCAAAAGGGAAAAGCATGACAAGGCAAGGTAAGGCAAAAGGGCAATACAAGGAAAGGCAAAATGGCAAAGCAAGACAAGGCAAAAGGGCAAAGCATAACATGGCAAAGCAAGGCAAAAGGGCAAAGCAAGGCAAGTCAAAAGGGCAAAGCATGACAAGGCAAGGCAAGGAAAAAGGGTATAGCAAGTCAAGGCAAGGTAAGGCAAAAGGGCAATTCAAGGAAAGGCAAAATGGCAAAGCAAGGCAAGGCAAAAGGGCAAAGCATAACAAGGCAAAGCAAGGCAAAAGGGCAAAGCAAGGCAAGGCAAAAGGGCAAAGCATGGCAAGGCAAGGAAAAAGGGCAACTCAATGCAAGACCGGGCAAAAGTGCAAAGAAAGGCAAGGCAAGATAAGTCAAAAGGACAAACCATGGCAAGGCCAGGAAAAAGGCCAAAGCAAGGAAAGGCAAGGCAAAAGGGGAAAGCAAGCCAAGGGAAAATGGCAAAGCAAGGCAAGGCAAGGCAAGACAAAAGGGCAAAGCAAGGCAAGGAAAAAAAGCAAAGCATGGCAAGGCAAGGCAAAAGGTCAAAAGAAAGGCAAGGCAAATGAGGGCAAAAGGAGAAAGGAAGGCAAGGCAAGACAAGGCAAAGAGGCAAAGCAAGGCAAGGCAAAGGGTCAAAGAAAGGCATGGAAAGGCAAGGCAAAGGAAGGCAAAAGGGTAAAGCAAGGCAAGGAAAGGCAAGGCAAAAGGGGAAAGCAAAGCAAGGCAAGGCAAAATGATAAGGAAGACACGTCAAGGCAAGGCAAAGATGAAAGTAAGGCAATGCAAGGCAATTCAAAACGGCAAAACAAGGAAAGGCAAGGCAAAAGGGCACAGCAAAGCAAGTCAAAAGGGCAAAGCATGACAAGGCAAGGCAAGGAAAAAGGGTATAGCAAGTCAAGGCAAGGTAAGGCAAAAGGGCAATTCAAGGAAAGGCAAAATGGCAAAGCAAGGCAAGGCAAAAGGGCAAAGCATGAAAAGGCAAGGCAAGGAAAAAGGGTATAGCAAGTCAAGGCAAGGTAAGGCAAAAGGGCAATTCAAGGAAAGACAAAATGGCAAAGCAAGGCAAGGCAAAAGGGCAAAGCATGGCAAGGCAAGGAAAAAGGGCAACTCAATGCAAGGCCAGGCAAAAGGGCAAAGAAAGGCAAGGCAAGGTAAGTCAAAAAGACAAACCATGGCAAGGCCAGGAAAAAGGCCAAAGCAAGGAAAGGCAAGGCAAAAGGGAAAAGCAAGGCAAGGGAAAATGGCAAAGCAAGGCAAGGCAAGGCAAGACAAAAGGGCAAAGCAAGGCAAGGAAAAAGAGCAAAGCATGGCAAGACAAGGCAAGGCAAAAGGTCAAAAGAAAGGCAAGGCAAATCAGGGCAAAAGGAGAAAGGAAGGCAAGGCAAGACAAGGCAAAGAGGCAAAGCAAGGCAAGGTAAGGCAAGGCAAAAGGGGAAAGCAAAGCAAGGCAAGGCGAAAGGATAACGAAGACACGTCAAGGCAAGGCAAAGATGAAAGTAAGGCAATGCAAGGAAAGTGAAAAGGGCAAAACAAGGAAAGGCAAGGCAAAAGGGCAAAGCAAAGCAAGTCAAAAGGGGAAAGCATGACAAGGCAAGGCAATGCAAAAGGGCAAAGCATGAAAAGGCAAGGCAAGGCAAAAGGGTAAAGCATGTCAAGGCAAGGTAAGGCAAAAGGGCAATGCAAGGAAAAGCAAAATGGCAAAGCAAGACAAGGCAAAAGGGAAAGCATAACAAGGCAAAGCAAGGCAGAAGGGCAAAGCAAGGCAAGGCAAAAGGGCAAAGCAAGGAAAGTCAAAAGGGCAAAGCATGACAAGGCAAGGCAAGGAAAAAGGGTATAGCAAGTCAAGGCAAGGTAAGGCAAAAGGGCAATTCAGGAAAGGCAAAATGGCAAAGCAAGGCAAGGCAAAAGGACAAAGCAAAGCAAGTCAAAAGGGCAAAGCATGACAAGGCAAGGCATGGAAAAAGGGTATAGCAAGTCAAGGCAAGGTAAGGCAAAAGGGCAATTCAAGGAAAGGCAAAATGGCAAAGCAAGGCAAGGCAAAAGGGCAAAGCAAAGCAAGTCAAAAGGGCAAAGCATGACAAGGCAAGGCAAGGAAAAAGGGTATAGCAAGTCAAGGCAAAGTAAGGCAAAAGGGCAATTCAAGTAAAGGCAAAATGGCAAAGCAAGGCAAGGCAAAAGGGCAAAGCAAAGCAAGTCAAAATGGCAAAGTATGACAAGGCAAGGCAAGGAAAAAGGGTATAGCAAGTCAAGGCAAAGTAAGGCAAAAGGGCAATTCAAGGAAAGGCAAAATGGCAAAGCAAGGCAAGGCAAAAGGGCAAAGCATAACAAGGCAAAGCAAGGCAAAAGGGCAAAGCAAGGCAAGGCAAAAGGGCAAAGCAAGGCAAGTCAAAAGGGCAAAGCATGACAAGGCAAGGCAAGGAAAAAGGGTATAGCAAGTCAAGGCAAGGTAAGGCAAAAGGGCAATTCAAGGAAAGGCAAAATGGAAAAGCAAGGCAAGGCAAAAGGGCAAAGCAAGGCCAGGCAAAAGTGCAAAGAAAGGCAAGGCAAGGTAAGTCAAAAGGACAAACCATGGCAAGGCCAGGAAAAAGGCCAAAGCAAGGAAAGGCAAGGCAAAAGGGGAAAGCAAGGCAAGGGAAAATGGCAAAGCAAGGCAAGGCAAGGCAAAAGGTCAAAAGAAAGGCAAGGCAAATCAGGGCAAAAGGAGAAAGGAAGGCAAGGCAAGCCAAGGCAAAGAGGCAAAGCAAGGCAAGGCAAAAGGGCAAAGCAAGGAAAGGCAAGGCAAAAGGGGAAAGCAAGGCAAGGAAAAAGAGCAAAGCATGGCAAGGCAAGGCAAAAGGTCAAAAGAAAGGCAAGGCAAATCAGGGCAAAAGGAGAAAGGAAGGCAAGGCAAGCCAAGGCAAAGAGGCAAAGCAAGGCAAGGCAAAAGGGCAAAGCAAGGCAAGGTAAGGCAAAGGGGCAAAGCAAGGCATGGAAAGGCAAGGCAAGGAAAGGCAAGGCAAAAGGAGAAAGCAAAGCAAGGCAAGGCAAAAGGATAAGGAAGACACGTCAAGGCAAGGCAAAGATGAAAGTAAGGCAATGCAAGGCAGTTCAAAACGGCAAAACAAGGAAAGGCAAGGCAAAAGGGCAAAGCAAAGCAAGTCAAAAGGGCAAAGCATGACAAGGCAAGGCAAAAGGTCAAAAGAAAGGCAAGGCAAATGAGGGCAAAAGGAGAAAGGAAGGCAAGGCAAGACAAGGCAAAGAGGCAAAGCAAGGCAAGGAAAGGCAAGGGAAAACGAGAAAGCAAAGCAAGGCAAGGCAAAACGACACGTCAAGGCAAGGCGAAGATGAAAGCAAGGCAATGCAAGGCAATTCAAAACGGCAAAACAAGGAAAGGCAAGGCAAAAGGGCAAAACAAAGCAAGTCAAAAGGGCAAAGCATGACAAGGCAAGGCAAGGCAAAAGGGCAAAGCATGACAAGGCAAGGTAAGGCAAAAGGGCAATGCAAGGAAAGGCAAAATGGCAAAGCAAGACAAGGCAAAAGGGCAAAGCATAACATGGCAAAGCAAGGCAAAAGGGCAAAGCAAGGCAAGTCAAAAGGGCAAAGCATGACAAGGCAAGGAAAAAGGGTATAGCAAGTCAAGGCAAGGTAAGGCAAAAGGGCAATTCAAGGAAAGACAAAATGGCAAAGCAAGGCAAGGCAAAAGGGCAAAGCATGGCAAGGCAAGGAAAAAGGGCAACTCAATGCAAGGCCAGGCAAAAGGGCAAAGAAAGGCAAGGCAAGGTAAGTCAAAAGGACAAACCATGGCAAGGCCAGGAAAAAGGCCAAAGCAAGGAAAGGCAAGGCAAAAGGGAAAAGCAAGGCAAGGAAAAAGAGCAAAGCATGGCAAGGCAAGGCAAGGCAAAAGGTCAAAAGAAAGGCAAGGCAAAAGGGCAAAGCAAGGCAAGTCAAAAGGGCAAAGCAAGGCAAGTCAAAAGGGCAAAGCATGACAAGGCAAGGCAAGGAAAAAGGGTATAGCAAGTCAAGGCAAGGTAAAGCAAAAGGGCAATTCAAGGAAAGGCAAAATGGCAAAACAAGGCACGGCAAAAGGGCAAAGCATGGCCAAGCAAAAGTGCAAAGAAAGGCAAGGCAAGGTAAGTCAAAAGGACAAACCATGGCAAGGCCAGGAAAAAGGCCAAAGCAAGGAAAGGCAAGGCAAAAGGGGAAAGCAAAGGCAAGGGAAAATGGCAAAGCAAGGCAAGGCAAGGAAAGACAAAAGGGCAAAGCAAGGCAAGGAAAAAGAGCAAAGCATGGCAAGGCAAGGCAAAAGGTCAAAAGAAAGGCAAGGCAAATCAGGGCAAAAGGAGAAAGGAAGGCAAGGCAAGACAAGGCAAAGAGACAAAGCAAGGCAAGGCAAAAGGGCATAGCAAGGCAAGGTAAGGCAAAGGGGCAAAGCAAGGCATGGAAAGGCAAAGGCAAGGGAAGGCAAAAGGGTAAAGCAAGGCAAGGAAAGGCAAGGGAAAAGGAGAAAGCAAAGCAAGGCAAGGCAAAAGGATAAGGAAGACACGTCAAGGCAAGGCAAAGATGAAAGCAAGGCAATGCAAGGCAATTCAAAACGGCAAAACAAGGAAAGGCAAGGCAAAAGGGCAAAGCAAGGCAAGGCAAAAGGGCAAAGCAAAGCAAGTGAAAAGGGCAAAGCATGACAAGGAAAGGCAAGGCAAAAGGGCAAAGCATGACAAGGCAAGGTAAGGCAAAAGGGCAATGCAAGACAAGGCAAAAGGGCAAAGCATAACAAGGCATAGAAAGGCAAAAGGGCAAAGCAAGGCAAGTCAAAAGGGCAAAGCATGACAAGGCAAGGCAAGGAAAAAGGGTATAGCAAGTCAAGGCAAGGTAAGGCAAAAGGGCAATTCAAGGAAAGGCAAAATGGCAAAGCAAGGCAAGGCAAAAGGGCAAAGCAAGGCAAGGTAAGGCAAGGCAAAAGGGGAAAGCAAAGCAAGGCAAGGCGAAAGGATAACGAAGACACGTCAAGGCAAGGCAAAGATGAAAGTAAGGCAATGCAAGGAAATTGAAAACGGCAAAACAAGGAAAGGCAAGGCAAAAGGGCAAAGCAAAGCAAGTCAAAAGGGGAAAGCATGACAAGGCAAGGCAATGCAAAAGGGCAAAGCATGAAAAGGCAAGGCAAGGCAAAAGGGTAAAGCATGTCAAGGCAAGGTAAGGCAAAAGGGCAATGCAAGGAAAAGCAAAATGGCAAAGCAAGACAAGGCAAAAGGGAAAGCATAACAAGGCAAAGCAAGGCAGAAGGGCAAAGCAAGGCAAGGCAAAAGGGCAAAGCAAGGAAAGTCAAAAGGGCAAAGCATGACAAGGCAAGGCAAGGAAAAAGGGTATAGCAAGTCAAGGCAAGGTAAGGCAAAAGGGCAATTCAAGGAAAGGCAAAATGGCAAAGCAAGGCAAGGCAAAAGGACAAAGCAAAGCAAGTCAAAAGGGCAAAGCATGACAAGGCAAGGCAAGGAAAAAGGGTATAGCAAGTCAAGGCAAGGTAAGGCAAAAGGGCAATTCAAGGAAAGGCAAAATGGCAAAGCAAGGCAAGGCAAAAGGGCAAAGCAAGGCCAGGCAAAAGTGCAAAGAAAGGCAAGGAAAGGTAAGTCAAAAGGACAAACCATGGCAAGGCCAGGAAAAAGGCCAAAGCAAGGAAAGGCAAGGCAAAAGGGGAAAGCAAGGCAAGGGAAAATGGCAAAGCAAGGCAAGGCAAGGAAAGACAAAAGGGCAAAGCAAGGCAAGGAAAAAGAGCAAAGCATGGCAAGGCAAGGCAAAAGGTCAAAAGAAAGGCAAGGCAAATCAGGGCAAAAGGAGAAAGGAAGGCAAGGCAAGACAAGGCAAAGAGACAAAGCAAGGCAAGGCAAAAGGGCAAAGCAAGGCAAGGTAAGGCAAAGGGGCAAAGCAAGGCATGGAAAGGCAAGGCAAGAGAAGGCAAAAGGGTAAAGCAAGGCAAGGAAAGGCAAGGCAAAAGGAGAAAGCAAAGCAAGGCAAGGCAAAAGGATAAGGAAGACACGTCAAGGCAAGGCAAAGATGAAAGCAAGGCAATGCAAGGCAATTCAAAACGGCAAAACAAGGAAAGGCAAGGCAAAAGGGCAAAGCAAAGCAAGTGAAAAGGGCAAAGCATGACAAGGCAAGGCAAGGCAAAAGGGCAATGCAAGGAAAGGCAAAATGGCAAAGCAAGACAAGGCAAAAATGGCAAAGCATAACAAGGCAAAGCAAGGCAAAAGGGCAAAGCAAGGCAAGTCAAAAGGGCAAAGCATGACAAGGCAAGGCAAGGAAAAAGGGTATAGCAAGTCAAGGCAAGGTAAGGCAAAAGGGCAATTCAAGGAAAGGCAAAATGGCAAAGCAAGGCAAGGCAAAAGGGCAAAGCAAAGCAAGTCAAAAGGGCAAAGCATGACAAGGCAAGGCAAGGAAAAAGGGTATAGCAAGTCAAGGCAAAGTAAGGCAAAAGGGCAATTCAAGTAAAGGCAAAATGGCAAAGCAAGGCAAGGCAAAAGGGCAAAGCAAAGCAAGTCAAAATGGCAAAGTATGACAAGGCAAGGCAAGGAAAAAGGGTATAGCAAGTCAAGGCAAAGTAAGGCAAAAGGGCAATTCAAGGAAAGGCAAAATGGCAAAGCAAGGCAAGGCAAAAGGGCAAAGCATAACAAGGCAAAGCAAGGCAAAAGGGCAAAGCAAGGCAAGGCAAAAGGGCAAAGCAAGGCAAGTCAAAAGGGCAAAGCATGACAAGGCAAGGCAAGGAAAAAGGGTATAGCAAGTCAAGGCAAGGTAAGGCAAAAGGGCAATTCAAGGAAAGGCAAAATGGAAAAGCAAGGCAAGGCAAAAGGGCAAAGCAAGGCCAGGCAAAAGTGCAAAGAAAGGCAAGGCAAGGTAAGTCAAAAGGACAAACCATGGCAAGGCCAGGAAAAAGGCCAAAGCAAGGAAAGGCAAGGCAAAAGGGGAAAGCAAGGCAAGGGAAAATGGCAAAGCAAGGCAAGGCAAGGCAAAAGGTCAAAAGAAAGGCAAGGCAAATCAGGGCAAAAGGAGAAAGGAAGGCAAGGCAAGCCAAGGCAAAGAGGCAAAGCAAGGCAAGGCAAAAGGGCAAAGCAAGGAAAGGCAAGGCAAAAGGGGAAAGCAAGGCAAGGAAAAAGAGCAAAGCATGGCAAGGCAAGGCAAAAGGTCAAAAGAAAGGCAAGGCAAATCAGGGGAAAAGGAGAAAGGAAGGCAAGGCAAGCCAAGGCAAAGAGGCAAAGCAAGGCAAGGCAAAAGGGCAAAGCAAGGCAAGGTAAGGCAAAGGGGCAAAGCAAGGCATGGAAAGGCAAGGCAAGGAAAGGCAAGGCAAAAGGAGAAAGCAAAGCAAGGCAAGGCAAAAGGATAAGGAAGACACGTCAAGGCAAGGCAAAGATGAAAGTAAGGCAATGCAAGGCAGTTCAAAACGGCAAAACAAGGAAAGGCAAGGCAAAAGGGCAAAGCAAAGCAAGTCAAAAGGGCAAAGCATGACAAGGAAAGGCAAAAGGTCAAAAGAAAGGCAAGGCAAATGAGGGCAAAAGGAGAAAGGAAGGCAAGGCAAGACAAGGCAAAGAGGCAAAGCAAGGCAAGGAAAGGCAAGGGAAAACGAGAAAGCAAAGCAAGGCAAGGCAAAACGACACGTCAAGGCAAGGCGAAGATGAAAGCAAGGCAATGCAAGGCAATTCAAAACGGCAAAACAAGGAAAGGCAAGGCAAAAGGGCAAAACAAAGCAAGTCAAAAGGGCAAAGCATGACAAGGCAAGGCAAGGCAAAAGGGCAAAGCATGACAAGGCAAGGTAAGGCAAAAGGGCAATGCAAGGAAAGGCAAAATGGCAAAGCAAGACAAGGCAAAAGGGCAAAGCATAACATGGCAAAGCAAGGCAAAAGGGCAAAGCAAGGCAAGTCAAAAGGGCAAAGCATGACAAGGCAAGGCAAGGAAAAAGGGTATAGCAAGTCAAGGCAAGGTAAGGCAAAAGGGCAATTCAAGGAAAGACAAAATGGCAAAGCAAGGCAAGGCAAAAGGGCAAAGCATGGCAAGGCAAGGAAAAAGGGCAACTCAATGCAAGGCCAGGCAAAAGGGCAAAGAAAGGCAAGGCAAGGTAAGTCAAAAGGACAAACCATGGCAAGGCCAGGAAAAAGGCCAAAGCAAGGAAAGGCAAGGCAAAAGGGAAAAGCAAGGCAAGGAAAAAGAGCAAAGCATGGCAAGGCAAGGCAAGGCAAAAGGTCAAAAGAAAGGCAAGGCAAAAGGGCAAAGCAAGGCAAGTCAAAAGGGCAAAGCAAGGCAAGTCAAAAGGGCAAAGCATGACAAGGCAAGGCAAGGAAAAAGGGTATAGCAAGTCAAGGCAAGGTAAAGCAAAAGGGCAATTCAAGGAAAGGCAAAATGGCAAAACAAGGCACGGCAAAAGGGCAAAGCATGGCCAAGCAAAAGTGCAAAGAAAGGCAAGGCAAGGTAAGTCAAAAGGACAAACCATGGCAAGGCCAGGAAAAAGGCCAAAGCAAGGAAAGGCAAGGCAAAAGGGGAAAGCAAAGGCAAGGGAAAATGGCAAAGCAAGGCAAGGCAAGGAAAGACAAAAGGGCAAAGCAAGGCAAGGAAAAAGAGCAAAGCATGGCAAGGCAAGGCAAAAGGTCAAAAGAAAGGCAAGGCAAATCAGGGCAAAAGGAGAAAGGAAGGCAAGGCAAGACAAGGCAAAGAGACAAAGCAAGGCAAGGCAAAAGGGCATAGCAAGGCAAGGTAAGGCAAAGGGGCAAAGCAAGGCATGGAAAGGCAAAGGCAAGGGAAGGCAAAAGGGTAAAGCAAGGCAAGGAAAGGCAAGGGAAAAGGAGAAAGCAAAGCAAGGCAAGGCAAAAGGATAAGGAAGACACGTCAAGGCAAGGCAAAGATGAAAGCAAGGCAATGCAAGGCAATTCAAAACGGCAAAACAAGGAAAGGCAAGGCAAAAGGGCAAAGCAAGGCAAGGCAAAAGGGCAAAGCAAAGCAAGTGAAAAGGGCAAAGCATGACAAGGAAAGGCAAGGCAAAAGGGCAAAGCATGACAAGGCAAGGTAAGGCAAAAGGGCAATGCAAGACAAGGCAAAAGGGCAAAGCATAACAAGGCATAGAAAGGCAAAAGGGCAAAGCAAGGCAAGTCAAAAGGGCAAAGCATGACAAGGCAAGGCAAGGAAAAAGGGTATAGCAAGTCAAGGCAAGGTAAGGCAAAAGGGCAATTCAAGGAAAGGCAAAATGGCAAAGCAAGGCAAGGCAAAAGGGCAAAGCAAGGCAAGGTAAGGCAAGGCAAAAGGGGAAAGCAAAGCAAGGCAAGGCGAAAGGATAACGAAGACACGTCAAGGCAAGGCAAAGATGAAAGTAAGGCAATGCAAGGAAATTGAAAACGGCAAAACAAGGAAAGGCAAGGCAAAAGGGCAAAGCAAAGCAAGTCAAAAGGGGAAAGCATGACAAGGCAAGGCAATGCAAAAGGGCAAAGCATGAAAAGGCAAGGCAAGGCAAAAGGGTAAAGCATGTCAAGGCAAGGTAAGGCAAAAGGGCAATGCAAGGAAAAGCAAAATGGCAAAGCAAGACAAGGCAAAAGGGAAAGCATAACAAGGCAAAGCAAGGCAGAAGGGCAAAGCAAGGCAAGGCAAAAGGGCAAAGCAAGGAAAGTCAAAAGGGCAAAGCATGACAAGGCAAGGCAAGGAAAAAGGGTATAGCAAGTCAAGGCAAGGTAAGGCAAAAGGGCAATTCAAGGAAAGGCAAAATGGCAAAGCAAGGCAAGGCAAAAGGACAAAGCAAAGCAAGTCAAAAGGGCAAAGCATGACAAGGCAAGGCAAGGAAAAAGGGTATAGCAAGTCAAGGCAAGGTAAGGCAAAAGGGCAATTCAAGGAAAGGCAAAATGGCAAAGCAAGGCAAGGCAAAAGGGCAAAGCAAGGCCAGGCAAAAGTGCAAAGAAAGGCAAGGAAAGGTAAGTCAAAAGGACAAACCATGGCAAGGCCAGGAAAAAGGCCAAAGCAAGGAAAGGCAAGGCAAAAGGGGAAAGCAAGGCAAGGGAAAATGGCAAAGCAAGGCAAGGCAAGGAAAGACAAAATTGCAAAGCAAGGCAAGGAAAAAGAGCAAAGCATGGCAAGGCAAGGCAAAAGGTCAAAAGAAAGGCAAGGCAAATCAGGGCAAAAGGAGAAAGGAAGGCAAGGCAAGACAAGGCAAAGAGACAAAGCAAGGCAAGGCAAAAGGGCAAAGCAAGGCAAGGTAAGGCAAAGGGGCAAAGCAAGGCATGGAAAGGCAAGGCAAGAGAAGGCAAAAGGGTAAAGCAAGGCAAGGAAAGGCAAGGCAAAAGGAGAAAGCAAAGCAAGGCAAGGCAAAAGGATAAGGAAGACACGTCAAGGCAAGGCAAAGATGAAAGCAAGGCAATGCAAGGCAATTCAAAACGGCAAAACAAGGAAAGGCAAGGCAAAAGGGCAAAGCAAAGCAAGTGAAAAGGGCAAAGCATGACAAGGCAAGGCAAGGCAAAAGGGCAATGCAAGGAAAGGCAAAATGGCAAAGCAAGACAAGGCAAAAATGGCAAAGCATAACAAGGCAAAGCAAGGCAAAAGGGCAAAGCAAGGCAAGTCAAAAGGGCAAAGCATGACAAGGCAAGGCAAGGAAAAAGGGTATAGCAAGTCAAGGCAAGGTAAGGCAAAAGGGCAATTCAAGGAAAGGCAAAATGGCAAAGCAAGGCAAGGCAAAAGGGCAAAGCAAAGCAAGTCAAAAGGGCAAAGCATGACAAGGCAAGGCAAGGAAAAAGGGTATAGCAAGTCAAGGCAAAGTAAGGCAAAAGGGCAATTCAAGTAAAGGCAAAATGGCAAAGCAAGGCAAGGCAAAAGGGCAAAGCAAAGCAAGTCAAAATGGCAAAGTATGACAAGGCAAGGCAAGGAAAAAGGGTATAGCAAGTCAAGGCAAAGTAAGGCAAAAGGGCAATTCAAGGAAAGGCAAAATGGCAAAGCAAGGCAAGGCAAAAGGGCAAAGCATAACAAGGCAAAGCAAGGCAAAAGGGCAAAGCAAGGCAAGGCAAAAGGGCAAAGCAAGGCAAGTCAAAAGGGCAAAGCATGACAAGGCAAGGCAAGGAAAAAGGGTATAGCAAGTCAAGGCAAGGTAAGGCAAAAGGGCAATTCAAGGAAAGGCAAAATGGAAAAGCAAGGCAAGGCAAAAGGGCAAAGCAAGGCCAGGCAAAAGTGCAAAGAAAGGCAAGGCAAGGTAAGTCAAAAGGACAAACCATGGCAAGGCCAGGAAAAAGGCCAAAGCAAGGAAAGGCAAGGCAAAAGGGGAAAGCAAGGCAAGGGAAAATGGCAAAGCAAGGCAAGGCAAGGCAAAAGGTCAAAAGAAAGGCAAGGCAAATCAGGGCAAAAGGAGAAAGGAAGGCAAGGCAAGCCAAGGCAAAGAGGCAAAGCAAGGCAAGGCAAAAGGGCAAAGCAAGGAAAGGCAAGGCAAAAGGGGAAAGCAAGGCAAGGAAAAAGAGCAAAGCATGGCAAGGCAAGGCAAAAGGTCAAAAGAAAGGCAAGGCAAATCAGGGGAAAAGGAGAAAGGAAGGCAAGGCAAGCCAAGGCAAAGAGGCAAAGCAAGGCAAGGCAAAAGGGCAAAGCAAGGCAAGGTAAGGCAAAGGGGCAAAGCAAGGCATGGAAAGGCAAGGCAAGGAAAGGCAAGGCAAAAGGAGAAAGCAAAGCAAGGCAAGGCAAAAGGATAAGGAAGACACGTCAAGGCAAGGCAAAGATGAAAGTAAGGCAATGCAAGGCAGTTCAAAACGGCAAAACAAGGAAAGGCAAGGCAAAAGGGCAAAGCAAAGCAAGTCAAAAGGGCAAAGCATGACAAGGCAAGGCAAAAGGTCAAAAGAAAGGCAAGGCAAATGAGGGCAAAAGGAGAAAGGAAGGCAAGGCAAGACAAGGCAAAGAGGCAAAGCAAGGCAAGGAAAGGCAAGGGAAAACGAGAAAGCAAAGCAAGGCAAGGCAAAACGACACGTCAAGGCAAGGCGAAGATGAAAGCAAGGCAATGCAAGGCAATTCAAAACGGCAAAACAAGGAAAGGCAAGGCAAAAGGGCAAAACAAAGCAAGTCAAAAGGGCAAAGCATGACAAGGCAAGGCAAGGCAAAAGGGCAAAGCATGACAAGGCAAGGTAAGGCAAAAGGGCAATGCAAGGAAAGGCAAAATGGCAAAGCAAGACAAGGCAAAAGGGCAAAGCATAACATGGCAAAGCAAGGCAAAAGGGCAAAGCAAGGCAAGTCAAAAGGGCAAAGCATGACAAGGCAAGGCAAGGAAAAAGGGTATAGCAAGTCAAGGCAAGGTAAGGCAAAAGGGCAATTCAAGGAAAGACAAAATGGCAAAGCAAGGCAAGGCAAAAGGGCAAAGCATGGCAAGGCAAGGAAAAAGGGCAACTCAATGCAAGGCCAGGCAAAAGGGCAAAGAAAGGCAAGGCAAGGTAAGTCAAAAGGACAAACCATGGCAAGGCCAGGAAAAAGGCCAAAGCAAGGAAAGGCAAGGCAAAAGGGAAAAGCAAGGCAAGGAAAAAGAGCAAAGCATGGCAAGGCAAGGCAAGGCAAAAGGTCAAAAGAAAGGCAAGGCAAAAGGGCAAAGCAAGGCAAGTCAAAAGGGCAAAGCAAGGCAAGTCAAAAGGGCAAAGCATGACAAGGCAAGGCAAGGAAAAAGGGTATAGCAAGTCAAGGCAAGGTAAAGCAAAAGGGCAATTCAAGGAAAGGCAAAATGGCAAAACAAGGCACGGCAAAAGGGCAAAGCATGGCCAAGCAAAAGTGCAAAGAAAGGCAAGGCAAGGTAAGTCAAAAGGACAAACCATGGCAAGGCCAGGAAAAAGGCCAAAGCAAGGAAAGGCAAGGCAAAAGGGGAAAGCAAAGGCAAGGGAAAATGGCAAAGCAAGGCAAGGCAAGGAAAGACAAAAGGGCAAAGCAAGGCAAGGATAAAGAGCAAAGCATGGCAAGGCAAGGCAAAAGGTCAAAAGAAAGGCAAGGCAAATCAGGGCAAAAGGAGAAAGGAAGGCAAGGCAAGACAAGGCAAAGAGACAAAGCAAGGCAAGGCAAAAGGGCATAGCAAGGCAAGGTAAGGCAAAGGGGCAAAGCAAGGCATGGAAAGGCAAAGGCAAGGGAAGGCAAAAGGGTAAAGCAAGGCAAGGAAAGGCAAGGGAAAAGGAGAAAGCAAAGCAAGGCAAGGCAAAAGGATAAGGAAGACACGTCAAGGCAAGGCAAAGATGAAAGCAAGGCAATGCAAGGCAATTCAAAACGGCAAAACAAGGAAAGGCAAGGCAAAAGGGCAAAGCAAGGCAAGGCAAAAGGGCAAAGCAAAGCAAGTGAAAAGGGCAAAGCATGACAAGGAAAGGCAAGGCAAAAGGGCAAAGCATGACAAGGCAAGGTAAGGCAAAAGGGCAATGCAAGACAAGGCAAAAGGGCAAAGCATAACAAGGCATAGAAAGGCAAAAGGGCAAAGCAAGGCAAGTCAAAAGGGCAAAGCATGACAAGGCAAGGCAAGGAAAAAGGGTATAGCAAGTCAAGGCAAGGTAAGGCAAAAGGGCAATTCAAGGAAAGGCAAAATGGCAAAGCAAGGCAAGGCAAAAGGGCAAAGCAAGGCAAGGTAAGGCAAGGCAAAAGGGGAAAGCAAAGCAAGGCAAGGCGAAAGGATAACGAAGACACGTCAAGGCAAGGCAAAGATGAAAGTAAGGCAATGCAAGGAAATTGAAAACGGCAAAACAAGGAAAGGCAAGGCAAAAGGGCAAAGCAAAGCAAGTCAAAAGGGGAAAGCATGACAAGGCAAGGCAATGCAAAAGGGCAAAGCATGAAAAGGCAAGGCAAGGCAAAAGGGTAAAGCATGTCAAGGCAAGGTAAGGCAAAAGGGCAATGCAAGGAAAAGCAAAATGGCAAAGCAAGACAAGGCAAAAGGGAAAGCATAACAAGGCAAAGCAAGGCAGAAGGGCAAAGCAAGGCAAGGCAAAAGGGCAAAGCAAGGAAAGTCTAAAGGGCAAAGCATGACAAGGCAAGGCAAGGAAAAAGGGTATAGCAAGTCAAGGCAAGGTAAGGCAAAAGGGCAATTCAAGGAAAGGCAAAATGGCAAAGCAAGGCAAGGCAAAAGGACAAAGCAAAGCAAGTCAAAAGGGCAAAGCATGACAAGGCAAGGCAAGGAAAAAGGGTATAGCAAGTCAAGGCAAGGTAAGGCAAAAGGGCAATTCAAGGAAAGGCAAAATGGCAAAGCAAGGCAAGGCAAAAGGGCAAAGCAAGGCCAGGCAAAAGTGCAAAGAAAGGCAAGGAAAGGTAAGTCAAAAGGACAAACCATGGCAAGGCCAGGAAAAAGGCCAAAGCAAGGAAAGGCAAGGCAAAAGGGGAAAGCAAGGCAAGGGAAAATGGCAAAGCAAGGCAAGGCAAGGAAAGACAAAAGGGCAAAGCAAGGCAAGGAAAAAGAGCAAAGCATGGCAAGGCAAGGCAAAAGGTCAAAAGAAAGGCAAGGCAAATCAGGGCAAAAGGAGAAAGGAAGGCAAGGCAAGACAAGGCAAAGAGAAAAAGCAAGGCAAGGCAAAAGGGCAAAGCAAGGCAAGGTAAGGCAAAGGGGCAAAGCAAGGCATGGAAAGGCAAGGCAAGAGAAGGCAAAAGGGTAAAGCAAGGCAAGGAAAGGCAAGGCAAAAGGAGAAAGCAAAGCAAGGCAAGGCAAAAGGATAAGGAAGACACGTCAAGGCAAGGCAAAGATGAAAGCAAGGCAATGCAAGGCAATTCAAAACGGCAAAACAAGGAAAGGCAAGGCAAAAGGGCAAAGCAAAGCAAGTGAAAAGGGCAAAGCATGACAAGGCAAGGCAAGGCAAAAGGGCAATGCAAGGAAAGGCAAAATGGCAAAGCAAGACAAGGCAAAAATGGCAAAGCATAACAAGGCAAAGCAAGGCAAAAGGGCAAAGCAAGGCAAGTCAAAAGGGCAAAGCATGACAAGGCAAGGCAAGGAAAAAGGGTATAGCAAGTCAAGGCAAGGTAAGGCAAAAGGGCAATTCAAGGAAAGGCAAAATGGCAAAGCAAGGCACGGCAAAAGGGCAAAGCATGGCAAGGCAAGGAAAAAGGGCAACTCAATGCAAGGCCAGGCAAAAGGGCAAAGAAAGGCAAGGCAAGGTAAGTCAAAAGGACAAACCATGGCAAGGCCAGGAAAAAGGCCAAAGCAAGGAAAGGCAAGGCAAAAGGGAAAAGCAAGGCAAGGGAAAATGGCAAAGCAAGGCAAGGCAAGACAAAAGGGCAAAGCAAGGCAAGGAAAAAGAGCAAAGCATAGCAAGGCAAGGCAAGGCAAAAGGTCAAAAGAAAGGCAAGGCAAATCAGGGCAAAAGGAGGAAGGAAGGCAAGGCAAGACAAGGCAAAGAGGCAAAGCAAGGCAAGGTAAGGCAAGGCAAAAGGGGAAAGCAAAGCAAGGCAAGGAGAAAGGATAAGGAAGACACGTCAAGGCAAGGCAAAGATGAAAGTTAAGCAATGCAAGGAAATTGAAAACGGCAAAACAAGGAAAGGCAAGGCAAAAGGGCAAAGCAAAGCAAGTCAAAAAGGCAAAGCATGACAAGGCAAGGCAATGCAAAAGGGCAAAGCATGAAAAGGCAAGGCAAGGCAAAAGGGTAAAGCATGTCAAGGCAAGGCAAAAGGGCAAAGCAAGGCAAGTCAAAAGGGCAAAGCATGACAAGGCAAGGCAAGGAAAAAGGGTATAGCAAGTCAAGGCAAGGTAAGGCAAAAGGGCAATTCAAGGAAAGGCAAAATGGCAAAGCAAGGCAAGGCAAAAGGGCAAAGCAAAGCAAGTCAAAATGGCAAAGTATGACAAGGCAAGGCAAGGAAAAAGGGTATAGCAAGTCAAGGCAAAGTAAGGCAAAAGGGCAATTCAAGGAAAGGCAAAATGGCAAAGCAAGGCAAGGCAAAAGGGCAAAGCATAACAAGGCAAAGCAAGGCAAAAGGGCAAAGCAAGGCAAGTCAAAAGGGCAAAGCATGACAAGTCAAAAGGGCAAAGCATGACAAGGCAAGGCAAGGAAAATGGTATAGCAAGTCAAGGCAAGGTAAGGCAAAAGGGCAATTCAAGGAAAGACAAAATGGCAAAGCAAGGCAAGGCAAAAGGGCAAAGCAAGGCCAGGCAAAAGTGCAAAGAAAGGCAAGGCAAGGTAAGTCAAAAGGACAAACCATGGCAAGGCCAGGAAAAAGGCCAAAGCAAGGAAAGGCAAGGCTAAAGGGGAAAGCAAGGCAAGGGAAAATGGCAAAGCAAGGCAAGGCAAGGAAAGACAAAAGGGCAAAGCAAGGCAAGGAAAAAGAGCAAAGCATGGCAAGGCAAGGCAAAAGGTCAAAAGAAAGGCAAGGCAAATCAGGGCAAAAGGAGAAAGGAAGGCAAGGCAAGACAAGGCAAAGAGACAAAGCAAGGCAAGGCAAAAGGGCATAGCAAGGCAAGGTAAGGCAAAGGGGCAAAGCAAGGCATGGAAAGGCAAAGGCAAGGGAAGGCAAAAGGGTAAAGCAAGTCAAGGAAAAGCAAGGGAAAAGGAGAAAGCAAAGCAAGGCAAGGCAAAAGGATAAGGAATACACGTCAAGGCAAGGCAAAGATGAAAGCAAGGCAATGCAAGGCAATTCAAAACGGCAAAACAAGGAAAGGCAAGGCAAAAGGGCAAAGCAAAGCAAGTCAAAAGGGCAAAGCATGACAAGGCAAGGCAAGGAAAAAGGGTATAGCAAGTCAAGGCAAGGTAAGGCAAAAGGGCAATTCAAGGAAAGGCAAAATGGCAAAGAAAGGCAAGGCAAAAGGACAAAGCAAAGCAAGTCAAAAGGGCAAAGAATGACAAGGCAAGGCAAGGAAAAAGGGTATAGCAAGTCAAGGCAAGGTAAGGCAAAAGGGCAATTCAAGGAAAGGCAAAATGGCAAAGCAAGGCAAGGCAAAAGGGCAAAGCAAAGCAAGTCAAAATGGCAAACTATGACAAGGCAAGGCAAGGAAAAAGGGTATAGCAAGTTAAGGCAAAGTAAGGCAAAAGGGCAATTCAAGGAAAGGCAAAATGGCAAAGCAAGGCAAGGCAAAAGGGCAAAGCTTAACAAGGCAAAGCAAGGCAAAAGGGCAAAGCAAGGCAAGGCAAAAGGGCAAAGCATGGCAAGGCAAGGCAAGGAAAGAGGGTATAGCAAGTCAAGGCAAGGTAAGGCAAATGGGCAATTCAAGGAAAGGCAAAATGGCAAAGCAAGGCAAGGCAAAAGGGCAAAGCAAGGCCAGGCAAAAGTGCAAAGAAAGGCAAGGCAAGGTAAGTCAAAAGGACAAACCATGGCAAGGCCAGGAAAAAGGCCAAAGCAAGGAAAGGCAAGGCAAAAGGGGAAAGCAAGGCAAGGGAAAATGGCAAAGCAAGGCAAGGCAAGGAAAGACAAAAGGGCAAAGCAAGGCAAGGAAAAAGAGCAAAGCATGGCAAGGCAAGGCAAAAGGTCAAAAGAAAGGCAAGGCAAATCAGGGCAAAAGGAGAAAGGAAGGCAAGGCAAGACAAGGCAAAGAGACAAAGCAAGGCAAGGCAAAAGGGCATAGCAAGGCAAGGTAAGGCAAAGGGGCAAAGCAAGGCATGGAAAGGCAAAGGCAAGGGAAGGCAAAAGGGTAAAGCAAGGCAAGGAAAGGCAAGGGAAAAGGAGAAAGCAAAGCAAGGCAAGGCAAAAGGATAAGGAAGACACGTCAAGGCAAGGCAAAGATGAAAGCAAGGCAATGCAAGGCAATTCAAAACGGCAAAACAAGGAAAGGCAAGGCAAAAGGGCAAAGCAAAGCAAGTGAAAAGGGCAAAGCATGACAAGGCAAGGCAAGGCAAAAGGGCAATGCAAGGAAAGGCAAAATGGCAAAGCAAGACAAGGCAAAAATGGCAAAGCATAACAAGGCAAAGCAAGGCAAAAGGGCAAAGCAAGGCAAGTCAAAAGGGCAAAGCATGACAAGGCAAGGCAAGGAAAAAGGGTATAGCAAGTCAAGGCAAGGTAAGGCAAAAGGGCAATTCAAGGAAAGGCAAAATGGCAAAGCAAGGCACGGCAAAAGGGCAAAGCATGGCAAGGCAAGGAAAAAGGGCAACTCAATGCAAGGCCAGGCAAAAGGGCAAAGAAAGGCAAGGCAAGGTAAGTCAAAAGGACAAACCATGGCAAGGCCAGGAAAAAGGCCAAAGCAAGGAAAGGCAAGGCAAAAGGGAAAAGCAAGGCAAGGGAAAATGGCAAAGCAAGGCAAGGCAAGACAAAAGGGCAAAGCAAGGCAAGGAAAAAGAGCAAAGCATAGCAAGGCAAGGCAAGGCAAAAGGTCAAAAGAAAGGCAAGGCAAATCAGGGCAAAAGGAGGAAGGAAGGCAAGGCAAGACAAGGCAAAGAGGCAAAGCAAGGCAAGGTAAGGCAAGGCAAAAGGGGAAAGCAAAGCAAGGCAAGGAGAAAGGATAAGGAAGACACGTCAAGGCAAGGCAAAGATGAAAGTTAAGCAATGCAAGGAAATTGAAAACGGCAAAACAAGGAAAGGCAAGGCAAAAGGGCAAAGCAAAGCAAGTCAAAAAGGCAAAGCATGACAAGGCAAGGCAATGCAAAAGGGCAAAGCATGAAAAGGCAAGGCAAGGCAAAAGGGTAAAGCATGTCAAGGCAAGGCAAAAGGGCAAAGCAAGGCAAGTCAAAAGGGCAAAGCATGACAAGGCAAGGCAAGGAAAAAGGGTATAGCAAGTCAAGGCAAGGTAAGGCAAAAGGGCAATTCAAGGAAAGGCAAAATGGCAAAGCAAGGCAAGGCAAAAGGGCAAAGCAAAGCAAGTCAAAATGGCAAAGTATGACAAGGCAAGGCAAGGAAAAAGGGTATAGCAAGTCAAGGCAAAGTAAGGCAAAAGGGCAATTCAAGGAAAGGCAAAATGGCAAAGCAAGGCAAGGCAAAAGGGCAAAGCATAACAAGGCAAAGCAAGGCAAAAGGGCAAAGCAAGGCAAGTCAAAAGGGCAAAGCATGACAAGTCAAAAGGGCAAAGCATGACAAGGCAAGGCAAGGAAAATGGTATAGCAAGTCAAGGCAAGGTAAGGCAAAAGGGCAATTCAAGGAAAGACAAAATGGCAAAGCAAGGCAAGGCAAAAGGGCAAAGCAAGGCCAGGCAAAAGTGCAAAGAAAGGCAAGGCAAGGTAAGTCAAAAGGACAAACCATGGCAAGGCCAGGAAAAAGGCCAAAGCAAGGAAAGGCAAGGCTAAAGGGGAAAGCAAGGCAAGGGAAAATGGCAAAGCAAGGCAAGGCAAGGAAAGACAAAAGGGCAAAGCAAGGCAAGGAAAAAGAGCAAAGCATGGCAAGGCAAGGCAAAAGGTCAAAAGAAAGGCAAGGCAAATCAGGGCAAAAGGAGAAAGGAAGGCAAGGCAAGACAAGGCAAAGAGACAAAGCAAGGCAAGGCAAAAGGGCATAGCAAGGCAAGGTAAGGCAAAGGGGCAAAGCAAGGCATGGAAAGGCAAAGGCAAGGGAAGGCAAAAGGGTAAAGCAAGTCAAGGAAAAGCAAGGGAAAAGGAGAAAGCAAAGCAAGGCAAGGCAAAAGGATAAGGAATACACGTCAAGGCAAGGCAAAGATGAAAGCAAGGCAATGCAAGGCAATTCAAAACGGCAAAACAAGGAAAGGCAAGGCAAAAGGGCAAAGCAAAGCAAGTCAAAAGGGCAAAGCATGACAAGGCAAGGCAAGGAAAAAGGGTATAGCAAGTCAAGGCAAGGTAAGGCAAAAGGGCAATTCAAGGAAAGGCAAAATGGCAAAGAAAGGCAAGGCAAAAGGACAAAGCAAAGCAAGTCAAAAGGGCAAAGAATGACAAGGCAAGGCAAGGAAAAAGGGTATAGCAAGTCAAGGCAAGGTAAGGCAAAAGGGCAATTCAAGGAAAGGCAAAATGGCAAAGCAAGGCAAGGCAAAAGGGCAAAGCAAAGCAAGTCAAAATGGCAAACTATGACAAGGCAAGGCAAGGAAAAAGGGTATAGCAAGTTAAGGCAAAGTAAGGCAAAAGGGCAATTCAAGGAAAGGCAAAATGGCAAAGCAAGGCAAGGCAAAAGGGCAAAGCTTAACAAGGCAAAGCAAGGCAAAAGGGCAAAGCAAGGCAAGGCAAAAGGGCAAAGCATGGCAAGGCAAGGCAAGGCAAGGAAAGAGGGTATAGCAAGTCAAGGCAAGGTAAGGCAAAAGGGCAATTCAAGGAAAGGCAAAATGGCAAAGCAAGGCAAGGCAAAAGGGCAAAGCAAGGCCAGGCAAAAGTGCAAAGAAAGGCAAGGCAAGGTAAGTCAAAAGGACAAACCATGGCAAGGCCAGGAAAAAGGCCAAAGCAAGGAAAGGCAAGGCAAAAGGGGAAAGCAAGGCAAGGGAAAATGGCAAAGCAAGGCAAGGCAAGGAAAGACAAAAGGGCAAAGCAAGGCAAGGAAAAAGAGCAAAGCATGGCAAGGCAAGGCAAAAGGTCAAAAGAAAGGCAAGGCAAATCAGGGCAAAAGGAGAAAGGAAGGCAAGGCAAGACAAGGCAAAGAGACAAAGCAAGGCAAGGCAAAAGGGCATAGCAAGGCAAGGTAAGGCAAAGGGGCAAAGCAAGGCATGGAAAGGCAAAGGCAAGGGAAGGCAAAAGGGTAAAGCAAGGCAAGGAAAGGCAAGGGAAAAGGAGAAAGCAAAGCAAGGCAAGGCAAAAGGATAAGGAAGACACGTCAAGGCAAGGCAAAGATGAAAGCAAGGCAATGCAAGGCAATTCAAAACGGCAAAACAAGGAAAGGCAAGGCAAAAGGGCAAAGCAAGGCAAGGCAAAAGGGCAAAGCAAAGCAAGTGAAAAGGGCAAAGCATGACAAGGAAAGGCAAGGCAAAAGGGCAAAGCATGACAAGGCAAGGTAAGGCAAAAGGGCAATGCAAGACAAGGCAAAAGGGCAAAGCATAACAAGGCATAGAAAGGCAAAAGGGCAAAGCAAGGCAAGTCAAAAGGGCAAAGCATGACAAGGCAAGGCAAGGAAAAAGGGTATAGCAAGTCAAGGCAAGGTAAGGCAAAAGGGCAATTCAAGGAAAGGCAAAATGGCAAAGCAAGGCAAGGCAAAAGGGCAAAGCAAGGCAAGGTAAGGCAAGGCAAAAGGGGAAAGCAAAGCAAGGCAAGGCGAAAGGATAACGAAGACACGTCAAGGCAAGGCAAAGATGAAAGTAAGGCAATGCAAGGAAATTGAAAACGGCAAAACAAGGAAAGGCAAGGCAAAAGGGCAAAGCAAAGCAAGTCAAAAGGGGAAAGCATGACAAGGCAAGGCAATGCAAAAGGGCAAAGCATGAAAAGGCAAGGCAAGGCAAAAGGGTAAAGCATGTCAAGGCAAGGTAAGGCAAAAGGGCAATGCAAGGAAAAGCAAAATGGCAAAGCAAGACAAGGCAAAAGGGAAAGCATAACAAGGCAAAGCAAGGCAGAAGGGCAAAGCAAGGCAAGGCAAAAGGGCAAAGCAAGGAAAGTCAAAAGGGCAAAGCATGACAAGGCAAGGCAAGTAAAAAGGGTATAGCAAGTCAAGGCAAGGTAAGGCAAAAGGGCAATTCAAGGAAAGGCAAAATGGCAAAGCAAGGCAAGGCAAAAGGACAAAGCAAAGCAAGTCAAAAGGGCAAAGCATGACAAGGCAAGGCAAGGAAAAAGGGTATAGCAAGTCAAGGCAAGGTAAGGCAAAAGGGCAATTCAAGGAAAGGCAAAATGGCAAAGCAAGGCAAGGCAAAAGGGCAAAGCAAGGCCAGGCAAAAGTGCAAAGAAAGGCAAGGAAAGGTAAGTCAAAAGGACAAACCATGGCAAGGCCAGGAAAAAGGCCAAAGCAAGGAAAGGCAAGGCAAAAGGGGAAAGCAAGGCAAGGGAAAATGGCAAAGCAAGGCAAGGCAAGGAAAGACAAAAGGGCAAAGCAAGGCAAGGAAAAAGAGCAAAGCATGGCAAGGCAAGGCAAAAGGTCAAAAGAAAGGCAAGGCAAATCAGGGCAAAAGGAGAAAGGAAGGCAAGGCAAGACAAGGCAAAGAGACAAAGCAAGGCAAGGCAAAAGGGCAAAGCAAGGCAAGGTAAGGCAAAGGGGCAAAGCAAGGCATGGAAAGGCAAGGCAAGAGAAGGCAAAAGGGTAAAGCAAGGCAAGGAAAGGCAAGGCAAAAGGAGAAAGCAAAGCAAGGCAAGGCAAAAGGATAAGGAAGACACGTCAAGGCAAGGCAAAGATGAAAGCAAGGCAATGCAAGGCAATTCAAAACGGCAAAACAAGGAAAGGCAAGGCAAAAGGGCAAAGCAAAGCAAGTGAAAAGGGCAAAGCATGACAAGGCAAGGCAAGGCAAAAGGGCAATGCAAGGAAAGGCAAAATGGCAAAGCAAGACAAGGCAAAAATGGCAAAGCATAACAAGGCAAAGCAAGGCAAAAGGGCAAAGCAAGGCAAGTCAAAAGGGCAAAGCATGACAAGGCAAGGCAAGGAAAAAGGGTATAGCAAGTCAAGGCAAGGTAAGGCAAAAGGGCAATTCAAGGAAAGGCAAAATGGCAAAGCAAGGCACGGCAAAAGGGCAAAGCATGGCAAGGCAAGGAAAAAGGGCAACTCAATGCAAGGCCAGGCAAAAGGGCAAAGAAAGGCAAGGCAAGGTAAGTCAAAAGGACAAACCATGGCAAGGCCAGGAAAAAGGCCAAAGCAAGGAAAGGCAAGGCAAAAGGGAAAAGCAAGGCAAGGGAAAATGGCAAAGCAAGGCAAGGCAAGACAAAAGGGCAAAGCAAGGCAAGGAAAAAGAGCAAAGCATAGCAAGGCAAGGCAAGGCAAAAGGTCAAAAGAAAGGCAAGGCAAATCAGGGCAAAAGGAGGAAGGAAGGCAAGGCAAGACAAGGCAAAGAGGCAAAGCAAGGCAAGGTAAGGCAAGGCAAAAGGGGAAAGCAAAGCAAGGCAAGGCGAAAGGATAAGGAAGAGACGTCAAGGCAAGGCAAAGATGAAAGTAAGGCAATGCAAGGAAATTGAAAACGGAAAAACAAGGAAAGGCAAGGCAAAAGGGCAAAGCAAAGCAAGTCAAAAGGGCAAAGCATGACAAGGCAAGGCAAGGAAAAAGGGTATAGCAAGTCAAGGCAAGGTAAGGCAAAAGGGCAATTCAAGGAAACGCAAAATGGCAAAGCAAGGCAAGGCAAAAGGGCAAAGCAAAGCAAGTCAAAATGGCAAAGTATGACAAGGCAAGGCAAGGAAAAAGGCTATAGCAAGTCAAGGCAAGGTAAGGCAAAAGGGCAATTCAAGGAAAGGCAAAATGGCAAAGCAAGGCAAGGCAAAAGGGCAAAGCATAACAAAGCAAAGCAAGGCAAAAGGGCAAAGCAAGGCAAGGCAAAAGGCCAAAGCATGGCAAGGCAAGGAAAAAGGGCAACTCAATGCAAGGCCAGGCAAAAGGGCAAAGAAAGGCAAGGCAAGGTAAGTCAAAAAGACAAACCATGGCAAGGCCAGGAAAAAGGCCAAAGCAAGGAAAGGCAAGGCAAAAGGGAAAAGCAAGGCAAGGGAAAATGGCAAAGCAAGGCAAGGCAAGGCAAGACAAAAGGGCAAAGCAAGGCAAGGAAAAAGAGCAAAGCATGGCAAGACAAGGCAAGGCAAAAGGTCAAAAGAAAGGCAAGGCAAATCAGGGCAAAAGGAGAAAGGAAGGCAAGGCAAGACAAGGCAAAGAGGCAAAGCAAGGCAAGGTAAGGCAAGGCAAAAGGGGAAAGCAAAGCAAGGCAAGGCGAAAGGATAACGAAGACACGTCAAGGCAAGGCAAAGATGAAAGTAAGGCAATGCAAGGAAAGTGAAAACGGCAAAACAAGGAAAGGCAAGGCAAAAGGGCAAAGCAAAGCAAGTCAAAAGGGGAAAGCATGACAAGGCAAGGCAATGCAAAAGGGCAAAGCATGAAAAGGCAAGGCAAGGCAAAAGGGTAAAGCATGTCAAGGCAAGGTAAGGCAAAAGGGCAATGCAAGGAAAAGCAAAATGGCAAAGCAAGACAAGGCAAAAGGGAAAGCATAACAAGGCAAAGCAAGGCAGAAGGGCAAAGCAAGGCAAGGCAAAAGGGCAAAGCAAGGAAAGTCAAAAGGGCAAAGCATGACAAGGCAAGGCAAGGAAAAAGGGTATAGCAAGTCAAGGCAAGGTAAGGCAAAAGGGCAATTCAAGGAAAGGCAAAATGGCAAAGCAAGGCAAGGCAAAAGGACAAAGCAAAGCAAGTCAAAAGGGCAAAGCATGACAAGGCAAGGCAAGGAAAAAGGGTATAGGAAGTCAAGGCAAGGTAAGGCAAAAGGGCAATTCAAGTAAAGGCAAAATGGCAAAGCAAGGCAAGGCAAAAGGGCAAAGCAAAGCAAGTCAAAATGGCAAAGTATGACAAGGCAAGGCAAGGAAAAAGGGTATAGCAAGTCAAGGCAAAGTAAGGCAAAAGGGCAATTCAAGGAAAGGCAAAATGGCAAAGCAAGGCAAGGCAAAAGGGCAAAGCATAACAAGGCAAAGCAAGGCAAAAGGGCAAAGCAAGGCAAGGCAAAAGGGCAAAGCAAGGCAAGTCAAAAGGGCAAAGCATGACAAGGCAAGGCAAGGAAAAAGGGTATAGCAAGTCAAGGCAAGGTAAGGCAAAAGGGCAATTCAAGGAAAGGCAAAATGGAAAAGCAAGGCAAGGCAAAAGGGCAAAGCAAGGCCAGGCAAAAGTGCAAAGAAAGGCAAGGCAAGGTAAGTCAAAAGGACAAACCATGGCAAGGCCAGGAAAAAGGCCAAAGCAAGGAAAGGCAAGGCAAAAGGGGAAAGCAAGGCAAGGGAAAATGGCAAAGCAAGGCAAGGCAAGGCAAAAGGTCAAAAGAAAGGCAAGGCAAATCAGGGCAAAAGGAGAAAGGAAGGCAAGGCAAGCCAAGGCAAAGAGGCAAAGCAAGGCAAGGCAAAAGGGCAAAGCAAGGAAAGGCAAGGCAAAAGGGGAAAGCAAGGCAAGGAAAAAGAGCAAAGCATGGCAAGGCAAGGCAAAAGGTCAAAAGAAAGGCAAGGCAAATCAGGGCAAAAGGAGAAAGGAAGGCAAGGCAAGCCAAGGCAAAGAGGCAAAGCAAGGCAAGGCAAAAGGGCAAAGCAAGGCAAGGTAAGGCAAAGGGGCAAAGCAAGGCATGGAAAGGCAAGGCAAGGAAAGGCAAGGCAAAAGGAGAAAGCAAAGCAAGGCAAGGCAAAAGGATAAGGAAGACACGTCAAGGCAAGGCAAAGATGAAAGTAAGGCAATGCAAGGCAGTTCAAAACGGCAAAACAAGGAAAGGCAAGGCAAAAGGGCAAAGCAAAGCAAGTCAAAAGGGCAAAGCATGACAAGGCAAGGCAAAAGGTCAAAAGAAAGGCAAGGCAAATGAGGGCAAAAGGAGAAAGGAAGGCAAGGCAAGACAAGGCAAAGAGGCAAAGCAAGGCAAGGAAAGGCAAGGGAAAACGAGAAAGCAAAGCAAGGCAAGGCAAAACGACACGTCAAGGCAAGGCGAAGATGAAAGCAAGGCAATGCAAGGCAATTCAAAACGGCAAAACAAGGAAAGGCAAGGCAAAAGGGCAAAACAAAGCAAGTCAAAAGGGCAAAGCATGACAAGGCAAGGCAAGGCAAAAGGGCAAAGCATGACAAGGCAAGGTAAGGCAAAAGGGCAATGCAAGGAAAGGCAAAATGGCAAAGCAAGACAAGGCAAAAGGGCAAAGCATAACATGGCAAAGCAAGGCAAAAGGGCAAAGCAAGGCAAGTCAAAAGGGCAAAGCATGACAAGGCAAGGCAAGGAAAAAGGGTATAGCAAGTCAAGGCAAGGTAAGGCAAAAGGGCAATTCAAGGAAAGACAAAATGGCAAAGCAAGGCAAGGCAAAAGGGCAAAGCATGGCAAGGCAAGGAAAAAGGGCAACTCAATGCAAGGCCAGGCAAAAGGGCAAAGAAAGGCAAGGCAAGGTAAGTCAAAAGGACAAACCATGGCAAGGCCAGGAAAAAGGCCAAAGCAAGGAAAGGCAAGGCAAAAGGGAAAAGCAAGGCAAGGAAAAAGAGCAAAGCATGGCAAGGCAAGGCAAGGCAAAAGGTCAAAAGAAAGGCAAGGCAAAAGGGCAAAGCAAGGCAAGTCAAAAGGGCAAAGCAAGGCAAGTCAAAAGGGCAAAGCATGACAAGGCAAGGCAAGGAAAAAGGGTATAGCAAGTCAAGGCAAGGTAAAGCAAAAGGGCAATTCAAGGAAAGGCAAAATGGCAAAACAAGGCACGGCAAAAGGGCAAAGCATGGCCAAGCAAAAGTGCAAAGAAAGGCAAGGCAAGGTAAGTCAAAAGGACAAACCATGGCAAGGCCAGGAAAAAGGCCAAAGCAAGGAAAGGCAAGGCAAAAGGGGAAAGCAAAGGCAAGGGAAAATGGCAAAGCAAGGCAAGGCAAGGAAAGACAAAAGGGCAAAGCAAGGCAAGGAAAAAGAGCAAAGCATGGCAAGGCAAGGCAAAAGGTCAAAAGAAAGGCAAGGCAAATCAGGGCAAAAGGAGAAAGGAAGGCAAGGCAAGACAAGGCAAAGAGACAAAGCAAGGCAAGGCAAAAGGGCATAGCAAGGCAAGGTAAGGCAAAGGGGCAAAGCAAGGCATGGAAAGGCAAAGGCAAGGGAAGGCAAAAGGGTAAAGCAAGGCAAGGAAAGGCAAGGGAAAAGGAGAAAGCAAAGCAAGGCAAGGCAAAAGGATAAGGAAGACACGTCAAGGCAAGGCAAAGATGAAAGCAAGGCAATGCAAGGCAATTCAAAACGGCAAAACAAGGAAAGGCAAGGCAAAAGGGCAAAGCAAGGCAAGGCAAAAGGGCAAAGCAAAGCAAGTGAAAAGGGCAAAGCATGACAAGGAAAGGCAAGGCAAAAGGGCAAAGCATGACAAGGCAAGGTAAGGCAAAAGGGCAATGCAAGACAAGGCAAAAGGGCAAAGCATAACAAGGCATAGAAAGGCAAAAGGGCAAAGCAAGGCAAGTCAAAAGGGCAAAGCATGACAAGGCAAGGCAAGGAAAAAGGGTATAGCAAGTCAAGGCAAGGTAAGGCAAAAGGGCAATTCAAGGAAAGGCAAAATGGCAAAGCAAGGCAAGGCAAAAGGGCAAAGCAAGGCAAGGTAAGGCAAGGCAAAAGGGGAAAGCAAAGCAAGGCAAGGCGAAAGGATAACGAAGACACGTCAAGGCAAGGCAAAGATGAAAGTAAGGCAATGCAAGGAAATTGAAAACGGCAAAACAAGGAAAGGCAAGGCAAAAGGGCAAAGCAAAGCAAGTCAAAAGGGGAAAGCATGACAAGGCAAGGCAATGCAAAAGGGCAAAGCATGAAAAGGCAAGGCAAGGCAAAAGGGTAAAGCATGTCAAGGCAAGGTAAGGCAAAAGGGCAATGCAAGGAAAAGCAAAATGGCAAAGCAAGACAAGGCAAAAGGGAAAGCATAACAAGGCAAAGCATTGCAGAAGGGCAAAGCAAGGCAAGGCAAAAGGGCAAAGCAAGGAAAGTCAAAAGGGCAAAGCATGACAAGGCAAGGCAAGGAAAAAGGGTATAGCAAGTCAAGGCAAGGTAAGGCAAAAGGGCAATTCAAGGAAAGGCAAAATGGCAAAGCAAGGCAAGGCAAAAGGACAAAGCAAAGCAAGTCAAAAGGGCAAAGCATGACAAGGCAAGGCAAGGAAAAAGGGTATACAAGTCAAGGCAAGGTAAGGCAAAAGGGCAATTCAATGAAAGGCAAAATGGCAAAGCAAGGCAAGGCAAAAGGGCAAAGCAAGGCCAGGCAAAAGTGCAAAGAAAGGCAAGGAAAGGTAAGTCAAAAGGACAAACCATGGCAAGGCCAGGAAAAAGGCCAAAGCAAGGAAAGGCAAGGCTAAAGGGGAAAGCAAGGCAAGGGAAAATGGCAAAGCAAGGCAAGGCAAGGAAAGACAAAAGGGCAAAGCAAGGCAAGGAAAAAGAGCAAAGCATGGCAAGGCAAGGGAAAAGGTCAAAAGAAAGGCAAGGCAAATCAGGGCAAAAGGAGAAAGGAAGGCAAGGCAAGACAAGGCAAAGAGACAAAGCAAGGCAAGGCAAAAGGGCAAAGCAAGGCAAGGTAAGGCAAAGGGGCAAAGCAAGGCATGGAAAGGCAAGGCAAGAGAAGGCAAAAGGGTAAAGCAAGGCAAGGAAAGGCAAGGCAAAAGGAGAAAGCAAAGCAAGGCAAGGCAAAAGGATAAGGAAGACACGTCAAGGCAAGGCAAAGATGAAAGCAAGGCAATGCAAGGCAATTCAAAACGGCAAAACAAGGAAAGGCAAGGCAAAAGGGCAAAGCAAAGCAAGTGAAAAGGGCAAAGCATGACAAGGCAAGGCAAGGCAAAAGGGCAATGCAAGGAAAGGCAAAATGGCAAAGCAAGACAAGGCAAAAATGGCAAAGCATAACAAGGCAAAGCAAGGCAAAAGGGCAAAGCAAGGCAAGTCAAAAGGGCAAAGCATGACAAGGCAAGGCAAGGAAAAAGGGTATAGCAAGTCAAGGCAAGGTAAGGCAAAAGGGCAATTCAAGGAAAGGCAAAATGGCAAAGCAAGGCACGGCAAAAGGGCAAAGCATGGCAAGGCAAGGAAAAAGGGCAACTCAATGCAAGGCCAGGCAAAAGGGCAAAGAAAGGCAAGGCAAGGTAAGTCAAAAGGACAAACCATGGCAAGGCCAGGAAAAAGGCCAAAGCAAGGAAAGGCAAGGCAAAAGGGAAAAGCAAGGCAAGGGAAAATGGCAAAGCAAGGCAAGGCAAGACAAAAGGGCAAAGCAAGGCAAGGAAAAAGAGCAAAGCATAGCAAGGCAAGGCAAGGCAAAAGGTCAAAAGAAAGGCAAGGCAAATCAGGGCAAAAGGAGGAAGGAAGGCAAGGCAAGACAAGGCAAAGAGGCAAAGCAAGGCAAGGTAAGGCAAGGCAAAAGGGGAAAGCAAAGCAAGGCAAGGAGAAAGGATAAGGAAGACACGTCAAGGCAAGGCAAAGATGAAAGTTAAGCAATGCAAGGAAATTGAAAACGGCAAAACAAGGAAAGGCAAGGCAAAAGGGCAAAGCAAAGCAAGTCAAAAAGGCAAAGCATGACAAGGCAAGGCAATGCAAAAGGGCAAAGCATGAAAAGGCAAGGCAAGGCAAAAGGGTAAAGCATGTCAAGGCAAGGCAAAAGGGCAAAGCAAGGCAAGTCAAAAGGGCAAAGCATGACAAGGCAAGGCAAGGAAAAAGGGTATAGCAAGTCAAGGCAAGGTAAGGCAAAAGGGCAATTCAAGGAAAGGCAAAATGGCAAAGCAAGGCAAGGCAAAAGGGCAAAGCAAAGCAAGTCAAAATGGCAAAGTATGACAAGGCAAGGCAAGGAAAAAGGGTATAGCAAGTCAAGGCAAAGTAAGGCAAAAGGGCAATTCAAGGAAAGGCAAAATGGCAAAGCAAGGCAAGGCAAAAGGGCAAAGCATAACAAGGCAAAGCAAGGCAAAAGGGCAAAGCAAGGCAAGTCAAAAGGGCAAAGCATGACAAGTCAAAAGGGCAAAGCATGACAAGGCAAGGCAAGGAAAATGGTATAGCAAGTCAAGGCAAGGTAAGGCAAAAGGGCAATTCAAGGAAAGACAAAATGGCAAAGCAAGGCAAGGCAAAAGGGCAAAGCAAGGCCAGGCAAAAGTGCAAAGAAAGGCAAGGCAAGGTAAGTCAAAAGGACAAACCATGGCAAGGCCAGGAAAAAGGCCAAAGCAAGGAAAGGCAAGGCAAAAGGGGAAAGCAAGGCAAGGGAAAATGGCAAAGCAAGGCAAGGCAAGGAAAGACAAAAGGGCAAAGCAAGGCAAGGAAAAAGAGCAAAGCATGGCAAGGCAAGGCAAAAGGTCAAAAGAAAGGCAAGGCAAATCAGGGCAAAAGGAGAAAGGAAGGCAAGGCAAGACAAGGCAAAGAGACAAAGCAAGGCAAGGCAAAAGGGCATAGCAAGGCAAGGTAAGGCAAAGGGGCAAAGCAAGGCATGGAAAGGCAAAGGCAAGGGAAGGCAAAAGGGTAAAGCAAGTCAAGGAAAGGCAAGGGAAAAGGAGAAAGCAAAGCAAGGCAAGGCAAAAGGATAAGGAAGACACGTCAAGGCAAGGCAAAGATGAAAGCAAGGCAATGCAAGGCAATTCAAAACGGCAAAACAAGGAAAGGCAAGGCAAAAGGGCAAAGCAAAGCAAGTGAAAAGGGCAAAGCATGACAAGGCAAGGCAAGGCAAAAGGGCAATGCAAGGAAAGGCAAAATGGCAAAGCAAGACAAGGCAAAAATGGCAAAGCATAACAAGGCAAAGCAAGGCAAAAGGGCAAAGCAAGGCAAGTCAAAAGGGCAAAGCATGACAAGGCAAGGCAAGGAAAAAGGGTATAGCAAGTCAAGGCAAGGTAAGGCAAAAGGGCAATTCAAGGAAAGGCAAAATGGCAAAGCAAGGCACGGCAAAAGGGCAAAGCATGGCAAGGCAAGGAAAAAGGGCAACTCAATGCAAGGCCAGGCAAAAGGGCAAAGAAAGGCAAGGCAAGGTAAGTCAAAAGGACAAACCATGGCAAGGCCAGGAAAAAGGCCAAAGCAAGGAAAGGCAAGGCAAAAGGGAAAAGCAAGGCAAGGGAAAATGGCAAAGCAAGGCAAGGCAAGACAAAAGGGCAAAGCAAGGCAAGGAAAAAGAGCAAAGCATAGCAAGGCAAGGCAAGGCAAAAGGTCAAAAGAAAGGCAAGGCAAATCAGGGCAAAAGGAGGAAGGAAGGCAAGGCAAGACAAGGCAAAGAGGCAAAGCAAGGCAAGGTAAGGCAAGGCAAAAGGGGAAAGCAAAGCAAGGCAAGGAGAAAGGATAAGGAAGACACGTCAAGGCAAGGCAAAGATGAAAGTTAAGCAATGCAAGGAAATTGAAAACGGTAAAACAAGGAAAGGCAAGGCAAAAGGGCAAAGCAAAGCAAGTCAAAAAGGCAAAGCATGACAAGGCAAGGCAATGCAAAAGGGCAAAGCATGAAAAGGCAAGGCAAGGCAAAAGGGTAAAGCATGTCAAGGCAAGGCAAAAGGGCAAAGCAAGGCAAGTCAAAAGGGCAAAGCATGACAAGGCAAGGCAAGGAAAAAGGGTATAGCAAGTCAAGGCAAGGTAAGGCAAAAGGGCAATTCAAGGAAAGGCAAAATGGCAAAGCAAGGCAAGGCAAAAGGGCAAAGCAAAGCAAGTCAAAATGGCAAAGTATGACAAGGCAAGGCAAGGAAAAAGGGTATAGCAAGTCAAGGCAAAGTAAGGCAAAAGGGCAATTCAAGGAAAGGCAAAATGGCAAAGCAAGGCAAGGCAAAAGGGCAAAGCATAACAAGGCAAAGCAAGGCAAAAGGGCAAAGCAAGGCAAGTCAAAAGGGCAAAGCATGACAAGTCAAAAGGGCAAAGCATGACAAGGCAAGGCAAGGAAAATGGTATAGCAAGTCAAGGCAAGGTAAGGCAAAAGGGCAATTCAAGGAAAGACAAAATGGCAAAGAAAGGCAAGGCAAAATGGCAAAGCAAGGCCAGGCAAAAGTGCAAAGAAAGGCAAGGCAAGGTAAGTCAAAAGGACAAACCATGGCAAGGCCAGGAAAAAGGCCAAAGCAAGGAAAGGCAAGGCTAAAGGGGAAAGCAAGGCAAGGGAAAATGGCAAAGCAAGGCATGGCAAGGAAAGACAAAAGGGCAAAGCAAGGCAAGGAAAAAGAGCAAAGCATGGCAAGGCAAGGCAAAAGGTCAAAAGAAAGGCAAGGCAAATCAGGGCAAAAGGAGAAAGGAAGGCAAGGCAAGACAAGGCAAAGAGACAAAGCAAGGCAAGGCAAAAGGGCATAGCAAGGCAAGGTAAGGCAAAGGGGCAAAGCAAGGCATGGAAAGGCAAAGGCAAGGGAAGGCAAAAGGGTAAAGCAAGTCAAGGAAAAGCAAGGGAAAAGGAGAAAGCAAAGCAAGGCAAGGCAAAAGGATAAGGAAGACACGTCAAGGCAAGGCAAAGATGAAAGCAAGGCAATGCAAGGCAATTCAAAACGGCAAAACAAGGAAAGGCAAGGCAAAAGGGCAAAGCAAAGCAAGTCAAAAGGGCAAAGCATGACAAGGCAAGGCAAGGAAAAAGGGTATAGCAAGTCAAGGCAAGGTAAGGCAAAAGGGCAATTCAAGGAAAGGCAAAATGGCAAAGAAAGGCAAGGCAAAAGGACAAAGCAAAGCAAGTCAAAAGGGCAAAGAATGACAAGGCAAGGCAAGGAAAAAGGGTATAGCAAGTCAAGGCAAGGTAAGACAAAAGGGCAATTCAAGGAAAGGCAAAATGGCAAAGCAAGGCAAGGCAAAAGGGCAAAGCAAAGCAAGTCAAAATGGCAAAGTATGACAAGGCAAGGCAAGGAAAAAGGGTATAGCAAGTTAAGGCAAAGTAAGGCAAAAGGGCAATTCAAGGAAAGGCAAAATGGCAAAGCAAGGCAAGGCAAAAGGGCAAAGCTTAACAAGGCAAAGCAAGGCAAAAGGGCAAAGCAAGGCAAGGCAAAAGGGCAAAGCATGGCAAGGCAAGGCAAGGAAAGAGGGTATAGCAAGTCAAGGCAAGGTAAGGCAAAAGGGCAATTCAAGGAAAGGCAAAATGGCAAAGCAAGGCAAGGCAAAAGGGCAAAGCAAGGCCAGGCAAAAGTGCAAAGGCAAGGCAAGGTAAGTCAAAAGGACAAACCATGGCAAGGCCAGGAAAAAGGCCAAAGCAAGGAAAGGCAAGGCAAAAGGGGAAAGCAAGGCAAGGGAAAATGGCAAAGCAAGGCAAGGCAAAAGGACAAAGCAAAGCAAGTCAAAACGGCAAAGCATGACAAGGCATGGCAAGGAAAAAGGGTATAGCAAGTCAAGGCAAGGTAAGGCAAAAGGGCAATTCAAGGAAAGGCAAAATGGCAAAGCAAGGCAAAGCAAAAGGGCAAAGCAAAGCAAGTCAAAATGGCAAAGTATGACAAGGCAAGGCAAGGAAAAAGGGTATAGCAAGTCAAGGCAAGGTAAGGCAAAAGGGCAATTCAAGGAAAGACAAAATGGCAAAGAAAGGCAAGGCAAAAGGGCAAAGCAAGGCCAGGCAAAAGTGCAAAGAAAGGCAAGGCAAGGTAAGTCAAAAGGACAAACCATGGCAAGGCCAGGAAAAAGGCCAAAGCAAGGAAAGGCAAGGCTAAAGGGGAAAGCAAGGCAAGGGAAAATGGCAAAGCAAGGCATGGCAAGGAAAGACAAAAGGGCAAAGCAAGGCAAGGAAAAAGAGCAAAGCATGGCAAGGCAAGGCAAAAGGTCAAAAGAAAGGCAAGGCAAATCAGGGCAAAAGGAGAAAGGAAGGCAAGGCAAGACAAGGCAAAGAGACAAAGCAAGGCAAGGCAAAAGGGCATAGCAAGGCAAGGTAAGGTAAAGGGGCAAAGCAAGGCATGGAAAGGCAAAGGCAAGGGAAGGCAAAAGGGTAAAGCAAGTCAAGGAAAAGCAAGGGAAAAGGAGAAAGCAAAGCAAGGCAAGGCAAAAGGATAAGGAAGACACGTCAAGGCAAGGCAAAGATGAAAGCAAGGCAATGCAAGGCAATTCAAAACGGCAAAACAAGGAAAGGCAAGGCAAAAGGGCAAAGCAAAGCAAGTCAAAAGGGCAAAGCATGACAAGGCAAGGCAAGGAAAAAGGGTATAGCAAGTCAAGGCAAGGTAAGGCAAAAGGGCAATTCAAGGAAAGGCAAAATGGCAAAGAAAGGCAAGGCAAAAGGACAAAGCAAAGCAAGTCAAAAGGGCAAAGAATGACAAGGCAAGGCAAGGAAAAAGGGTATAGCAAGTCAAGGCAAGGTAAGACAAAAGGGCAATTCAAGGAAAGGCAAAATGGCAAAGCAAGGCAAGGCAAAAGGGCAAAGCAAAGCAAGTCAAAATGGCAAAGTATGACAAGGCAAGGCAAGGAAAAAGGGTATAGCAAGTTAAGGCAAAGTAAGGCAAAAGGGCAATTCAAGGAAAGGCAAAATGGCAAAGCAAGGCAAGGCAAAAGGGCAAAGCTTAACAAGGCAAAGCAAGGCAAAAGGGCAAAGCAAGGCAAGGCAAAAGGGCAAAGCATGGCAAGGCAAGGCAAGGAAAGAGGGTATAGCAAGTCAAGGCAAGGTAAGGCAAAAGGGCAATTCAAGGAAAGGCAAAATGGCAAAGCAAGGCAAGGCAAAAGGGCAAAGCAAGGCCAGGCAAAAGTGCAAAGAAAGGCAAGGCAAGGTAAGTCAAAAGGACAAACCATGGCAAGGCCAGGAAAAAGGCCAAAGCAAGGAAAGGCAAGGCAAAAGGGGAAAGCAAGGCAAGGGAAAATGGCAAAGCAAGGCAAGGCAAAAGGACAAAGCAAAGCAAGTCAAAACGGCAAAGCATGACAAGGCATGGCAAGGAAAAAGGGTATAGCAAGTCAAGGCAAGGTAAGGCAAAAGGGCAATTCAAGGAAAGGCAAAATGGCAAAGCAAGGCAAGGCAAAAGGGCAAAGCAAAGCAAGTCAAAATGGCAAAGTATGACAAGGCAAGGCAAGGAAAAAGGGTATAGCAAGTCAAGGCAAAGTAAGGCAAAAGGGCAATTCAAGGAAAGGCAAAATGGCAAAGCAAGGCAAGGCAAAAGGGCAAAGCATAACAAGGCAAAGCAAGGCAAAAGGTCAAAGCAAGGCAAGGCAAAAGGGCAAAGCAAGGCAAGTCAAAAGGGCAAAGCATGACAAGGCAAGGCAAGGAAAAAGGGTATAGCAAGTCAAGGCAAGGTAAGGCAAAAGGGCAATTCAAGGAAAGACAAAATGGCAAAGCAAGGCAAGGCAAAAGGGCAAAGCAAGGCCAGGCAAAAGTGCAAAGAAAGGCAAGGCAAGGTAAGTCAAAAGGACAAACCATGGCAAGGCCAGGAAAAAGGCCAAAGCAAGGAAAGGCAAGGCAAAAGGGGAAAGCAAGGCAAGGGAAAATGGCAAAGCAAGGCAAGGCAAGGAAAGACAAAAGGGCAAAGCAAGGCAAGGAAAAAGAGCAAAGCATGGCAAGGCAAGGCAAAAGGTCAAAAGAAAGGCAAGGCAAATCAGGGCAAAAGGAGAAAGGAAGGCAAGGCAAGACAAGGCAAAGAGACAAAGCAAGGCAAGGCAAAAGGGCATAGCAAGGCAAGGTAAGGCAAAGGGGCAAAGCAAGGCATGGAAAGGCAAAGGCAAGGGAAGGCAAAAGGGTAAAGCAAGGCAAGGAAAGGCAAGGGAAAAGGAGAAAGCAAAGCAAGGCAAGGCAAAAGGATAAGGAAGAGACGTCAAGGCAAGGCAAAGATGAAAGCAAGGCAATGCAAGGCAATTCAAAACGGCAAAACAAGGAAAGGCAAGGCAAAAGGGCAAAGCAAAGCAAGTCAAAAGGGCAAAGCATGACAAGGCAAGGTAAGGCAAAAGGGAAAGCAAGACAAGGCAAAAGGGCAAAGCATAACAAGGCAAAGCAAGGCAAAAGGGCAAAGCAAGGCAAGTCAAAAGGGCAAAGCATGACAAGGCAAGGCAAGGAAAAAGGGTATAGCAAGTCAAGGCAAGGTAAGGCAAAAGGGCAATTCAAGGAAAGGCAAAATGGCAAAGCAAGGCAAGGCAAAAGGGCAAAGCATGACAAGGCAAGGCAAAGCAAAAGGGAAAAGCAAGTCAAGGCAAGGTAAGGCAAAAGGGCAATTCAAGGAAAGACAAAATGGCAAAGCAAGGCAAGGCAAAAGGGCAAAGCATGGCAAGGCAAGGAAAAAGGGCAACTCAATGCAAGGCCAGGCAAAAGGGCAAAGAAAGGCAAGGCAAGGTAAGTCAAAAGGACAAACCATGGCAAGGCCAGGAAAAAGGCCAAAGCAAGGAAAGGCAAGGCAAAAGGGAAAAGCAAGGCAAGGGAAAATGGCAAAGCAAGGCAAGGCAAGGCAAGACAAAAGGGCAAAGCAAGGCAAGGAAAAAGAGCAAAGCATGGCAAGGCAAGGCAAGGCAAAAGGTCAAAAGAAAGGCAAGGCAAATCAGGGCAAAAGGAGAAAGGAAGGCAAGGCAAGACTAGGCAAAGAGGCAAAGCAAGGCAAGGTAAGGCAAGGCAAAAGGGGAAAGCAAAGCAAGGCAAGGCGAAAGGATAAGGAAGACACGTCAAGGCAAGGCAAAGATGAAAGTAAGGCAATGCAAGGAAATTGAAAACGGCAAAACAAGGAAAGGCAAGGCAAAAGGGCAAAGCAAAGCAAGTCAAAAGGGCAAAGCATGGCAAGGCAAGGCAAAAGGTCAAAAGAAAGGCAAGGCAAATCAGGGCAAAAGGAGAAAGGAAGGCAAGGCAAGACAAGGCAAAGAGACAAAGCAAGGCAAGGCAAAAGGGCATAGCAAGGCAAGGTAAGGCAAAGGGGCAAAGCAAGGCATGGAAAGGCAAAGGCAAGGGAAGGCAAAAGGGTAAAGCAAGGCAAGGAAAGGCAAGGGAAAAGGAGAAAGCAAAGCAAGGCAAGGCAAAAGGATAAGGAAGACACGTCAAGGCAAGGCAAAGATGAAAGCAAGGCAATGCAAGGCAATTCAAAACGGCAAAACAAGGAAAGGCAAGGCAAAAGGGCAAAGCAAAGCAAGTCAAAAGGGCAAACCATGACAAGGCAAGGCAAGGCAAAAGGGCAAAGCATGACAAGGCAAGGTAAGGCAAAAGGGCAATGCAAGGAAAGGCAAAATGGCAAAGCAAGACAAGGCAAAAATGGCAAAGCATAACAAGGCAAAGCAAGGCAAAAGGGCAAAGCAAGGCAAGTCAAAAGGGCAAAGCATGACAAGGCAAGGCAAGGAAAAAGGGTATAGCAAGTCAAGGCAAGGTAAGGCAAAAGGGCAATTCAAGGAAAGGCAAAATGGCAAAGCAAGGCAAGTCAAAAGGGCAAAGCATGACAAGTCAAGGCAAGGCAAAAGGGTATAGCAAGTCAAGGCAAGGTAAGGCAAAAGGGCAATGCAAGGAAAGGCAAAATGGCAAAGCAAGGCAAGGCAAAAGGGCAAAGCATAACAAGGCAAAGCAAGGCAAAAGGGCAAAGCAAGGCAAGTCAAAAGGGCAAAGCATGACAAGGCAAGGCAAGGAAAAAGGGTATAGCAAGTCAAGGCAAGGTAAGGCAAAAGGGCAATTCAAGGAAAGGCAAAATGGCAAAGCAAGGCAAGGCAAAAGGGCAAAGCATGAAAAGGCAAGGGAATGAAAAAGGGTATAGCATGTCAAGGCAAGGTAAGGCAAAAGGGCAATTCAAGGAAAGACAAAATGGCAAAGCAAGGCAAGGCAAAAGGGCAAAGCATGGCAAGGCAAGGCAAGGCAAAAGGGTAAAGCATGTCAAGGCAAGGTAAGGCAAAAGGGCAATGCAAGGAAAAGCAAAATGGCAAAGCAAGACAAGGCAAAAGGGAAAGCATAGCAAGGCAAAGCAAGGCAAAAGGGCAAAGCAAGACAAGGCAAAAGGGCAAAGCAAGGAAAGTCAAAAGGGCAAAGCATGACAAGGGAAGGCAAGGAAAAAGGGTATAGCAAGTCAAGGCAAGGTAAGGCAAAAGGGCAATTCAAGGAAAGGCAAAATGGCAAAGCAAGGCAAGGCAAAAGGACAAAGCATAACAAGGCAAAGCAAGGCAAAAGGGCAAAGCAAGGCAAGGCAAAAGGGCAAAGCAAGGCAAGTCAAAAGGGCAAAGCATGACAAGGCAAGGCAAGGAAAAAGGGTAGAGCAAGTCAAGGCAAGGTAAGGCAAAAGGGCAATTCAAGGAAAGGCAAAATGGCAAAGCAAGGCAAGGCAAAAGTGCAAAGAAACGCAAGGCAAATCAGGGCAAAAGGACAAACCATGGCAAGGCCAGGAAAAAGGCCAAAGCAAGGAAAGGCAAGGCAAAAGGGGAAAGCAAGGCAAGGGAAAATGGCAAAGCAAGGCAAGGCAAGGAAAGACAAAAGGGCAAAGCAAGGCAAGGAAAAAGAGCAAAGCATGGCAAGGCAAGGCAAAAGGTCAAAGGAAAGGCAAGGCAAATCAGGGCAAAAGGAGAAAGGAAGGCAAAGCAAGACAAGGCAAAGAGACAAAGCAAGGCAAGGCAAAAGGGCAAAGCAAGGCAAGGTAAGGCAAAGGGGCAAAGCAAGGCATGGAAAGGCAAGGTAAGAGAAGGCAAAAGGGTAAAGCAAGGCAAGGAAAGGCAAGGCAAAAGGAGAAAGCAAAGAAAGGCAAGGCAAAAGGATAAGGAAGACACGTCAAGGCAAGGCAAAGATGAAAGCAAGGCAATGCAAGGCAATTCAAAACGGCAAAACAAGGAAAGGCAAGGCAAAAGGGCAAAGCAAAGCAAGTCAAAAGGGCAAAGCATGACAAGTCAAGGCAAGGCAAAAGGGCAAAGCATAACAAGGCAAAGCAAGGCAAAAGGGCAAAGCAAGGCAAGTCAAAAGGGCAAAGCATGACAAGGCAAGGCAAGGAAAAAGGGTATAGCAAGTCAAGGCAAGGTAAGGCAAAAGGGCAATTCAAGGAAAGGCAAAATGGCAAAGCAAGGCAAGGCAAAAGGGCAAAGTATGAAAAGGCAAGGCAAGGAAAAAGGGTATAGCAAGTCAAGGCAAAGTAAGGCAAAAGGGCAATTCAAGGAAAGGCAAAATGGCAAAGCAAGGCAAGGCAAAAGGGCAAACCATGGCAAGGCAAGGCAAAAGGGCAACTCAATGCAAGGCCAGGCAAAAGGGCAAAGAAAGGCAAGGCAAAGTAAGTCAAAAGGACAAACCATGGCAAGGCCAGGAAAAAGGCCAAAGCAAGGAAAGGCAAGGCAAAAGGGAAAAGCAAGGCAAGGGAAAATGGCAAAGCAAGGCAAGGCAAGGCAAGAGAAAAGGGCAAAGCAAGGCAAGGAAAAAGAGCAAAGCATGGCAAGACAAGGCAAGGCAAAAGGTCAAAAGAAAGGCAAGGCAAATCAGGGCAAAAGGAGAAAGGAAGGCAAGGCAAAACAAGGCAAAGAGGCAAAGCAAGGCAAGGTAAGTCAAGGCAAAAGGGGAAAGCAAAGCAAGGCAAGGCGAAAGGATAAGGAAGACACGTCAAGGCAAGGCAAAGAAAAAAGTAAGGCAATGCAAGGAAATTGAAAACGGCAAAACAAGGAAAGGCAAGGCAAAAGGGCAAAGCAAAGCAAGTCAAAAGGGCAAAGCATGACAAGTCAAGGCAAGGCAAAAGGGCAAAGCATGACAAGGCAAGGTAAGGCAAAAGTGCAATGCAAGGAAAGGCAAAATGGGAAAGCAAGACAAGGCAAAAGGGCAAAGCATAACAAGGCAAAGCAAGGCAAAAGGGCAAAGCAAGGCAAGTCAAAAGGGAAAAGCAAGGCAAGTCAAAAGGGCAAAGCATGACAAGGCAAGGCAAGGAAAAAGGGTATAGCAAGTCAAGGCAAGGTAAGGCAAAAGGGCAATTCAAGGAAAGGCAAAATGGCAAAGCAAGGCAAGGCAAAAGGGCAAAGCATGGCAAGGCAAAGGGTCAAAGAAAGGCATGGAAAGGCAAGGCAAAGGAAGGCAAAAGGGTAAAGCAAGGCAAGGAAAGGCAAGGCAAAAGGGGAAAGCAAAGCAAGGCAAGGCAAAATGATAAGGAAGACACGTCAAGGCAAGGCAAAGATGAAAGTAAGGCAATGCAAGGCAATTCAAAACGGCAAAACAAGGAAAGGCAAGGCAAAAGGGCAAAGCAAAGCAAGTCAAAAGGGCAAAGCATGACAAGGCAAGGTAAGGCAAAAGGGCAATGCAAGGAAAGGCAAAATGGCAAAGCAAGACAAGGCAAAAGGGCAAAGCATAACAAGGCAAAGCAAGGCAAAAGGGCAAAGAAAGGCAAGTCAAAAGGGCAAAGCAAGGCAAGGCAAGGAAAAAGGGTATAGCAAGTCAAGGCAAGGTAAGGCAAAAGGGCAATTCAAGGAAAGACAAAATGGCAAAGCAAGGCAAGGCAAAAGGGCAAAGCATGGCAAGGCAAGGAAAAAGGGCAACTCAATGCAAGGCCAGGCAAAAGGGCAAAGAAAGGCAAGGCAAGGTAAGTCAAAAGGACAAATCATGGCAAGGCCAGGAAAAAGGCCAAAGCAAGGAAAGGCAAGGCAAAAGGGAAAAGCAAGGCAAGGGAAAATGGCAAAGCAAGGCAAGGCAAGGCAAGACAAAAGGGCAAAGCAAGGCAAGGAAAAAGAGCAAAGCATGGCAAGGCAAGGCAAGGCAAAAGGTCAAAAGAAAGGCAAGGCAAATCAGGGCAAAAGGAGAAAGGAAGGCAAGGCAAGACAAGGCAAAGAGGCAAAGCAAGGCAAGGTAAGGCAAGGCAAAAGGGGAAAGCAAAGCAAGGCAAGGCGAAAGGATAAGGAAGAGACGTCAAGGCAAGGCAAAGATGAAAGTAAGGCAATGCAAGGAAATTGAAAACGGCAAAACAAGGAAAGGCAAGGCAAAAGGGCAAAGCAAAGCAAGTCAAAAGGGCAAAGCATGACAAGGCAAGGCAATGCAAAAGGGCAAAGCATGAAAAGGCAAGGCAAGGCAAAAGGGTAAAGCATGTCAAGGCAAGGTAAGGCAAAAGGGCAATGCAAGGAAAAGCAAAATGGCAAAGCAAGACAAGGCAAAAGGGAAAGCATAAAAAGGCAAAGCAAGGCAAAAGGGCAAAGCAAGGCAAGGCAAAAGGGCAAAGCAAGGAAAGTCAAAAGGGCAAAGCATGACAAGGCAAGGCAAGGAAAAAGGGTATAGCAAGTCAAGGCAAGGTAAGACAAAAGGGCAATTCAAGGAAAGGCAAAATGGCAAAGCAAGGCAAGGCAAAAGGACAAAGCAAAGCAAGTCAAAAGGGCAAAGCATGACAAGGCAAGGCAAGGAAAAAGGGTATAGCAAGTCAAGGCAAAGTAAGGCAAAAGGGCAATTCAAGGAAAGGCAAAATGGCAAAGCAAGGCAAGGCAAAAGGGCAAAGCATAACAAGGCAAAGCAAGGCAAAAGGGCAAAGCAAGGCAAGGCAAAAGGGCAAAGCAAGGCAAGTCAAAAGGGCAAAGCATGACAAGGCAAGGCAAGGAAAAAGGGTATAGCAAGTCAAGGCAAGGTAAGGCAAAAGGGCAATTCAAGGAAAGGCAAAATGGCAAAGCAAGGCAAGGCAAAAGGGCAAAGCAAGGCCAGGCAAAAGTGCAAAGAAAGGCAAGGCAAGGTAAGTCAAAAGGACAAACCATGGCAAGGCCAGGAAAAAGGCCAAAGCTAGGAAAGGCAAGGCAAAAGGGGAAAGCAAGGCAAGGGAAAATGGCAAAGCAAGGCAAGGCAAGGCAAGACAAAATTGCAAAGCAAGGCAAGGAAAAAGAGCAAAGCATGGGAAGGCAAGGCAAAAGGTCAAAAGAAAGGCAAGGCAAATCAGGGCAAAAGGAGAAAGGAAGGCAAGGCAAGACAAGGCAAAGAGACAAAGCAAGGCAAGGCAAAAGGGCATAGCAAGGCAAGTTAAGGCAAAGGGGCAAAGCAAGGCATGGAAAGGCAAAGCAAGGCAAGGCAAAATGGTAAAGCAAGGCAAGGAAAGGCAAGGGAAAAGGAGAAAGCAAAGCAAGGCAAGGCAAAAGGATAAGGAAGACACGTCAAGGCAAGGCAAAGATGAAAGCAAGGCAATGCAAGGCAATTCAAAAGGGCAAAACAAGGAAAAGCAAGGCAAAAGGGCAAAGCAAAGCAAGTCAAAAGGGCAAAGCATGACAAGGCAAGGCAAGGCAAAAGGGCAAAGCATGACAAGGCAAGGTAAGGCAAAAGGGCAATGCAAGGAAAGGCAAAATGGCAAAGCAAGACAAGGCAAAAGGGCAAAGCAAGGAAAGTCAAAAGGGCAAAGCATGACAAGGCAAGGCAAGGAAAAAGGGTATAGCAAGTCAAGGCAAGGTAAGGCAAAAGGGCAATTCAAGGAAAGGCAAAATGGCAAAGCAAGGCAAAAGGACAAAGCAAAGCAAGTCAAAAGGGCAAAGCATGACAAGGCAAGGCAAGGAAAAAGGGTATAGCAAGTCAAGGCAAAGTAAGGCAAAAGGGCAATTCAAGGAAAGGCAAAATGGCAAAGCAAGGCAAGGCAAAAGGGCAAAGCATAACAAGGCAAAGCAAGGCAAAAGGGCAAAGCAAGGCAAGGCAAAAGGGCAAAGCAAGGCAAGTCAAAAGGGCAAAGCATGACAAGGCAACGCAAGGAAAAAGGGTATAGCAAGTCAAGGCAAGGTAAGGCAAAAGGGCAATTCAAGGAAAGGCAAAATGGCAAAGCAAGGCAAGGCAAAAGGGCAAAGCAAGGCCAGGCAAAAGTGCAAAGAAAGGCAAGGCAAGGTAAGTCAAAAGGACAAACCATGGCAAGGCCAGGAAAAAGGCCAAAGCTAGGAAAGGCAAGGCAAAAGGGGAAAGCAAGGCAAGGGAAAATGGCAAAGCAAGGCAAGGCAAGGCAAGACAAAATTGCAAAGCAAGGCAAGGAAAAAGAGCAAAGCATGGCAAGGCAAGGCAAAAGGTCAAAAGAAAGGCAAGGCAAATCAGGGCAAAAGGAGAAAGGAAGGCAAGGCAAGACAAGGCAAAGAGACAAAGCAAGGCAAGGCAAAAGGGCATAGCAAGGCAAGTTAAGGCAAAGGGGCAAAGCAAGGCATGGAAAGGCAAAGGCAAGGGAAGGCAAAATGGTAAAGCAAGGCAAGGAAAGGCAAGGGAAAAGGAGAAAGCAAAGCAAGGCAAGGCAAAAGGATAAGGAAGACACGTCAAGGCAAGGCAAAGATGAAAGCAAGGCAATGCAAGGCAATTCAAAAGGGCAAAACAAGGAAAAGCAAGGCAAAAGGGCAAAGCAAAGCAAGTCAAAAGGGGAAAGCATGACAAGGCAAGGCAAGGCAAAAGGGCAAAGCATGACAAGGCAAGGTAAGGCAAAAGGGCAATGCAAGGAAAGGCAAAATGGCAAAGCAAGACAAGGCAAAAGGGCAAAGCATAACATGGCAAAGCAAGGCAAAAGGGCAAAGCAAGGCAAGTCAAAAGGGCAAAGCATGACAAGGCAAGGCAAGGAAAAAGGGTATAGCAAGTCAAGGCAAGGTAAGGCAAAAGGGCAATTCAAGGAAAGGCAAAATGGCAAAGCAAGGCAAGGCAAAAGGGCAAAGCATAACAAGGCAAAGCAAGGCAAAAGGGCAAAGCAAGGCAAGGCAAAAGGGCAAAGCATGGCAAGGCAAGGAAAAAGGGCAACTCAATGCAAGACCGGGCAAAAGTGCAAAGAAAGGCAAGGCAAGGTAAGTCAAAAGGACAAACCATGGCAAGGCCAGGAAAAAGGCCAAAGCAAGGAAAGGCAAGGCAAAAGGGGAAAGCAAGCCAAGGGAAAATGGCAAAGCAAGGCAAGGCAAGGCAAGACAAAAGGGCAAAGCAAGGCAAGGAAAAAGAGCAAAGCATGGCAAGGCAAGGCAAAAGGTCAAAAGAAAGGCAAGGCAAGGCAAAAGGGCAATGCAAGGAAAGGCAAAATGGCAAAGCAAGACAAGGCAAAAGGGCAAAGCATAACAAGGCAAAGCAAGGCAAAAGGGCAAAGAAAGGCAAAGTCAAAAGGGCAAAGCATGACAAGGCAAGGCAAGGAAAAAGGGTATAGCAAGTCAAGGCAAGGTAAGGCAAAAGGGCAATTCAAGGAAAGACAAAATGGCAAAGCAAGACAAGGCAAAAGGGCAAAGCAAGGAAAGTCAAAAGGGCAAAGCATGACAAGGCAAGGCAAGGAAAAAGGGTATAGCAAGTCAAGGCAAGGTAAGGCAAAAGGGCAATTCAAGGAAAGGCAAAATGGCAAAGCAAGGCAAAAGGACAAAGCAAAGCAAGTCAAAAGGGCAAAGCAAGGCAAGTCAAAAGGGCAAAGCATGACAAGGCAAGGCAAGGAAAAAGGGTATAGCAAGTCAAGGCAAGGTAAGGCAAAAGGGCAATTCAAGGAAAGGCAAAATGGCAAAGCAAGGCAAGGCAAAAGGGCAAAGCAAGGCCAGGCAAAAGTGCAAAGAAAGGCAAGGCAAGGTAAGTCAAAAGGACAAACCATGGCAAGGCCAGGAAAAAGGCCAAAGCTAGGAAAGGCAAGGCAAAAGGGGAAAGCAAGGCAAGGGAAAATGGCAAAGCAAGGCAAGGCAAGGCAAGACAAAATTGCAAAGCAAGGCAAGGAAAAAGAGCAAAGCATGGCAAGGCAAGGCAAAAGGTCAAAAGAAAGGCAAGGCAAATCAGGGCAAAAGGAGAAAGGAAGGCAAGGCAAGACAAGGCAAAGAGACAAAGCAAGGCAAGGCAAAAGGGCATAGCAAGGCAAGTTAAGGCAAAGGGGCAAAGCAAGGCATGGAAAGGCAAAGGCAAGGGAAGGCAAAATGGTAAAGCAAGGCAAGGAAAGGCAAGGGAAAAGGAGAAAGCAAAGCAAGGCAAGGCAAAAGGATAAGGAAGACACGTCAAGGCAAGGCAAAGATGAAAGCAAGGCAATGCAAGGCAATTCAAAAGGGCAAAACAAGGAAAAGCAAGGCAAAAGGGCAAAGCAAAGCAAGTCAAAAGGGGAAAGCATGACAAGGCAAGGCAAGGCAAAAGGGCAAAGCATGACAAGGCAAGGTAAGGCAAAAGGGCAATGCAAGGAAAGGCAAAATGGCAAAGCAAGACAAGGCAAAAGGGCAAAGCATAACATGGCAAAGCAAGGCAAAAGGGCAAAGCAAGGCAAGTCAAAAGGGCAAAGCATGACAAGGCAAGGCAAGGAAAAAGGGTATAGCAAGTCAAGGCAAGGTAAGGCAAAAGGGCAATTCAAGGAAAGGCAAAATGGCAAAGCAAGGCAAGGCAAAAGGGCAAAGCATAACAAGGCAAAGCAAGGCAAAAGGGCAAAGCAAGGCAAGGCAAAAGGGCAAAGCATGGCAAGGCAAGGAAAAAGGGCAACTCAATGCAAGACCGGGCAAAAGTGCAAAGAAAGGCAAGGCAAGGTAAGTCAAAAGGACAAACCATGGCAAGGCCAGGAAAAAGGCCAAAGCAAGGAAAGGCAAGGCAAAAGGGGAAAGCAAGCCAAGGGAAAATGGCAAAGCAAGGCAAGGCAAGGCAAGACAAAAGGGCAAAGCAAGGCAAGGAAAAAGAGCAAAGCATGGCAAGGCAAGGCAAAAGGTCAAAAGAAAGGCAAGGCAAAAGGGCAATGCAAGGAAAGGCAAAATGGCAAAGCAAGACAAGGCAAAAGGGCAAAGCATAACAAGGCAAAGCAAGGCAAAAGGGCAAAGAAAGGCAAAGTCAAAAGGGCAAAGCATGAAAAGGCAAGGCAAGGAAAAAGGGTATAGCAAGTCAAGGCAAGGTAAGGCAAAAGGGCAATTCAAGGAAAGACAAAATGGCAAAGCAAGGCAAGGCAAAAGGGCAAAGCATGGCAAGGCAAGGAAAAAGGGCAACTCAATGCAAGGCCAGGCAAAAGGGCAAAGAAAGGCAAGGCAAGGTAAGTCAAAAGGACAAACCATGGCAAGGCCAGGAAAAAGGCCAAAGCAAGGAAAGGCAAGGCAAAAGGGAAAAGCAAGGCAAGGGAAAATGGCAAAGCAAGGCAAGGCAAGGCAAGACAAAAGGGCAAAGCAAGGCAAGGAAAAAGAGCAAAGCATGGCAAGGCAAGGCAAGGCAAAAGGTCAAAAGAAAGGCAAGGCAAATCAGGGCAAAAGGAGAAAGGAAGGCAAGGCAAGACAAGGCAAAGAGGCAAAGCAAGGCAAGGTAAGGCAAGGCAAAAGGGGAAAGCAAAGCAAGGCAAGGCGAAAGGATAAGGAAGACACGTCAAGGCAAGGCAAAGATGAAAGTAAGGCAATGCAAGGAAATTGAAAACGGCAAAACAAGGAAAGGCAAGGCAAAAGGGCAAAGCAAAGCAAGTCAAAAGGGCAAAGCATGACAAGGCAAGGCAAGGCAAAAGGGCAAAGCATGACAAGGCAAGGTAAGGCAAAAGGGCAATGCAAGGAAAGGCAAAATGGCAAAGCCAGACAAGGCAAAAGGGCAAAGCAAGGAAAGTCAAAAGGGCAAAGCATGACAAGGCAAGGCAAGGAAAAAGGGTATAGCAAGTCAAGGCAAGGTAAGGCAAAAGGGCAATTCAAGGAAAGGCAAAATGGCAAAGCAAGGCAAAAGGACAAAGCAAAGCAAGTCAAAAGGGCAAAGCATGACAAGGCAAGGCAAGGAAAAAGGGTATAGCAAGTCAAGGCAAAGTAAGGCAAAAGGGCAATTCAAGGAAAGGCAAAATGGCAAAGCAAGGCAAGGCAAAAGGGCAAAGCATAACAAGGCAAAGCAAGGCAAAAGGGCAAAGCAAGGCAAGGCAAAAGGGCAAAGCAAGGCAAGTCAAAAGGGCAAAGCATGACAAGGCAAGGCAAGGAAAAAGGGTATAGCAAGTCAAGGCAAGGTAAGGCAAAAGGGCAATTCAAGGAAAGGCAAAATGGCAAAGCAAGGCAAGGCAAAAGGGCAAAGCAAGGCCAGGCAAAAGTGCAAAGAAAGGCAAGGCAAGGTAAGTCAAAAGGACAAACCATGGCAAGGCCAGGAAAAAGGCCAAAGCTAGGAAAGGCAAGGCAAAAGGGGAAAGCAAGGCAAGGGAAAATGGCAAAGCAAGGCAAGGCAAGGCAAGACAAAATTGCAAAGCAAGGCAAGGAAAAAGAGCAAAGCATGGCAAGGCAAGGCAAAAGGTCAAAAGAAAGGCAAGGCAAATCAGGGCAAAAGGAGAAAGGAAGGCAAGGCAAGACAAGGCAAAGAGACAAAGCAAGGCAAGGCAAAAGGGCATAGCAAGGCAAGTTAAGGCAAAGGGGCAAAGCAAGGCATGGAAAGGCAAAGGCAAGGGAAGGCAAAATGGTAAAGCAAGGCAAGGAAAGGCAAGGGAAAAGGAGAAAGCAAAGCAAGGCAAGGCAAAAGGATAAGGAAGACACGTCAAGGCAAGGCAAAGATGAAAGCAAGGCAATGCAAGGCAATTCAAAAGGGCAAAACAAGGAAAAGCAAGGCAAAAGGGCAAAGCAAAGCAAGTCAAAAGGGCAAAGCATGACAAGGCAAGGCAAGGCAAAAGGGCAAAGCATGACAAGGCAAGGTAAGGCAAAAGGGCAATGCAAGGAAAGGCAAAATGGCAAAGCAAGACAAGGCAAAAGGGCAAAGCATAACATGGCAAAGCAAGGCAAAAGGGCAAAGCATGGCAAGTCAAAAGGGCAAAGCATGACAAGGCAAGGCAAGGAAAAAGGGTATAGCAAGTCAAGGCAAGGTAAGGCAAAAGGGCAATTCAAGGAAAGGCAAAATGGCAAAGCAAGGCAAGGCAAAAGGGCAAAGCATAACAAGGCAAAGCAAGGCAAAAGGGCAAAGCAAGGCAAGGCAAAAGGGCAAAGCATGGCAAGGCAAGGAAAAAGGGCAACTCAATGCAAGACCGGGCAAAAGTGCAAAGAAAGGCAAGGCAAGGTAAGTCAAAAGGACAAACCATGGCAAGGCCAGGAAAAAGGCCAAAGCAAGGAAAGGCAAGGCAAAAGGGGAAAGCAAGCCAAGGGAAAATGGCAAAGCAAGGCAAGGCAAGGCAAGACAAAAGGGCAAAGCAAGGCAAGGAAAAAGAGCAAAGCATGGCAAGGCAAGGCAAAAGGTCAAAAGAAAGGCAAGGCAAGGCAAAAGGGCAATGCAAGGAAAGGCAAAATGGCAAAGCAAGACAAGGCAAAAGGGCAAAGCATAACAAGGCAAAGCAAGGCAAAAGGGCAAAGAAAGGCAAAGTCAAAAGGGCAAAGCATGAAAAGGCAAGGCAAGGAAAAAGGGTATAGCAAGTCAAGGCAAGGTAAGGCAAAAGGGCAATTCAAGGAAAGACAAAATGGCAAAGCAAGGCAAGGCAAAAGGGCAAAGCATGGCAAGGCAAGGAAAAAGGGCAACTCAATGCAAGGCCAGGCAAAAGGGCAAAGAAAGGCAAGGCAAGGTAAGTCAAAAGGACAAACCATGGCAAGGCCAGGAAAAAGGCCAAAGCAAGGAAAGGCAAGGCAAAAGGGAAAAGCAAGGCAAGGGAAAATGGCAAAGCAAGGCAAGGCAAGGCAAGACAAAAGGGCAAAGCAAGGCAAGGAAAAAGAGCAAAGCATGGCAAGGCAAGGCAAGGCAAAAGGTCAAAAGAAAGGCAAGGCAAATCAGGGCAAAAGGAGAAAGGAAGGCAAGGCAAGACAAGGCAAAGAGGCAAAGCAAGGCAAGGTAAGGCAAGGCAAAAGGGGAAAGCAAAGCAAGGCAAGGCGAAAGGATAAGGAAGACACGTCAAGGCAAGGCAAAGATGAAAGTAAGGCAATGCAAGGAAATTGAAAACGGCAAAACAAGGAAAGGCAAGGCAAAAGGGCAAAGCAAAGCAAGTCAAAAGGGCAAAGCATGACAAGGCAAGGCAATGCAAAAGGGCAAAGCATGAAAAGGCAAGGCAAGGCAAAAGGGTAAAGCATGTCAAGGCAAGGTAAGGCAAAAGGGCAATGCAAGGAAAAGCAAAATGGCAAAGCAAGACAAGGCAAAAGGGAAAGCATAACAAGGCAAAGCAAGGCAAAAGGGCAAAGCAAGGCAAGGTATGGCAAAGGGGCAAAGCAAGGCATGGAAAGGCAAAGGCAAGGGAAGGCAAAAGGGTAAAGCAAGGAAAGTCAAAAGGGCAAAGCATGACAAGGCAAGGCAAGGAAAAAGGGTATAGCAAGTCAAGGCAAGGTAAGGCAAAAGGGCAATTCAAGGAAAGGCAAAATGGCAAAGCAAGGCAAGGCAAAAGGACAAAGCAAAGCAAGTCAAAAGGGCAAAGCATGACAAGGCAAGGCAAGGAAAAAGGGTATAGCAAGTCAAGGCAAGGTAAGGCAAAAGGGCAATTCAAGGAAAGGCAAAATGGCAAAGCAAGGCAAGGCAAAAGGGCAAAGCATGGCCAAGCAAAAGTGCAAAGAAAGGCAAGGCAAGGTAAGTCAAAAGGACAAACCATGGCAAGGCCAGGAAAAAGGCCAAAGCAAGGAAAGGCAAGGCAAAAGGGGAAAGCAAAGGCAAGGGAAAATGGCAAAGCAAGGCAAGGCAAGGAAAGACAAAAGGGCAAAGCAAGGCAAGGAAAAAGAGCAAAGCATGGCAAGGCAAGGCAAAAGGTCAAAAGAAAGGCAAGGCAAATCAGGGCAAAAGGAGAAAGGAAGGCAAGGCAAGACAAGGCAAAGAGACAAAGCAAGGCAAGGCAAAAGGGCATAGCAAGGCAAGGTAAGGCAAAGGGGCAAAGCAAGGCATGGAAAGGCAAAGGCATGGGAAGGCAAAAGGGTAAAGCAAGGCAAGGAAAGGCAAGGGAAAAGGAGAAAGCAAAGCAAGGCAAGGCAAAAGGATAAGGAAGACACGTCAAGGCAAGGCAAAGATGAAAGCAAGGCAATGCAAGGCAATTCAAAACGGCAAAAAAAGGAAAGGCAAGGCAAAAGGGCAAAGCAAGGCAAGGCAAAAGGGCAAAGCAAAGCAAGTGAAAAGGGCAAAGCATTACAAGGAAAGGCAAGGCAAAAGGGCAAAGCATGACAAGGCAAGGTAAGGCAAAAGGGCAATGCAAGACAAGGCAAAAGGGCAAAGCATAACAAGGCATAGAAAGGCAAAAGGGCAAAGCAAGGCAAGTCAAAAGGGCAAAGCATGACAAGGCAAGGCAAGGAAAAAGGGTATAGCAAGTCAAGGCAAGGTAAGGCAAAAGGGCAATTCAAGGAAAGGCAAAATGGCAAAGCAAGGCAAGGCAAAAGGGCAAAGCATGAAAAGGCAAGGCAAGGAAAAAGGGTATAGCAAGTCAAGGCAAGGTAAGGCAAAAGGGCAATTCAAGGAAAGACAAAATGGCAAAGCAAGGCAAGGCAAAAGGGCAAAGCATGGCAAGGCAAGAAAAAAGGGCAACTCAATGCAAGGCCAGGCAAAAGGGCAAAGAAAGGCAAGGCAAGGTAAGTCAAAAAGACAAACCATGGCAAGGCCAGGAAAAAGGCCAAAGCAAGGAAAGGCAAGGCAAAAGGGAAAAGCAAGGCAAGGGAAAATGGCAAAGCAAGGCAAGGCAAGGCAAGACAAAAGGGCAAAGCAAGGCAAGGAAAAAGAGCAAAGCATGGCAAGACAAGGCAAGGCAAAAGGTCAAAAGAAAGGCAAGGCAAATCAGGGCAAAAGGAGAAAAGAAGGCAAGGCAAGACAAGGCAAAGAGGCAAAGCAATGCAAGGTAAGGCAAGGCAAAAGGGGAAAGCAAAGCAAGGCAAGGCGAAAGGATAACGAAGACACGTCAAGGCAAGGCAAAGATGAAAGTAAGGCAATGCAAGGAAATTGAAAACGGCAAAACAAGGAAAGGCAAGGCAAAAGGGCAAAGCAAAGCAAGTCAAAAGGGGAAAGCATGACAAGGCAAGGCAATGCAAAAGGGCAAAGCATGAAAAGGCAAGGCAAGGCAAAAGGGTAAAGCATGTCAAGGCAAGGTAAGGCAAAAGGGCAATGCAAGGAAAAGCAAAATGGCAAAGCAAGACAAGGCAAAAGGGAAAGCATAACAAGGCAAAGCAAGGCAGAAGGGCAAAGCAAGGCAAGGCAAAAGGGCAAAGCAAGGAAAGTCAAAAGGGCAAAGCATGACAAGGCAAGGCAAGGAAAAAGGGTATAGCAAGTCAAGGCAAGGTAAGGCAAAAGGGCAATTCAGGAAAGGCAAAATGGCAAAGCAAGGCAAGGCAAAAGGACAAAGCAAAGCAAGTCAAAAGGGCAAAGCATGACAAGGCAAGGCATGGAAAAAGGGTATAGCAAGTCAAGGCAAGGTAAGGCAAAAGGGCAATTCAAGGAAAGGCAAAATGGCAAAGCAAGGCAAGGCAAATGGGCAAAGCAAAGCAAGTCAAAATGGCAAAGCATGACAAGGCAAGGCAAGGAAAAAGGGTATAGCAAGTCAAGGCAAAGTAAGGCAAAAGGGCAATTCAAGTAAAGGCAAAATGGCAAAGCAAGGCAAGGCAAAAGGGCAAAGCAAAGCAAGTCAAAATGGCAAAGTATGACAAGGCAAGGCAAGGAAAAAGGGTATAGCAAGTCAAGGCAAAGTAAGGCAAAAGGGCAATTCAAGGAAAAGCAAAATGGCAAAGCAAGGCAAGGCAAAAGGGCAAAGCATAACAAGGCAAAGCAAGGCAAAAGGGCAAAGCAAGGCAAGGCAAAAGGGCAAAGCAAGGCAAGTCAAAAGGGCAAAGCATGACAAGGCAAGGCAAGGAAAAAGGGTATAGCAAGTCAAGGCAAGGTAAGGCAAAAGGGCAATTCAAGGAAAGGCAAAATGGAAAAGCAAGGCAAGGCAAAAGGGCAAAGCAAGGCCAGGCAAAAGTGCAAAGAAAGGCAAGGCAAGGTAAGTCAAAAGGACAAACCATGGCAAGGCCAGGAAAAAGGCCAAAGCAAGGAAAGGCAAGGCAAAAGGGGAAAGCAAGGCAAGGGAAAATGGCAAAGCAAGGCAAGGCAAGGAAAGACAAAAGGGCAAAGCAAGGCAAGGAAAAAGAGCAAAGCATGGCAAGGCAAGGCAAAAGGTCAAAAGAAAGGCAAGGCAAATCAGGGCAAAAGGAGAAAGGAAGGCAAGGCAAGCCAAGGCAAAGAGGCAAAGCAAGGCAAGGCAAAAGGGCAAAGCAAGGCAAGGTAAGGCAAAGGGGCAAAGCAAGGCATGGAAAGGCAAGGCAAGGAAAGGCAAGGCAAAAGGAGAAAGCAAAGCAAGGCAAGGCAAAAGGATAAGGAAGACAAGTCAAGGCAAGGCAAAGATGAAAGTAAGGCAATGAAAGGCAGTTCAAAACGGCAAAACAAGGAAAGGCAAGGCAAAAGGGCAAAGCAAAGCAAGTCAAAAGGGCAAAGCATGACAAGGCAAGGCAAAAGGTCAAAAGAAAGGCAAGGCAAATGAGGGCAAAAGGAGAAAGGAAGGCAAGGCAAGACAAGGCAAAGAGGCAAAGCAAGGCAAGGAAAGGCGATGGAAAACGAGAAAGCAAAGCAAGGCAAGGCAAAACGACACGTCAAGGCAAGGCGAAGATGAAAGCAAGGCAATGCAAGGCAATTCAAAACGGCAAAACAAGGAAAGGCAAGGCAAAAGGGCAAAACAAAGCAAGTCAAAAGGGCAAAGCATGACAAGGCAAGGCAAGGCAAAAGGGCAAAGCATGACAAGGCAAGGTAAGGCAAAAGGGCAATGCAAGGAAAGGCAAAATGGCAAAGCAAGACAAGGCAAAAGGGCAAAGCATAACATGGCAAAGCAAGGCAAAAGGGCAAAGCAAGGCAAGTCAAAAGGGCAAAGCATGACAAGGCAAGGCAAGGAAAAAGGGTATAGCAAGTCAAGGCAAGGTAAGGCAAAAGGGCAATTCAAGGAAAGACAAAATGGCAAAGCAAGGCAAGGCAAAAGGGCAAAGCATGGCAAGGCAAGGAAAAAGGGCAACTCAATGCAAGGCCAGGCAAAAGGGCAAAGAAAGGCAAGGCAAGGTAAGTCAAAAGGACAAACCATGGCAAGGCCAGGAAAAAGGCCAAAGCAAGGAAAGGCAAGGCAAAAGGGAAAAGCAAGGCAAGGAAAAAGAGCAAAGCATGGCAAGGCAAGGCAAGGCAAAAGGTCAAAAGAAAGGCAAGGCAAATCAGGGCAAAAGGAGAAAGGAAGGCAAGGCAAGACAAGGCAAAGATGCAAAGCAAGGCAAGGTAAGGCAAGGCAAAAGGGGAAAGCAAAGCAAGGCAAGGCGAAAGGATAAGGAAGACACGTCAAGGCAAGGCAAAGATGAAAGTAAGCCAATGCAAGGCAATTGAAAACGGCAAAACAAGGAAAGGCAAGGCAAAAGGGCAAAGCAAAGCAAGTCAAAAGGGCAAAGCATGACAAGGCAAGGCAGTGCAAAAGGGCAAAGCATGAAAAGGCAAGGCAAGGCAAAAGGGTAAAGCATGTCAAGGCAAGGTAAGGCAAAAGGGCAATGCAAGGAAAAGCAAAATGGCAAAGCAAGACAAGGCAAAAGGGAAAGCATAACAAGGCAAAGCAAGGCAAAAGGGCAAAGCAAGACAAGGCAAAAGGGCAAAGCAAGGAAAGTCAAAAGGGCAAAGCATGACAAGGCAAGGCAAGGAAAAAGGGTATAGCAAGTCAAGACAAGGTAAGGCAAAAGGGCAATTCAAGGAAAGGCAAAATGGCAAAGCAAGGCAAGGCAAAAGGGCAAAGCATAACAAGGCAAAGCAAGGCAAAAGGGCAAAGCAAGGCAAGGCAAAAGGGCAAAGCAAGGCAAGTCAAAAGGGCAAAGCATGACAAGGCAAGGCAAGGAAAAAGGGTATAGCAAGTCAAGGCAAAGTAAGGCAAAAGGGCAATTCAAGGAAAGGCAAAATGGCAAAGCAAGGCAAGGCAAAAGGGCAAAGCATAACAAGGCAAAGCAAGGCAAAAGGGCAAAGCAAGGCAAGGCAAAAGGGCAAAGCAAGGCAAGTCAAAAGGGCAAAGCATGACAAGGCAAGGCAAGGAAAAAGGGTATAGCAAGTCAAGGCAAGGTAAGGCAAAAGGGCAATTCAAGGAAAGGCAAAATGGCAAAGCAAGGCAAGGCAAAAGTGCAAAGAAAGGCAAGGCAAGGTAAGTCAAAAGGACAAACCATGGCAAGGCCAGGAAAAAGGCCAAAGCAAGGAAAGGCAAGGCAAAAGGGGAAAGCAAGGCAAGGGAAAATGGCAAAGCAAGGCAAGGCAAGGAAAGACAAAAGGGCAAAGCAAGGCAAGGAAAAAAGAGCAAAGCATGGCAAGGCAAGGCAAAAGGTCAAAAGAAAAGCAAGGCAAATCAGGGCAAAAGGAGAAAGGAAGGCAAGGCAAGACAAGGCAAAGAGACAAAGCAAGGCAAGGCAAAAGGGCATAGCAAGGCAAGGTAAGGCAAAGGGGCAAAGCAAGGCATGGAAAGGCAAAGGCAAGGGAAGGCAAAAGGGTAAAGCAAGGCAAGGAAAGGCAAGGGAAAAGGAGAAAGCAAAGCAAGGCAAGGCAAAAGGATAAGGAAGACACGTCAAGGCAAGGCAAAGATGAAAGCAAGGCAATGCAAGGCAATTCAAAACGGCAAAACAAGGAAAGGCAAGGCAAAAGGGCAAAGCAAAGCAAGTGAAAAGGGCAAAGCATGACAAGGCAAGGCAAGGCAAAAGGGCAAAGCATGACAAGGCAAGGTAAGGCAAAAGGGCAATGCAAGGAAAGGCAAAATGGCAAAGCAAGACAAGGCAAAAATGGCAAAGCATAACAAGGCAAAGCAAGGCAAAAGGGAAAAGCAAGGCAAGTCAAAAGGGCAAAGCATGACAAGGCAAGGCAAGGAAAAAGGGTATAGCAAGTCAAGGCAAGGTAAAGCAAAAGGGCAATTCAAGGAAAGGCAAAATGGCAAAGCAAGGCAAGGCAAAAGGGCAAAGCATGGCAAGGCAAGGAAAAAGTGCAACTCAATGCAAGGCCAGGCAAAAGGGCAAAGAAAGGCAAGGCAAGGTAAGTCAAAAAGACAAACCATGGCAAGGCCAGGAAAAAGGCCAAAGCAAGGAAAGGCAAGGCAAAAGGGAAAAGCAAGGCAAGGGAAAATGGCAAAGCAAGGCAAGGCAAGGCAAGACAAAAGGGCAAAGCAAGGCAAGGAAAAAGAGCAAAGCATGGCAAGACAAGGCAAGGCAAAAGGTCAAAAGAAAGGCAAGGCAAATCAGGGCAAAAGGAGAAAGGAAGGCAAGGCAAGACAAGGCAAAGAGGCAAAGCAAGGCAAGGTAAGGCAAGGCAAAAGGGGAAAGCAAAGCAAGGCAAGGCGAAAGGATAACGAAGACACGTCAAGGCAAGGCAAAGATGAAAGTAAGGCAATGCAGGGAAATTGAAAACGGCAAAACAAGGAAAGGCAAGGCAAAAGGGCAAAGCAAAGCAAGTCAAAAGGGGAAAGCATGACAAGGCAAGGCAATGCAAAAGGGCAAAGCATGAAAAGGCAAGGCAAGGCAAAAGGGTAAAGCATGTCAAGGCAAGGTAAGGCAAAAGGGCAATGCAAGGAAAAGCAAAATGGCAAAGCAAGACAAGGCAAAAGGGAAAGCATAACAAGGCAAAGCAAGGCAGAAGGGCAAAGCAAGGCAAGGCAAAAGGGCAAAGCAAGGAAAGTCAAACGGGCAAAGCATGACAAGGCAAGGCAAGGAAAAAGGGTATAGCAAGTCAAGGCAAGGTAAGGCAAAAGGGCAATTCAAGGAAAGGCAAAATGGCAAAGCAAGGCAAGGCAAAAGGACAAAGCAAAGCAAGTCAAAAGGGCAAAGCATGACAAGGCAAGGCATGGAAAAAGGGTATAGCAAGTCAAGGCAAGGTAAGGCAAAAGGGCAATTCAAGGAAAGGCAAAATGGCAAAGCAAGGCAAGGCAAAAGGGCAAAGCAAAGCAAGTCAAAATGGCAAAGCATGACAAGGCAAGGCAAGGAAAAAGGGTATAGCAAGTCAAGGCAAAGTAAGGCAAAAGGGCAATTCAAGGAAAGGCAAAATGGCAAAGCAAGGCAAGGCAAAAGGGCAAAGCATAACAAGGCAAAGCAAGGCAAAAGGGCAAAGCAAGGCAAGGCAAAAGGGCAAAGCAAGGCAAGTCAAAAGGGCAAAGCATGACAAGGCAAGGCAAGGAAAAAGGGTATAGCAAGTCAAGGCAAGGTAAGGCAAAAGGGCAATTCAAGGAAAGGCAAAATGGAAAAGCAAGGCAAGGCAAAAGGGCAATGCAAGGCCAGGCAAAAGTGCAAAGAAAGGCAAGGCAAGGTAAGTCAAAAGGACAAACCATGGCAAGGCCAGGAAAAAGGCCAAAGCAAGGAAAGGCAAGGCAAAAGGGGAAAGCAAGGCAAGGGAAAATGGCAAAGCAAGGCAAGGCAAGGAAAGACAAAAGGGCAAAGCAAGGCAAGGAAAAAGAGCAAAGCATGGCAAGGCAAGGCAAAAGGTCAAAAGAAAGGCAAGGCAAATCAGGGCAAAAGGAGAAAGGAAGGCAAGGCAAGCCAAGGCAAAGAGGCAAAGCAAGGCAAGGCAAAAGGGCAAAGCAAGGCAAGGTAAGGCAAAGGGGCAAAGCAAGGCATGGAAAGGCAAGGCAAGGAAAGGCAAGGCAAAAGGAGAAAGCAAAGCAAGGCAAGGCAAAAGGATAAGGAAGACACGTCAAGGCAAGGCAAAGATGAAAGTAAGGCAATGCAAGGCAGTTCAAAACGGCAAAACAAGGAAAGGCAAGGCAAAAGGGCAAAGCAAAGCAAGTCAAAAGGGCAAAGCATGACAAGGCAAGGCAAAAGGTCAAAAGAAAGGCAAGGCAAATGAGGGCAAAAGGAGAAAGGAAGGCAAGGCAAGACAAGGCAAAGAGGCAAAGCAAGGCAAGGAAAGGCAAGGGAAAAGGAGAAAGCAAAGCAAGGCAAGGCAAAACGACACGTCAAGGCAAGGCGAAGATGAAAGCAAGGCAATGCAAGGCAATTGAAAACGGCAAAACAAGGAAAGGCAAGGCAAAAGGGCAAAACAAAGCAAGTCAAAAGGGCAAAGCATGACAAGGCAAGGCAAGGAAAAAGGGCAAAGCATGACAAGGCAAGGTAAGGCAAAAGGGCAATGCAAGGAAAGGCAAAATGGCAAAGCAAGACAAGGCAAAAGGGCAAAGCATAACATGGCAAAGCAAGGCAAAAGGGCAAAGCAAGGCAAGTCAAAAGGGCAAAGCATGACAAGGCAAGGCAAGGAAAAAGGGTATAGCAAGTCAAGGCAAGGTAAGGCAAAAGAGCAATTCAAGGAAAGACAAAATGGCAAAGCAAGGCAAGGCAAAAGGGCAAAGCATGGCAAGGCAAGGAAAAAGGGCAACTCAATGCAAGGCCAGGCAAAAGGGCAAAGAAAGGCAAGGCAAGGTAAGTCAAAAGGACAAACCATGGCAAGGCCAGGAAAAAGGCCAAAGCAAGGAAAGGCAAGGCAAAAGGGAAAAGCAAGGCAAGGAAAAAGAGCAAAGCATGGCAAGGCAAGGCAAGGCAAAAGGTCAAAAGAAAGGCAAGGCAAATCAGGGCAAAAGGAGAAAGGAAGGCAAGGCAAGACAAGGCAAAGATGCAAAGCAAGGCAAGGTAAGGCAAGGCAAAAGGGGAAAGCAAAGCAAGGCAAGGCGAAAGGATAAGGAAGACACGTCAAGGCAAGGCAAAGATGAAAGTAAGGCAATGCAAGGCAATTGAAAACGGCAAAACAAGGAAAGGCAAGGCAAAAGGGCAAAGCAAAGCAAGTCAAAAGGGCAAAGCATGACAAGGCAAGGCAAGGCAAAAGGGTAAAGCATGTCAAGGCAAGGTAAGGCAAAAGGGCAATGCAAGGAAAAGCAAAATGGCAAAGCAAGACAAGGCAAAAGGGAAAGCATAACAAGGCAAAGCAAGGCAAAAGGGCAAAGCAAGACAAGGCAAAAGGGCAAAGCAAGGAAAGTCAAAAGGGCAAAGCATGACAAGGCAAGGCAAGGAAAAAGGGTATAGCAAGTCAAGGCAAGGTAAGGCAAAAGGGCAATTCAAGGAAAGGCAAAATGGCAAAGCAAGGCAAGGCAAAAGGGCAAAGCATAACAAGGCAAAGCAAGGCAAAAGGGCAAAGCAAGGCAAGGCAAAAGGGCAAAGCAAGGCAAGTCAAAAGGGCAAAGCATGACAAGGCAAGGCAAGGAAAAAGGGTATAGCAAGTCAAGGCAAAGTAAGGCAAAAGGGCAATTCAAGGAAAGGCAAAATGGCAAAGCAAGGCAAGGCAAAAGGGCAAAGCATAACAAGGCAAAGCAAGGCAAAAGGGCAAAGCAAGGCAAGGCAAAAGGGCAAAGCAAGGCAAGTCAAAAGGGCAAAGCATGACAAGGCAAGGCAAGGAAAAAGGGTATAGCAAGTCAAGGCAAGGTAAGGCAAAAGGGCAATTCAAGGAAAGGCAAAATGGCAAAGCAAGGCAAGGCAAAAGTGCAAAGAAAGGCAAGGCAAGGTAAGTCAAAAGGACAAACCATGGCAAGGCCAGGAAAAAGGCCAAAGCAAGGAAAGGCAAGGCAAAAGGGGAAAGCAAGGCAAGGGAAAATGGCAAAGCAAGGCAAGGCAAGGAAAGACAAAAGGGCAAAGCAAGGCAAGGAAAAAAGAGCAAAGCATGGCAAGGCAAGGCAAAAGGTCAAAAGAAAAGCAAGGCAAATCAGGGCAAAAGGAGAAAGGAAGGCAAGGCAAGACAAGGCAAAGAGACAAGGCAAGGCAAAAGGGCATAGCAAGGCAAGGTAAGGCAACGGGGCAAAGCAAGGCATGGAAAGGCAAAGGCAAGGGAAGGCAAAAGGGTAAAGCAAGGCAAGGAAAGGCAAGGGAAAAGGAGAAAGCAAAGCAAGGCAAGGCAAAAGGATAAGGAAGACACGTCAAGGCAAGGCAAAGATGAAAGCAAGGCAATGCAAGGCAATTCAAAACGGCAAAACAAGGAAAGGCAAGGCAAAAGGGCAAAGCAAAGCAAGTGAAAAGGGCAAAGCATGACAAGGCAAGGCAAGGCAAAAGGGCAAAGCATGACAAGGCAAGGCAAGGCAAAAGGGCAATGCAAGGAAAGGCAAAATGGCAAAGCAAGACAAGGCAAAAATGGCAAAGCATAACAAGGCAAAGCAAGGCAAAAGGGCAAAGCAAGGCAAGTCAAAAGGGCAAAGCATGACAAGGCAAGGCAAGGAAAAAGGGTATAGCAAGTCAAGGCAAGGTAAGGCAAAAGGGCAATTCAAGGAAAGGCAAAATGGCAAAGCAAGGCACGGCAAAAGGGCAAAGCATGGCAAGGCAAGGAAAAAGGGCAACTCAATGCAAGGCCAGGCAAAAGGGCAAAGAAATGCAAGGCAAGGTAAGTCAAAAGGACAAACCATGGCAAGGCCAGGAAAAAGGCCAAAGCAAGGAAAGGCAAGGCAAAAGGGAAAAGCAAGGCAAGGGAAAATGGCAAAGCAAGGCAAGGCAAGGCAAGACAAAAGGGCAAAGCAAGGCAAGGAAAAAGAGCAAAGCATGGCAAGGCAAGGCAAGGCAAAAGGTCAAAAGAAAGGCAAGGCAAATCAGGGCAAAAGGAGAAAGGAAGGCAAGGCAAGGACAGGCAAAGAGGCAAAGCAAGGCAAGGTAAGGCAAGGCAAAAGGGGAAAGCAAAGCAAGGCAAGGCGAAAGGATAAGGAAGACACGTCAAGGCAAGGCAAAGATGAAAGTAAGGCAATGCAAGGAAATTGAAAACGGCAAAACAAGGAAAGGCAAGGCAAAAGGGCAAAGCAAAGCAAGTCAAAAGGGCAAAGCATGACAAGGCAAGGCAATGCAAAAGGGCAAAGCATGAAAAGGCAAGGCAAGGCAAAAGGGTAAAGCATGTCAAGGCAAGGTAAGGCAAAAGGGCAATGCAAGGAAAAGCAAAAAGGCAAAGCAAGACAAGGCAAAACCGAAAGCATAACAAGGCAAAGCAAGGCAAAAGGGCAAAGCAAAGCAAGTCAAAAGGGCAAAGCATGACAAGGCAAGGCAAGGAAAAAGGGTATAGCAAGTCAAGGCAAGGTAAGGCAAAAGGGCAATTCAAGGAAAGGCAAAATGGCAAAGCAAGGCAAGGCAAAAGGGCAAAGCAAAGCAAGTCAAAATGGCAAAGTATGACAAGGCAAGGCAATGAAAAAAGGTATAGCAAGTCAAGGCAAAGTAAGGCAAAAGGGCAATTCAAGGAAAGGCAAAATGGCAAAGCAAGGCAAGGCAAAAGGGCAAAGCATAACAAGGCAAAGCAAGGCAAAAGGGCAAAGCAAGGCAAGGCAAAAGGGCAAAGCAAGGCAAGTCAAAAGGGCAAAGCATGACAAGGCAAGGCAAGGAAAAAGGGTATAGCAAGTCAAGGCAAGGTAAGGCAAAAGGGCAATTCAAGGAAAGGCAAAATGGCAAAGCAAGGCAAGGCAAAAGGGCAAAGCAAGGCCAGGCAAAAGTGCAAAGAAAGGCAAGGCAAGGTAAGTCAAAAGGACAAACCATGGCAAGGCCAGGAAAAAGGCCAAAGCAAGGAAAGGCAAGGCAAAAGGGGAAAGCAAGGCAAGGGAAAATGGCAAAGCAAGGCAAGGCAAGGAAAGACAACAGGGCAAAGCAAGGCAAGGAAAAAGAGCAAAGCATGGCAAGGCAAGGCAAAAGGTCAAAAGAAAGGCAAGGCAAATCAGGGCAAAAGGAGAAAGGAAGGCAAGGCAAGACAAGGCAAAGAGACAAAGCAAGGCAAGGCAAAAGGGCATAGCAAGGCAAGGTAAGGCAAAGGGGCAAAGCAAGGCATGGAAAGGCAAAGGCAAGGGAAGGCAAAAGGGTAAAGCCAGGCAAGGAAAGGCAAGGGAAAAGGAGAAAGCAAAGCAAGGCAAGGCAAAAGGATAAGGAAGAAACGTCAAGGCAAGGCAAAGATGAAAGCAAGGCAATGCAAGAAAATTCAAAACGGCAAAACAAGGAAACGCAAGGCAAAAGGGCAAAGCAAAGCAAGACAAAAGGGCAAAGAATGACAAGGCAAGGCAAGGAAAAAGGGTATAGCAGTCAAGGCAAGGTAAGGCAAAAGGGCAATTCAAGGAAAGGCAAAATGGCAAAGCAAGACAAGGCAAAAATGGCAAAGCATAACAAGGCAAAGCAAGGCAAAAGGGCAAAGCAAGGCAAGTCAAAAGGGCAAAGCATGACAAGGCAAGGCAAGGAAAAAGGTATAGCAAGTCAAGGCAAGGTAAGGGAAAAGGGCAATTCAAGGAAAGGCAAAATGGCAAAGCAAGGCAAGGCAAAAGGGCAAAGCATAACAAGGCAAAGCAAGGCAAAAGGGAAAAGCAAAGCAAGGCAAAAGGGCAAAGCATGGCAAGGCAAGGAAAAAGGGCAACTCAATGCAAGGCCGGGCAAAAGTGCAAAGAAAGGCAAGGCAAGGTAAGTCAAAAGGACAAACCATGGCAAGGCCAGGAAAAAGGCCAAAGCAAGGAAAGGCAAGGCAAAATGGGAAAGCAAGGCAAGGGAAAATGGCAAAGCAAGGCAAGACAAGGCAAGACAAAAGGGCAAAGCAAGGCAAGGAAAAAGAGCAAAGCATGGCAAGGCAAGGCAAAAGGTCAAAAGAAAGGCAAGGCAAATCAGGGCAAAAGGAGAAAGGAAGGCAAGGCAAGACAAGGCAAAGAGACAAAGCAAGGCAAGGCAAAAGGGCATAGCAATGCAAGGTAAGGCAAAGGGGCAAAGAAAGGGATGGAAAGGCAAAGGCAAGGGAAGGCAAAAGGGTAAAGCAAGGCAAGGAAAGGCAAGGGAAAAGGAGAAAGCAAAGCAAGGCAAAGCAAAAGGATAAGGAAGACACGTCAAGGCAAGGCAAAGATGAAAGCAAGGCAATGCAAGGCAATTCAAAACGGCAAAACAAGGAAAGGCAAGGCAAAAGGGCAAAGCATGACAAGGCAAGGCAAGGCAAAAGGGCAAAGCATGACAAGGCAAGGTAAGGCAAAAGGGCAAAGCAAGACAAGGCAAAAGGGCAAAGCATAACAAGGCAAAGCAAGGCAAAAGGGCAAAGCAAAGCAAGGCAAGTCAAAAAGGCAAAGCATGACAAGGCAAGGCAAGGAAAAAGGGTATAGCAAGTCAAGGAAAGGTAAGGCAAAAGGGCAATTCAAGGAAAGACAAAATGGCAAAGCAAGGCAAGGCAAAAGGATAAGGAAGACACGTCAAGGCAAGGCAAAGATGAAAGCAAGGCAATGCAAGGCAATTCAAAACGGCAAAACAAGGAAAGGCAAGGCAAAAGGGCAAAGCAAAGCAAGTGAAAAGGGCAAAGCATGACAAGGCAAGGCAAGGCAAAAGGGCAAAGCATGACAAGGCAAGGTAAGGCAAAAGGGCAATGCAAGGAAAGGCAAAATGGCAAAGCAAGACAAGGCAAAAATGGCAAAGCATAACAAGGCAAAGCAAGGCAAAAGGGCAAAGCAAGGCAAGTCAAAAGGGCAAAGCATGACAAGGGAAGGCAAGGAAAAAGGGTATAGCAAGTCAAGGCAAGGTAAGGCAAAAGGGCAATTCAAGGAAAGGCAAAATGGCAAAGCAAGGCACGGCAAAAGGGCAAAGCATGGCAAAGCAAGGAAAAAGGGCAACTCAATGCAAGGCCAGGCAAAAGGGCAAAGAAAGGCAAGGCAAGGTAAGTCAAAAGGACAAACCATGGCAAGGCCAGGAAAAAGGCCAAAGCAAGGAAAGGCAAGGCAAAAGGGAAAAGCAAGGCAAGGGAAAATGGCAAAGCAAGGCAAGGCAAGGCAAGACAAAAGGGCAAAGCAAGGCAAGGAAAAAGAGCAAAGCATGGCAAGGCAAGGCAAAAGGTCAAAAGAAAGGCAAGGCAAATCAGGGCAAAAGGAGAAAGGAAGGCAAGGCAAGGACAGGCAAAGAGGCAAAGCAAGGCAAGGTAAGGCAAGGCAAAAGGGGAAAGCAAAGCAAGGCAAGGCGAAAGGATAAGGAAGACACGTCAAGGCAAGGCAAAGATGAAAGTAAGGCAATGCAAGGAAATTGAAAACGGCAAAACAAGGAAAGGCAAGGCAAAAGGGCAAAGCAAAGCAAGTCAAAAGGGCAAAGCATGACAAGGCAAGGCAATGCAAAAGGGCAAAGCATGAAAAGGCAAGGCAAGGCAAAAGGGCAATGCAAGGAAAAGCAAAAAGGCAAAGCAAGACAAGGCAAAAGGGAAAGCATAAAAAGGCAAAGCAAGGCAAAAGGGCAAAGCAAAGCAAGTCAAAAGGGCAAAGCATGACAAGGCAAGGCAAGGAAAAAGGGTATAGCAAGTCAAGGCAAGGTAAGGCAAAAGGGCAATTCAAGGAAAGGCAAAATGGCAAAGCAAGGCAAGGCAAAAGGGCAAAGCAAAGCAAGTCAAAATGGCAAAGTATGACAAGGCAAGGCAATGAAAAAAGGTATAGCAAGTCAAGGGAAAGTAAGGCAAAAGGGCAATTCAAGGAAAGGCAAAATGGCAAAGCAAGGCAAGGCAAAAGGGCAAAGCATAACAAGGCAAAGCAAGGCAAAAGGGCAAAGCAAGGCAAGGCAAAAGGGCAAAGCAAGGCAAGTCAAAAGGGCAAAGCATGACAAGGCAAGGCAAGGAAAAAGGGTATAGCAAGTCAAGGCAAGGTAAGGCAAAAGGGCAATTCAAGGAAAGGCAAAATGGCAAAGCAAGGCAAGGCAAAAGGGCAAAGCAAGGCCAGGCAAAAGTGCAAAGAAAGGCAAGGCAAGGTAAGTCAAAAGGACAAACCATGGCAAGGCCAGGAAAAAGGCCAAAGCAAGGAAAGGCAAGGCAAAAGGGGAAAGCAAGGCAAGGGAAAATGGCAAAGCAAGGCAAGACAAGGCAAGACAAAAGGGCAAAGCAAGGCAAGGAAAAAGAGCAAAGCATGGCAAGGCAAGGCAAAAGGTCAAAAGAAAGGCAAGGCAAATCAGGGCAAAAGGAGAAAGGAAGGCAAGGCAAGACAAGGCAAAGAGACAAAGCAAGGCAAGGCAAAAGGGCATAGCAAGGCAAGGTAAGGCAAAGGGGCAAAGCAAGGCATGGAAAGGCAAAGGCAAGGGAAGGCAAAAGGGTAAAGCAAGGCAAGGAAAGGCAAGGGAAAAGGAGAAAGCAAAGCAAGGCAAGGCAAAAGGATAAGGAAGACACGTCAAGGCAAGGCAAAGATGAAAGCAAGGCAATGCAAGGCAATTCAAAACGGCAAAACAAGGAAAGGCAAGGCAAAAGGGCAAAGCATGACAAGGCAAGGCAAGGCAAAAGGGCAAAGCATGACAAGGCAAGGTAAGGCAAAAGGGCAAAGCAAGACAAGGCAAAAGGGCAAAGCATAACAAGGCAAAGCAAGGCAAAAGGGCAAAGCAAAGCAAGGCAAGTCAAAAAGGCAAAGCATGACAAGGCAAGGCAAGGAAAAAGGGTATAGCAAGTCAAGGAAAGGTAAGGCAAAAGGGCAATTCAAGGAAAGACAAAATGGCAAAGCAAGGCAAGGCAAAAGGATAAGGAAGACACGTCAAGGCAAGGCAAAGATGAAAGCAAGGCAATGCAAGGCAATTCAAAACGGCAAAACAAGGAAAGGCAAGGCAAAAGGGCAAAGCAAAGCAAGTCAAAAGGGCAAACCATGACAAGGCAAGGCAAGGCAAAAGGGCAAAGCATGACAAGGCAAGGTAAGGCAAAAGGGCAATGCAAGGAAAGGCAAAATGGCAAAGCAAGACAAGGCAAAAATGGCAAAGCATAACAAGGCAAAGCAAGGCAAAAGGGCAAAGCAAGGCAAGTCAAAAGGGCAAAGCATGACAAGGCAAGGCAAGGAAAAAGGGTATAGCAAGTCAAGGCAAGGTAAGGCAAAAGGGCAATTCAAGGAAAGGCAAAATGGCAAAGCAAGGCACGGCAAAAGGGCAAAGCATGGCAAGGCAAGGCAAGGAAAAAGGGTATAGCAAGTCAAGGAAAGGTAAGGCAAAAGGGCAATTCAAGGAAAGACAAAATGGCAAAGCAAGGCAAGGCAAAAGGGCAAAGCATGGCAAGGCAAGGAAAAAGGGCAACTCAATGCAAGGCCAGGCAAAAGGGCAAAGAAAGGCAAGGCAAGGTAAGTCAAAAGGACAAACCATGGCAAGGCCAGGAAAAAGGCCAAAGCAAGGAAAGGCAAGGCAAAAGGGAAAAGCAAGGCAAGGGAAAATGGCAAAGCAAGGCAAGGCAAGGCAAGACAAAAGGGCAAAGCAAGGCAAGGAAAAAGAGCAAAGCATGGCAAGGCAAGGCAAGGCAAAAGGTCAAAAGAAAGGCAAGGCAAATCAGGGCAAAAGGAGAAAGGAAGGCAAGGCAAGGACAGGCAAAGAGGCAAAGCAAGGCAAGGTAAGGCAAGGCAAAAGGGGAAAGCAAAGCAAGGCAAGGCGAAAGGATAAGGAAGACACGTCAAGGCAAGGCAAAGATGAAAGTAAGGCAATGCAAGGAAATTGAAAACGGCAAAACAAGGAAAGGCAAGGCAAAAGGGCAAAGCAAAGCAAGTCAAAAGGGCAAAGCATGACAAGGCAAGGCAATGCAAAAGGGCAAAGCATGAAAAGGCAAGGCAAGGCAAAAGGGTAAAGCATGTCAAGGCAAGGTAAGGCAAAAGGGCAATGCAAGGAAAAGCAAAAAGGCAAAGCAAGACAAGGCAAAACCGAAAGCATAACAAGGCAAAGCAAGGCAAAAGGGCAAAGCAAAGCAAGTCAAAAGGGCAAAGCATGACAAGGCAAGGCAAGGAAAAAGGGTATAGCAAGTCAAGGCAAGGTAAGGCAAAAGGGCAATTCAAGGAAAGGCAAAATGGCAAAGCAAGGCAAGGCAAAAGGGCAAAGCAAAGCAAGTCAAAATGGCAAAGTATGACAAGGCAAGGCAATGAAAAAAGGTATAGCAAGTCAAGGCAAAGTAAGGCAAAAGGGCAATTCAAGGAAAGGCAAAATGGCAAAGCAAGGCAAGGCAAAAGGGCAAAGCATAACAAGGCAAAGCAAGGCAAAAGGGCAAAGCAAGGCAAGGCAAAAGGGCAAAGCAAGGCAAGTCAAAAGGGCAAAGCATGACAAGGCAAGGCAAGGAAAAAGGGTATAGCAAGTCAAGGCAAGGTAAGGCAAAAGGGCAATTCAAGGAAAGGCAAAATGGCAAAGCAAGGCAAGGCAAAAGGGCAAAGCAAGGCCAGGCAAAAGTGCAAAGAAAGGCAAGGCAAGGTAAGTCAAAAGGACAAACCATGGCAAGGCCAGGAAAAAGGCCAAAGCAAGGAAAGGCAAGACAAAATGGGAAAGCAAGGCAAGGGAAAATGGCTAAGCAAGGCAAGGCAAGGAAAGACAACAGGGCAAAGCAAGGCAAGGAAAAAGAGCAAAGCATGGCAAGGCAAGGCAAAAGGTCAAAAGAAAGGCAAGGCAAATCAGGGCAAAAGGAGAAAGGAAGGCAAGGCAAGACAAGGCAAAGAGACAAAGCAAGGCAAGGCAAAAGGGCATAGCAAGGCAAGGTAAGGCAAAGGGGCAAAGCAAGGCATGGAAAGGCAAAGGCAAGGGAAGGCAAAAGGGTAAAGCCAGGCAAGGAAAGGCAAGGGAAAAGGAGAAAGCAAAGCAAGGCAAGGCAAAAGGATAAGGAAGAAACGTCAAGGCAAGGCAAAGATGAAAGCAAGGCAATGCAAGAAAATTCAAAACGGCAAAACAAGGAAAGGCAAGGCAAAAGGGCAAAGCAAAGCAAGTCAAAAGGGCAAAGAATGACAAGGCAAGGCAAGGAAAAAGGGTATAGCAGTCAAGGCAAGGTAAGGCAAAAGGGCAATTCAAGGAAAGGCAAAATGGCAAAGCAAGACAAGGCAAAAATGGCAAAGCATAACAAGGCAAAGCAAGGCAAAAGGGCAAAGCAAGGCAAGTCAAAAGGGCAAAGCATGACAAGGCAAGGCAAGGAAAAAGGGTATAGCAAGTCAAGGCAAGGTAAGGCAAAAGGGCAATTCAAGGAAAGGCAAAATGGCAAAGCAAGGCAAGGCAAAAGGGCAAAGCATAACAAGGCAAAGCAAGGCAAAAGGGAAAAGCAAAGCAAGGCAAAAGGGCAAAGCATGGCAAGGCAAGGAAAAAGGGCAACTCAATGCAAGGCCGGGCAAAAGTGCAAAGAAAGGCAAGGCAAGGTAAGTCAAAAGGACAAACCATGGCAAGGCCAGGAAAAAGGCCAAAGCAAGGAAAGGCAAGGCAAAAGGGGAAAGCAAGGCAAGGGAAAATGGCAAAGCAAGGCAAGACAAGGCAAGACAAAAGGGCAAAGCAAGGCAAGGAAAAAGAGCAAAGCATGGCAAGGCAAGGCAAAAGGTCAAAAGAAAGGCAAGGCAAATCAGGGCAAAAGGAGAAAGGAAGGCAAGGCAAGACAAGGCAAAGAGACAAAGCAAGGCAAGGCAAAAGGGCATAGCAAGGCAAGGTAAGGCAAAGGGGCAAAGCAAGGCATGGAAAGGCAAAGGCAAGGGAAGGCAAAAGGGTAAAGCAAGGCAAGGAAAGGCAAGGGAAAAGGAGAAAGCAAAGCAAGGCAAGGCAAAAGGATAAGGAAGACACGTCAAGGCAAGGCAAAGATGAAAGCAAGGCAATGCAAGGCAATTCAAAACGGCAAAACAAGGAAAGGCAAGGCAAAAGGGCAAAGCATGACAAGGCAAGGCAAGGCAAAAGGGCAAAGCATGACAAGGCAAGGTAAGGCAAAAGGGCAAAGCAAGACAAGGCAAAAGGGCAAAGCATAACAAGGCAAAGCAAGGCAAAAGGGCAAAGCAAAGCAAGGCAAGTCAAAAAGGCAAAGCATGACAAGGCAAGGCAAGGAAAAAGGGTATAGCAAGTCAAGGAAAGGTAAGGCAAAAGGGCAATTCAAGGAAAGACAAAATGGCAAAGCAAGGCAAGGCAAAAGGATAAGGAAGACACGTCAAGGCAAGGCAAAGATGAAAGCAAGGCAATGCAAGGCAATTCAAAACGGCAAAACAAGGAAAGGCAAGGCAAAAGGGCAAAGCAAAGCAAGTGAAAAGGGCAAAGCATGACAAGGCAAGGCAAGGCAAAAGGGCAAAGCATGACAAGGCAAGGTAAGGCAAAAGGGCAATGCAAGGAAAGGCAAAATGGCAAAGCAAGACAAGGCAAAAATGGCAAAGCATAACAAGGCAAAGCAAGGCAAAAGGGCAAAGCAAGGCAAGTCAAAAGGGCAAAGCATGGCAAGGCAAGGCAAGGAAAAAGGGTATAGCAAGTCAAGGAAAGGTAAGGCAAAAGGGCAATTCAAGGAAAGACAAAATGGCAAAGCAAGGCAAGGCAAAAGGGCAAAGCATGGCAAGGCAAGGAAAAAGGGCAACTCAATGCAAGGCCAGGCAAAAGGGCAAAGAAAGGCAAGGCAAGGTAAGTCAAAAGGACAAACCATGGCAAGGCCAGGAAAAAGGCCAAAGCAAGGAAAGGCAAGGCAAAAGGGAAAAGCAAGGCAAGGGAAAATGGCAAAGCAAGGCAAGGCAAGGCAAGACAAAAGGGCAAAGCAAGGCAAGGAAAAAGAGCAAAGCATGGCAAGGCAAGGCAAGGCAAAAGGTCAAAAGAAAGGCAAGGCAAATCAGGGCAAAAGGAGAAAGGAAGGCAAGGCAAGGACAGGCAAAGAGGCAAAGCAAGGCAAGGTAAGGCAAGGCAAAAGGGGAAAGCAAAGCAAGGCAAGGCGAAAGGATAAGGAAGACACGTCAAGGCAAGGCAAAGATGAAAGTAAGGCAATGCAAGGAAATTGAAAACGGCAAAACAAGGAAAGGCAAGGCAAAAGGGCAAAGCAAAGCAAGTCAAAAGGGCAAAGCATGACAAGGCAAGGCAATGCAAAAGGGCAAAGCATGAAAAGGCAAGGCAAGGCAAAAGGGTAAAGCATGTCAAGGCAAGGTAAGGCAAAAGGGCAATGCAAGGAAAAGCAAAAAGGCAAAGCAAGACAAGGCAAAACCGAAAGCATAACAAGGCAAAGCAAGGCAAAAGGGCAAAGCAAAGCAAGTCAAAAGGGCAAAGCATGACAAGGCAAGGCAAGGAAAAAGGGTATAGCAAGTCAAGGCAAGGTAAGGCAAAAGGGCAATTCAAGGAAAGGCAAAATGGCAAAGCAAGGCAAGGCAAAAGGGCAAAGCAAAGCAAGTCAAAATGGCAAAGTATGACAAGGCAAGGCAATGAAAAAAGGTATAGCAAGTCAAGGCAAAGTAAGGCAAAAGGGCAATTCAAGGAAAGGCAAAATGGCAAAGCAAGGCAAGGCAAAAGGGCAAAGCATAACAAGGCAAAGCAAGGCAAAAGGGCAAAGCAAGGCAAGGCAAAAGGGCAAAGCAAGGCAAGTCAAAAGGGCAAAGCATGACAAGGCAAGGCAAGGAAAAAGGGTATAGCAAGTCAAGGCAAGGTAAGGCAAAAGGGCAATTCAAGGAAAGGCAAAATGGCAAAGCAAGGCAAGGCAAAAGGGCAAAGCAAGGCCAGGCAAAAGTGCAAAGAAAGGCAAGGCAAGGTAAGTCAAAAGGACAAACCATGGCAAGGCCAGGAAAAAGGCCAAAGCAAGGAAAGGCAAGACAAAATGGGAAAGCAAGGCAAGGGAAAATGGCTAAGCAAGGCAAGGCAAGGAAAGACAACAGGGCAAAGCAAGGCAAGGAAAAAGAGCAAAGCATGGCAAGGCAAGGCAAAAGGTCAAAAGAAAGGCAAGGCAAATCAGGGCAAAAGGAGAAAGGAAGGCAAGGCAAGACAAGGCAAAGAGACAAAGCAAGGCAAGGCAAAAGGGCATAGCAAGGCAAGGTAAGGCAAAGGGGCAAAGCAAGGCATGGAAAGGCAAAGGCAAGGGAAGGCAAAAGGGTAAAGCCAGGCAAGGAAAGGCAAGGGAAAAGGAGAAAGCAAAGCAAGGCAAGGCAAAAGGATAAGGAAGAAACGTCAAGGCAAGGCAAAGATGAAAGCAAGGCAATGCAAGAAAATTCAAAACGGCAAAACAAGGAAAGGCAAGGCAAAAGGGCAAAGCAAAGCAAGTCAAAAGGGCAAAGAATGACAAGGCAAGGCAAGGAAAAAGGGTATAGCAGTCAAGGCAAGGTAAGGCAAAAGGGCAATTCAAGGAAAGGCAAAATGGCAAAGCAAGACAAGGCAAAAATGGCAAAGCATAACAAGGCAAAGCAAGGCAAAAGGGCAAAGCAAGGCAAGTCAAAAGGGCAAAGCATGACAAGGCAAGGCAAGGAAAAAGGGTATAGCAAGTCAAGGCAAGGTAAGGCAAAAGGGCAATTCAAGGAAAGGCAAAATGGCAAAGCAAGGCAAGGCAAAAGGGCAAAGCATAACAAGGCAAAGCAAGGCAAAAGGGAAAAGCAAAGCAAGGCAAAAGGGCAAAGCATGGCAAGGCAAGGAAAAAGGGCAACTCAATGCAAGGCCGGGCAAAAGTGCAAAGAAAGGCAAGGCAAGGTAAGTCAAAAGGACAAACCATGGCAAGGCCAGGAAAAAGGCCAAAGCAAGGAAAGGCAAGGCAAAAGGGGAAAGCAAGGCAAGGGAAAATGGCAAAGCAAGGCAAGACAAGGCAAGACAAAAGGGCAAAGCAAGGCAAGGAAAAAGAGCAAAGCATGGGAAGGCAAGGCAAAAGGTCAAAAGAAAGGCAAGGCAAATCAGGGCAAAAGGAGAAAGGAAGGCAAGGCAAGACAAGGCAAAGTGACAAAGCAAGGCAAGGCAAAAGGGCATAGCAAGGCAAGGTAAGGCAAAGGGGCAAAGCAAGGGATGGAAAGGCAAAGGCAAGGGAAGGCAAAAGGGTAAAGCAAGGCAAGGAAAGGCAAGGGAAAAGGAGAAAGCAAAGCAAGGCAAGGCAAAAGGATAAGGAAGACACGTCAAGGCAAGGCAAAGATGAAAGCAAGGCAATGCAAGGCAATTCAAAACGGCAAAACAAGGAAAGGCAAGGCAAAAGGGCAAAGCATGACAAGGCAAGGCAAGGCAAAAGGGCAAAGCATGACAAGGCAAGGTAAGGCAAAAGGGCAAAGCAAGACAAGGCAAAAGGGCAAAGCATAACAAGGCAAAGCAAGGCAAAAGGGCAAAGTAAAGCAAGGCAAGTCAAAAAGGCAAAGCATGACAAGGCAAGGCAAGGAAAAAGGGTATAGCAAGTCAAGGAAAGGTAAGGCAAAAGGGCAATTCAAGGAAAGACAAAATGGCAAAGCAAGGCAAGGCAAAAGGATAAGGAAGACACGTCAAGGCAAGGCAAAGATGAAAGCAAGGCAATGCAAGGCAATTCAAAACGGCAAAACAAGGAAAGGCAAGGCAAAAGGGCAAAGCAAAGCAAGTGAAAAGGGCAAAGCATGACAAGGCAAGGCAAGGCAAAAGGGCAAAGCATGACAAGGCAAGGTAAGGCAAAAGGGCAATGCAAGGAAAGGCAAAATGGCAAAGCAAGACAAGGCAAAAATGGCAAAGCATAACAAGGCAAAGCAAGGCAAAAGGGCAAAGCAAGGCAAGTCAAAAGGGCAAAGCATGACAAGGCAAGGCAAGGAAAAAGGGTATAGCAAGTCAAGGCAAGGTAAGGCAAAAGGGCAATTCAAGGAAAGGCAAAATGGCAAAGCAAGGCACGGCAAAAGGGCAAAGCATGGCAAGGCAAGGCAAGGAAAAAGGGTATAGCAAGTCAAGGAAAGGTAAGGCAAAAGGGCAATTCAAGGAAAGACAAAATGGCAAAGCAAGGCAAGGCAAAAGGGCAAAGCATGGCAAGGCAAGGAAAAAGGGCAACTCAATGCAAGGCCAGGCAAAAGGGCAAAGAAAGGCAAGGCAAGGTAAGTCAAAAGGACAAACCATGGCAAGGCCAGGAAAAAGGCCAAAGCAAGGAAAGGCAAGGCAAAAGGGAAAAGCAAGGCAAGGGAAAATGGCAAAGCAAGGCAAGGCAAGGCAAGACAAAAGGGCAAAGCAAGGCAAGGAAAAAGAGCAAAGCATGGCAAGGCAAGGCAAGGCAAAAGGTCAAAAGAAAGGCAAGGCAAATCAGGGCAAAAGGAGAAAGGAAGGCAAGGCAAGGACAGGCAAAGAGGCAAAGCAAGGCAAGGTAAGGCAAGGCAAAAGGGGAAAGCCAAGCAAGGCAAGGCGAAAGGATAAGGAAGACACGTCAAGGCAAGGCAAAGATGAAAGTAAGGCAATGCAAGGAAATTGAAAACGGCAAAACAAGGAAAGGCAAGGCAAAAGGGCAAAGCAAAGCAAGTCAAAAGGGCAAAGCATGACAAGGCAAGGCAATGCAAAAGGGCAAAGCATGAAAAGGCAAGGCAAGGCAAAAGGGTAAAGCATGTCAAGGCAAGGTAAGGCAAAAGGGCAATGCAAGGAAAAGCAAAAAGGCAAAGCAAGACAAGGCAAAACCGAAAGCATAACAAGGCAAAGCAAGGCAAAAGGGCAAAGCAAAGCAAGTCAAAAGGGCAAAGCATGACAAGGCAAGGCAAGGAAAAAGGGTATAGCAAGTCAAGGCAAGGTAAGGCAAAAGGGCAATTCAAGGAAAGGCAAAATGGCAAAGCAAGGCAAGGCAAAAGGGCAAAGCAAAGCAAGTCAAAATGGCAAAGTATGACAAGGCAAGGCAATGAAAAAAGGTATAGCAAGTCAAGGCAAAGTAAGGCAAAAGGGCAATTCAAGGAAAGGCAAAATGGCAAAGCAAGGCAAGGCAAAAGGGCAAAGCATAACAAGGCAAAGCAAGGCAAAAGGGCAAAGCAAGGCAAGGCAAAAGGGCAAAGCAAGGCAAGTCAAAAGGGCAAAGCATGACAAGGCAAGGCAAGGAAAAAGGGTATAGCAAGTCAAGGCAAGGTAAGGCAAAAGGGCAATTCAAGGAAAGGCAAAATGGCAAAGCAAGGCAAGGCAAAAGGGCAAAGCAAGGCCAGGCAAAAGTGCAAAGAAAGGCAAGGCAAGGTAAGTCAAAAGGACAAACCATGGCAAGGCCAGGAAAAAGGCCAAAGCAAGGAAAGGCAAGACAAAATGGGAAAGCAAGGCAAGGGAAAATGGCAAAGCAAGGCAAGGCAAGGAAAGACAAAAGGGCAAAGCAAGGCAAGGAAAAAAGAGCAAAGCATGGCAAGGCAAGGCAAAAGGTCAAAAGAAAGGCATGGCAAATCAGGGCAAAAGGAGAAAGGAAGGCAAGGCAAGACAAGGCAAAGAGACAAAGCAAGGCAAGGCAAAAGGGCATAGCAAGGCAAGGTAAGGCAAAGGGGCAAAGCAAGGCATTGAAAGGCAAAGGCAAGGGAAGGCAAAAGGGTAAAGCCAGGCAAGGAAAGGCAAGGGAAAAGGAGAAAGCAAAGCAAGGCAAGGCAAAAGGATAAGGAAGAAACGTCAAGGCAAGGCAAAGATGAAAGCAAGGCAATGCAAGAAAATTCAAAACGGCAAAACAAGGAAAGGCAAGGCAAAAGGGCAAAGCAAAGCAAGTCAAAAGGGCAAAGAATGACAAGGCAAGGCAAGGAAAAAGGGTATAGCAGTCAAGGCAAGGTAAGGCAAAAGGGCAATTCAAGGAAAGGCAAAATGGCAAAGCAAGACAAGGCAAAAATGGCAAAGCATAACAAGGCAAAGCAAGGCAAAAGGGCAAAGCAAGGCAAGTCAAAAGGGCAAAGCATGACAAGGCAAGGCAAGGAAAAAGGGTATAGCAAGTCAAGGCAAGGTAAGGGAAAAGGGCAATTCAAGGAAAGGCAAAATGGCAAAGCAAGGCAAGGCAAAAGGGCAAAGCATAACAAGGCAAAGCAAGGCAAAAGGGAAAAGCAAAGCAAGGCAAAAGGGCAAAGCATGGCAAGGCAAGGAAAAAGGGCAACTCAATGCAAGGCCGGGCAAAAGTGCAAAGAAAGGCAAGGCAAGGTAAGTCAAAAGGACAAACCATGGCAAGGCCAGGAAAAAGGCCAAAGCAAGGAAAGGCAAGGCAAAAGGGGAAAGCAAGGCAAGGGAAAATGGCAAAGCAAGGCAAGACAAGGCAAGACAAAAGGGCAAAGCAAGGCAAGGAAAAAGAGCAAAGCATGGGAAGGCAAGGCAAAAGGTCAAAAGAAAGGCAAGGCAAATCAGGGCAAAAGGAGAAAGGAATGCAAGGCAAGACAAGGCAAAGAGACAAAGCAAGGCAAGGCAAAAGGGCATAGCAAGGCAAGGTAAGGCAAAGGGGCAAAGCAAGGGATGGAAAGGCAAAGGCAAGGGAAGGCAAAAGGGTAAAGCAAGGCAAGGAAAGGCAAGGGAAAAGGAGAAAGCAAAGCAAGGCAAGGCAAAAGGATAAGGAAGACACGTCAAGGCAAGGCAAAGATGAAAGCAAGGCAATGCAAGGCAATTCAAAACGGCAAAACAAGGAAAGGCAAGGCAAAAGGGCAAAGCATGACAAGGCAAGGCAAGGCAAAAGGGCAAAGCATGACAAGGCAAGGTAAGGCAAAAGGGCAAAGCAAGACAAGGCAAAAGGGCAAAGCATAACAAGGCAAAGCAAGGCAAAAGGGCAAAGCAAAGCAAGGCAAGTCAAAAAGGCAAAGCATGACAAGGCAAGGCAAGGAAAAAGGGTATAGCAAGTCAAGGAAAGGTAAGGAAAAGGGCAATTCAAGGAAAGACAAAATGGCAAAGCAAGGCAAGGCAAAAGGATAAGGAAGACACGTCAAGGCAAGGCAAAGATGAAAGCAAGGCAATGCAAGGCAATTCAAAACGGCAAAACAAGGAAAGGCAAGGCAAAAGGGCAAAGCAAAGCAAGTGAAAAGGGCAAAGCATGACAAGGCAAGGCAAGGCAAAAGGGCAAAGCATGACAAGGCAAGGTAAGGCAAAAGGGCAATGCAAGGAAAGGCAAAATGGCAAAGCAAGACAAGGCAAAAATGGCAAAGCATAACGAGGCAAAGCAAGGCAAAAGGGCAAAGCAAGGCAAGTCAAAAGGGCAAAGCATGACAAGGCAAGGCAAGGAAAAAGGGTATAGCAAGTCAAGGCAAGGTAAGGCAAAAGGGCAATTCAAGGAAAGGCAAAATGGCAAAGCAAGGCACGGCAAAAGGGCAAAGCATGGCAAGGCAAGGCAAGGAAAAAGGGTATAGCAAGTCAAGGAAAGGTAAGGCAAAAGGGCAATTCAAGGAAAGACAAAATGGCAAAGCAAGGCAAGGCAAAAGGGCAAAGCATGGCAAGGCAAGGAAAAAGGGCAACTCAATGCAAGGCCAGGCAAAAGGGCAAAGAAAGGCAAGGCAAGGTAAGTCAAAAGGACAAACCATGGCAAGGCCAGGAAAAAGGCCAAAGCAAGGAAAGGCAAGGCAAAAGGGAAAAGCAAGGCAACGGAAAATGGCAAAGCAAGGCAAGGCAAGGCAAGACAAAAGGGCAAAGCAAGGCAAGGAAAAAGAGCAAAGCATGGCAAGGCAAGGCAAGGCAAAAGGTCAAAAGAAAGGCAAGGCAAATCAGGGCAAAAGGAGAAAGGAAGGCAAGGCAAGGACAGTCAAAGAGGCAAAGCAAGGCAAGGTAAGGCAAGGCAAAAGGGGAAAGCAAAGCAAGGCAAGGCGAAAGGGCAAAGCAAGTCAAAAGGGCAAAGCATGACAAGGCAAGGCAATGCAAAAGGGCAAAGCATGAAAAGGCAAGGCAAGGCAAAAGGGTAAAGCATGTCAAGGCAAGGTAAGGCAAAAGGGCAATGCAAGGAAAAGCAAAAAGGCAAAGCAAGACAAGGCAAAAGGGAAAGCATAACAAGGCAAAGCAAGGCAAAAGGGCAAAGCAAAGCAAGTCAAAAGGGCAAAGCATGACAAGACAAGGCAAGGAAAAAGGGTATAGCAAGTCAAGGCAAGGTAAGGCAAAAGGGCAATTCAAGGAAAGGCAAAATGGCAAAGCAAGGCAAGGCAAAAGGGCAAAGCAAAGCAAGTCAAAATGGCAAAGTATGACAAGGCAAGGCAATGAAAAAAGGTATAGCAAGTCAAGGCAAAGTAAGGCAAAAGGGCAATTCAAGGAAAGGCAAAATGGCAAAGCAAGGCAAGGCAAAAGGGCAAAGCATAACAAGGCAAAGCAAGGCAAAAGGGCAAAGCAAGGCAAGGCAAAAGGGCAAAGCAAGGCAAGTCAAAAGGGCAAAGCATGACAAGGCAAGGCAAGGAAAAAGGGTATAGCAAGTCAAGGCAAGGTAAGGCAAAAGGGCAATTCAAGGAAAGGCAAAATGGCAAAGCAAGGCAAGGCAAAAGGGCAAAGCAAGGCCAGGCAAAAGTGCAAAGAAAGGCAAGGCAAGGTAAGTCAAAAGGACAAACCATGGCAAGGCCAGGAAAAAGGCCAAAGCAAGGAAAGGCAAGACAAAATGGGAAAGCAAGGCAAGGGAAAATGGCAAAGCAAGGCAAGGCAAGGAAAGACAACAGGGCAAAGCAAGGCAAGGAAAAAGAGCAAAGCATGGCAAGGCAAGGCAAAAGGTCAAAAGAAAGGCAAGGCAAATCAGGGCAAAAGGAGAAAGGAAGGCAAGGCAAGACAAGGCAAAGAGACAAAGCAAGGCAAGGCAAAAGGGCATAGCAAGGCAAGGTAAGGCAAAGGGGCAAAGCAAGGCAAGGAAAGGCAAGGGAAAAGGAGAAAGCAAAGCAAGGCAAGGCAAAAGGATAAGGAAGAAACGTCAAGGCAAGGCAAAGATGAAAGCAAGGCAATGCAAGGCAATTCAAAACGGCAAAACAAGGAAAGACAAGGCAAAAGGGCAAAGCAAAGCAAGTCAAAAGGGCAAAGAATGACAAGGCAAGGCAAGGAAAAAGGGTATAGCAGTCAAGGCAAGGTAAGGCAAAAGGGCAATTCAAGGAAAGGCAAAATGGCAAAGCAAGACAAGGCAAAAATGGCAAAGCATAACAAGGCAAAGCAAGGCAAAAGGGCAAAGCAAGGCAAGTCAAAAGGGCAAAGCATGACAAGGCAAGGCAAGGAAAAAGGGTATAGCAAGTCAAGGCAAGGTAAGGGAAAAGGGCAATTCAAGGAAAGGCAAAATGGCAAAGCAAGGCAAGGCAAAAGGGCAAAGCATAACAAGGCAAAGCAAGGCAAAAGGGAAAAGCAAAGCAAGGCAAAAGGGCAAAGCATGGCAAGGCAAGGAAAAAGGGCAACTCAATGCAAGGCCGGGCAAAAGTGCAAAGAAAGGCAAGGCAAGGTAAGTCAAAAGGACAAACCATGGCAAGGCCAGGAAAAAGGCCAAAGCAAGGAAAGGCAAGGCAAAAGGGGAAAGCAAGGCAAGGGAAAATGGCAAAGCAAGGCAAGACAAGGCAAGACAAAAGGGCAAAGCAAGGCAAGGAAAAAGAGCAAAGCATGGCAAGGCAAGGCAAAAGGTCAAAAGAAAGGCAAGGCAAATCAGGGCAAAAGGAGAAAGGAAGGCAAGGCAAGACAAGGCAAAGAGACAAAGCAAGGCAAGGCAAAAGGGCATAGCAAGGCAAGGTAAGGCAAAGGGGCAAAGCAAGGGATGGAAAGGCAAAGGCAAGGGAAGGCAAAAGGGTAAAGCAAGGCAAGGAAAGGCAAGGGAAAAGGAGAAAGCAAAGCAAGGCAAGGCAAAAGGATAAGGAAGACACGTCAAGGCAAGGCAAAGATGAAAGCAAGGCAATGCAAGGCAATTCAAAACGGCAAAACAAGGAAAGGCAAGGCAAAAGGGCAAAGCATGACAAGGCAAGGCAAGGCAAAAGGGCAAAGCATGACAAGGCAAGGTAAGGCAAAAGGGCAAAGCAAGACAAAGCAAAAGGGCAAAGCATAACAAGGCAAAGCAAGGCAAAAGGGCAAAGCAAAGCAAGGCAAGTCAAAAAGGCAAAGCATGACAAGGCAAGGCAAGGAAAAAGGGTATAGCAAGTCAAGGAAAGGTAAGGCAAAAGGGCAATTCAAGGAAAGACAAAATGGCAAAGCAAGGCAAGGCAAAAGGATAAGGAAGACACGTCAAGGCAAGGCAAAGATGAAAGCAAGGCAATGCAAGGCAATTCAAAACGGCAAAACAAGGAAAGGCAAGGCAAAAGGGCAAAGCAAAGCAAGTGAAAAGGGCAAAGCATGACAAGGCAAGGCAAGGCAAAAGGGCAAAGCATGACAAGGCAAGGTAAGGCAAAAGGGCAATGCAAGGAAAGGCAAAATGGCAAAGCAAGACAAGGCAAAAATGGCAAAGCATAACGAGGCAAAGCAAGGCAAAAGGGCAAAGCAAGGCAAGTCAAAAGGGCAAAGCATGACAAGGCAAGGCAAGGAAAAAGGGTATAGCAAGTCAAGGCAAGGTAAGGCAAAAGGGCAATTCAAGGAAAGGCAAAATGGCAAAGCAAGGCACGGCATAAGGGCAAAGCATGGCAAGGCAAGGCAAGGAAAAAGGGTATAGCAAGTCAAGGAAAGGTAAGGCAAAAGGGCAATTCAAGGAAAGACAAAATGGCAAAGCAAGGCAAGGCAAAAGGGCAAAGCATGGCAAGGCAAGGAAAAAGGGCAACTCAATGCAAGGCCAGGCAAAAGGGCAAAGAAAGGCAAGGCAAGGTAAGTCAAAAGGACAAACCATGGCAAGGCCAGGAAAAAGGCCAAAGCAAGGAAAGGCAAGGCAAAAGGGAAAAGCAAGGCAAGGGAAAATGGCAAAGCAAGGCAAGGCAAGGCAAGACAAAAGGGCAAAGCAAGGCAAGGAAAAAGAGCAAAGCATGGCAAGGCAAGGCAAGGCAAAAGGTCAAAAGAAAGGCAAGGCAAATCAGGGCAAAAGGAGAAAGGAAGGCAAGGCAAGGACAGGCAAAGAGGCAAAGCAAGGCAAGGTAAGGCAAGGCAAAAGGGGAAAGCAAAGCAAGGCAAGGCGAAAGGGCAAAGCAAGTCAAAAGGGCAAAGCATGACAAGGCAAGGCAATGCAAAAGGGCAAAGCATGAAAAGGCAAGGCAAGGCAAAAGGGTAAAGCATGTCAAGGCAAGGTAAGGCAAAAGGGCAATGCAAGGAAAAGCAAAAAGGCAAAGCAAGACAAGGCAAAAGGGAAAGCATAACAAGGCAAAGCAAGGCAAAAGGGCAAAGCAAAGCAAGTCAAAAGGGCAAAGCATGACAAGGCAAGGCAAGGAAAAAGGGTATAGCAAGTCAAGGCAAGGTAAGGCAAAAGGGCAATTCAAGGAAAGGCAAAATGGCAAAGCAAGGCAAGGCAAAAGGGCAAAGCAAAGCAAGTCAAAATGGCAAAGTATGACAAGGCAAGGCAATGAAAAAAGGTATAGCAAGTCAAGGCAAAGTAAGGCAAAAGGGCAATTCAAGGAAAGGCAAAATGGCAAAGCAAGGCAAGGCAAAAGGGCAAAGCATAACAAGGCAAAGCAAGGCAAAAGGGCAAAGCAAGGCAAGGCAAAAGGGCAAAGCAAGGCAAGTCAAAAGGGCAAAGCATGACAAGGCAAGGCAAGGAAAAAGGGTATAGCAAGTCAAGGCAAGGTAAGGCAAAAGGGCAATTCAAGGAAAGGCAAAATGGCAAAGCAAGGCAAGGCAAAAGGGCAAAGCAAGGCCAGGCAAAAGTGCAAAGAAAGGCAAGGCAAGGTAAGTCAAAAGGACAAACCATGGCAAGGCCAGGAAAAAGGCCAAAGCAAGGAAAGGCAAGACAAAATGGGAAAGCAAGGCAAGGGAAAATGGCAAAGCAAGGCAAGGCAAGGAAAGACAACAGGGCAAAGCAAGGCAAGGAAAAAGAGCAAAGCATGGCAAGGCAAGGCAAAAGGTCAAAAGAAAGGCAAGGCAAATCAGGGCAAAAGGAGAAAGGAAGGCAAGGCAAGACAAGGCAAAGAGACAAAGCAAGGCAAGGCAAAAGGGCATAGCAAGGCAAGGTAAGGCAAAGGGGCAAAGCAAGGCAAGGAAAGGCAAGGGAAAAGGAGAAAGCAAAGCAAGGCAAGGCAAAAGGATAAGGAAGAAACGTCAAGGCAAGGCAAAGATGAAAGCAAGGCAATGCAAGGCAATTCAAAACGGCAAAACAAGGAAAGACAAGGCAAAAGGGCAAAGCAAAGCAAGTCAAAAGGGCAAAGAATGACAAGGCAAGGCAAGGAAAAAGGGTATAGCAGTCAAGGCAAGGTAAGGCAAAAGGGCAATTCAAGGAAAGGCAAAATGGCAAAGCAAGACAAGGCAAAAATGGCAAAGCATAACAAGGCAAAGCAAGGCAAAAGGGCAAAGCAAGGCAAGTCAAAAGGGCAAAGCATGACAAGGCAAGGCAAGGAAAAAGGGTATAGCAAGTCAAGGCAAGGTAAGGGAAAAGGGCAATTCAAGGAAAGGCAAAATGGCAAAGCAAGGCAAGGCAAAAGGGCAAAGCATAACAAGGCAAAGCAAGGCAAAAGGGAAAAGCAAAGCAAGGCAAAAGGGCAAAGCATGGCAAGGCAAGGAAAAAGGGCAACTCAATGCAAGGCCGGGCAAAAGTGCAAAGAAAGGCAAGGCAAGGTAAGTCAAAAGGACAAACCATGGCAAGGCCAGGAAAAAGGCCAAAGCAAGGAAAGGCAAGGCAAAAGGGGAAAGCAAGGCAAGGGAAAATGGCAAAGCAAGGCAAGACAAGGCAAGACAAAAGGGCAAAGCAAGGCAAGGAAAAAGAGCAAAGCATGGCAAGGCAAGGCAAAAGGTCAAAAGAAAGGCAAGGCAAATCAGGGCAAAAGGAGAAAGGAAGGCAAGGCAAGACAAGGCAAAGAGACAAAGCAAGGCAAGGCAAAAGGGCATAGCAAGGCAAGGTAAGGCAAAGGGGCAAAGCAAGGGATGGAAAGGCAAAGGCAAGGGAAGGCAAAAGGGTAAAGCAAGGCAAGGAAAGGCAAGGGAAAAGGAGAAAGCAAAGCAAGGCAAGGCAAAAGGATAAGGAAGACACGTCAAGGCAAGGCAAAGATGAAAGCAAGGCAATGCAAGGCAATTCAAAACGGCAAAACAAGGAAAGGCAAGGCAAAAGGGCAAAGCATGACAAGGCAAGGCAAGGCAAAAGGGCAAAGCATGACAAGGCAAGGTAAGGCAAAAGGGCAAAGCAAGACAAGGCAAAAGGGCAAAGCATAACAAGGCAAAGCAAGGCAAAAGGGCAAAGCAAAGCAAGGCAAGTCAAAAAGGCAAAGCATGACAAGGCAAGGCAAGGAAAGAGGGTATAGCAAGTCAAGGAAAGGTAAGGCAAAAGGGCAATTCAAGGAAAGACAAAATGGCAAAGCAAGGCAAGGCAAAAGGGCAAAGCATGGCAAGGCAAGGCAAGGAAAAAGGGCAACTCAATGCAAGGCCAGGCAAAAGGGCAAAGAAAGGCAAGGCAAGGTAAGTCAAAAGGACAAACCATGGCAAGGCCAGGAAAAAGGCCAAAGCAAGGAAAGGCAAGGCAAAAGGGAAAAGCAAGGCAAGGGAAAATGGCAAAGCAAGGCAAGGCAAGGCAAGACAAAAGGGCAAAGCAAGGCAAGGAAAAAGAGCAAAGCATGGCAAGGCAAGGCAAGGCAAAAGGTCAAAAGAAAGGCAAGGCAAATCAGGGCAAAAGGAGAAAGGAAGGCAAGGCAAGACAAGGCAAAGAGGCAAAGCAAGGCAAGGTAAGGCAAGGCAAAAGGGGAAAGCAAAGCAAGGCAAGGCGAAAGGATAAGGAAGACACGTCAAGGCAAGGCAAAGATGAAAGTAAGGCAATGCAAGGAAATTGAAAACGGAAAAACAAGGAAAGGCAAGGCAAAAGGGCAAAGCAAAGCAAGTGAAAAGGGCAAAGCATGACAAGGCAAGGCAACGAAAAAAGGGCAAAGCATGAAAAGGCAAGGCAAGGCAAAAGGGTAAAGCATGTCAAGGCAAGGTAAGGCAAAGGGGCAATGCAAGGAAAAGCAAAATGGCAAAGCAAGACAAGGCAAAAGGGAAAGCATAAAAAGGCAAAGCAAGGCAAAAGGGCAAAGCAAGGCAAGGCAAAAGGGCAAAGCAAGGAAAGTCAAAAGGGCAAAGCATGACAAGGCAAGGCAAGGCAAAAGGGTAAAGCATGTCAAGGCAAGGTAAGGCAAAAGGGCAATGCAAGGAAAAGCAAAAAGGCAAAGCAAGACAAGGCAAAAGGGAAAGCATAACAAGGCAAAGCAAGGCAAAAGGGCAAAGCAAAGCAAGGCAAAAGGGCAAAGCAAAGCAAGTCAAAAGAGCAAAGCATGACAAGGCAAGGCAAGGAAAAAGGGTATAGCAAGTCAAGGCAAGGTAAGGCAAAAGGGCAATTCAAGGAAAGGCAAAATGGCAAAGCAAGGCAAGGCAAAAGGGCAAAGCAAAGCAAGTCAAAATGGCAAAGTATGACAAGGCAAGGCAATGAAAAAAGGTATAGCAAGTCAAGGCAAAGTAAGGCAAAAGGGCAATTCAAGGAAAGGCAAAATGGCAAAGCAAGGCAAGGCAAAAGGGCAAAGCATAACAAGGCAAAGCAAGGCAAAAGGGCAAAGCAAGGCAAGGCAAAAGGGCAAAGCAAGGCAAGTCAAAAGGGCAAAGCATGACAAGGCAAGGCAAGGAAAAAGGGTATAGCAAGTCAAGGCAAGGTAAGGCAAAAGGGCAATTCAAGGAAAGGCAAAATGGCAAAGCAAGGCAAGGCAAAAGGGCAAAGCAAGGCCAGGCAAAAGTGCAAAGAAAGGCAAGGCAAGGTAAGTCAAAAGGACAAACCATGGCAAGGCCAGGAAAAAGGCCAAAGCAAGGAAAGGCAAGACAAAATGAGAAAGCAAGGCAAGGGAAAATGGCAAAGCAAGGCAAGGCAAGGAAAGACAACAGGGCAAAGCAAGGCAAGGAAAAAGAGCAAAGCATGGCAAGGCAAGGCAAAAGGTCAAAAGAAAGGCAAGGCAAATCAGGGCAAAAGGAGAAAGGAAGGCAAGGCAAGACAAGGCAAAGAGACAAAGCAAGGCAAGGCAAAAGGGCATAGCAAGGCAAGGTAAGGCAAAGGGGCAAAGCAAGGCATGGAAAGGCAAAGGCAAGGGAAGGCAAAAGGGTAAAGCAAGGCAAGGAAAGGCAAGGGAAAAGGAGAAAGCAAAGCAAGGCAAGGCAAAAGGATAAGGAAGAAACGTCAAGGCAAGGCAAAGATGAAAGCAAGGCAATGCAAGGCAATTCAAAACGGCAAAACAAGGAAAGACAAGTCAAAAGGGCAAAGCAAAGCAAGTCAAAAGGGCAAAGAATGACAAGGCAAGGCAAGGAAAAAGGGTATAGCAGTCAAGGCAAGGTAAGGCAAAAGGGCAATTCAAGGAAAGGCAAAATGGCAAAGCAAGACAAGGCAAAAATGGCAAAGCATAACAAGGCAAAGCAAGGCAAAAGGGCAAAGCAAGGCAAGTCAAAAGGGCAAAGCATGACAAGGCAAGGCAAGGAAAAAGGGTATAGCAAGTCAAGGCAAGGTAAGGGAAAAGGGCAATTCAAGGAAAGGCAAAATGGCAAAGCAAGGCAAGGCAAAAGGGCAAAGAATAACAAGGCAAAGCAAGGCAAAAGGGAAAAGCAAAGCAAGGCAAAAGGGCAAAGCATGGCAAGGCAAGGAAAAAGGGCAACTCAATGCAAGGCCGGGCAAAAGTGCAAAGAAAGGCAAGGCAAGGTAAGTCAAAAGGACAAACCATGGCAAGGCCAGGAAAAAGGCCAAAGCAAGGAAAGGCAAGGCAAAAGGGGAAAGCAAGGCAAGGGAAAATGGCAAAGCAAGGCAAGGCAAGGCAAGACAACAGGGCAAAGCAAGGCAAGGAAAAAGAGCAAAGCATGGCAAGGCAAGGCAAAAGGTCAAAAGAAAGGCAAGGCAAATCAGGGCAAAAGGAGAAAGGAAGGCAAGGCAAGACAAGGCAAAGAGACAAAGCAAGGCAAGTCAAAAGGAATAGCAAGGCAAGGTAAGGCAAAGGGGCAAAGCAAGGCATGGAAAGGCAAGGCAAGATAAGGCAAAAGGGTAAAGCAAGGCAAGGAAAGGCAAGGCAAAAGGAGAAAGCAAAGCAAGGCAAGGCAAAAGGATAAGGAAGACACGTCAAGGCAAGGCAAAGATGAAAGCAAGGAAATGCAAGGCAATTCAAAACGGCAAAACAAGGAAAGGCAAGGCAAAAGGGCAAAGCAAAGCAAGTCAAAAGGGCAAAGCATGACAACGCAAGGCAAGGCAAAAGGGCAAAGCATGACAAGGCAAGGTAAGGCAAAAGGGCAATGCAAGGAAAGGCAAAATGGCAAAGCAAGACAAGGCAAAAGGGCAAAGCATAACAAGGCAAAGCAAGGCAAAAGGGCAAAGCAAGGCAAGTCAAAATGGCAAAGCATGACAAGGCAAGGCAAGGAAAAAGGGTATAGCAAGTCAAGGCAAGGTAAGGCAAAAGGGCAATTCAAGGAAAGGCAAAATGGCAAAGCAAGGCAAGGCAAAAGGGCAAAGCATAACAAGGCAAAGCAAGGCAAAAGGGCAAAGCAAGGCAAGGCAAAAGGGCAAAGCATGGCAAGGCAAGGAAAAGGGCAACTCAATGCAAGGCCGGGCAAAAGTGTAAAGAAAGGCAAGGCAAGGTAAGTCAAAAGGACAAACCATGGCAAGGCCAGGAAAAAGGCCAAAGCAAGGAAAGGCAAGGCAAAAGGGGAAAGCAAGGCAAGGGAAAATGGCAAAGCAAGGCAAGGCAAGGCAAGACAAAAGGGCAAAGCAAGGCAAGGAAAAAGAGCAAAGCATGGCAAGACAAGGCAAGGAAAAAGGTCAAAAGAAAGGCAAGGCAAATCAGGGCAAAAGGAGAAAGGAAGGCAGTCAAGAGAAGGCAAAGAGGCAAAGCAAGGCTAGGTAAGGCAAGGCAAAAGGGGAAAGCAAAGCAAGGCAAGGTGAAAGGATAAGGAAGACACGTCAAGGCAAGACAAAGATGAAAGTAAGGCAATGCAAGGAAATTGAAAACGGCAAAACAAGGAAAGGCAAGGCAAAAGGGCAAAGCAAAGCAAGTCAAAAGGGCAAAGCATGACAAGGCAAGGCAATGCAAAAGGGCAAAGCATGACAAGGCAAGGCAAGGCAAAAGGGCAAAGCATGTCAAGGCAAGGTAAGGCAAAAGGGCAATGCAAGGAAAAGCAAAATGGCAAAGCAAGACAAGGCAAAAGGGCAAAGCATAACAAGGCAAAGCAAGGCAAAATGGCAAAGCAAGACAAGGCAAAAGGGCAAAGCAAGGAAAGTCAAAAGGGCAAAGCATGACAAGGCAAGGGAAGGAAAAAGGGTATAGCAAGTCAAGGCAAGGTAAGGCAAAAGGGCAATTCAAGGAAAGGCAAAATGGCAAAGCAAGGCAAGGCAAAAGGGCAAAGCAAAGCAAGTCAAAATGGCAAAGTATGACAAGGCAAGGCAAGGAAAAAGGGTATAGCAAGTAAAGTCAAAGTAAGGCAAAAGGGCAAAGCAAGGCAAGGCAAAAGGGCAAAGCAAGGAAAGTCAAAAGGGCAAAGCATGACAAGGCAAGGCAAGGAAAAAGGGTATAGCAAGTCAAGGCAAAGTAAAGCAAAAGGGCAATTCAAGGAAAGGCAAAATGGCAAAGCAAGGCAAGGCAAAAGGACAAAGCAAAGCAAGTCAAAAGGGCAAAGCATGACAAGGCAAGGCAAGGAAAAAGGGTATAGCAAGTCAAGGCAAGGTAAGGCAAAAGGGCAATTCTAGGAAAGGCAAAATGGCAAAGCAAGGCAAGGCAAAAGGGCAAAGCATAACAAGGCAAAGCAAGGCAAAAGGGCAAAGCAAGGCAAGGCAAAAGGGCAAAGCAAGGCAAGTCAAAAGGGCAAAGCATGACAAGACAAGGCAAGGAAAAAGGGTATAGCAAGTCAAGACAAGGTAAGGCAAAAGGGCAATTTAAGGAAAGGCAAAATGGCAAAGCAAGGTAAGGGAAAAGGGCAAAGCAAAGCAATTCAAAATGGCAAAGTATGACAAGGCAAGGCAAGGAAAAAGGGTATAGCAAGTCAAGGCAAAGTAAGGCAAAAGGGCAATTCAAGGAAAGGCAAAATGGCAAAGCAAGGCAAGGCAAAAAGGCAAAGCATAACAAGGCAAAGCAAGGCAAAAGGGCAAAGCAAGGCAAGGCAAAAGGGCAAAGCAAGGCAAGTCAAAAGGGCAAAGCATGACAAGGCAAGGCAAGGAAAAAGGGTATAGCAAGTCAAGGCAAGGTAAGGCAAAAGGGCAATTCAAGGAAAGGCAAAATGGCAAAGCAAGGCAAGGCAAAAGGGCAAAGCAAGGCCAGGCAAAAGGGCAAAGAAAGGCAAGGCAAAGTAACTCAAAAGGACAAACCATGGCAAGGCCAGGAAAAAGGCCAAAGCAAGGAAAGGCAAGGCAAAAAGGGGAAAGCAAGGCAAGGGAAAATGGCAAATCAAGGCAAGGCAAGGAAAGACAAAAGGGCAAAGCAAGGCAAGGAAAAAGAGCAAAGCATGGCAAGGCAAGGCAAAAGGGCAAAAAAAAAGGCAAGGCAAATCAGGGCAAAAGGAGAAAGGAAGGTAAGGCAAGACAAGGCAAAGAGACAAAGCAAGGCAAGTCAAAAGGGCATAGCAAGGCAAGGTAAGGCAAAGGGGCTAAGCAAGGCATGGAAAGGCAAGTCAAGAGAAGGCAAAAGGGTAAAGCAAGGCAAGGAAAGGCAAGGGAAAAGGAGAAAGCAAAGCAAGTCAAGGCAAAAGGATAAGGAAGACACGTCAAGGCAAGGCAAAGATGAAAGCATGGAAATGCAAGGCAATTCAAAACGGCAAAACAAGGAAAGGCAAGGCAAAAGGGCAAAGCAAAGCAAGTCAAAAGGGCAAAGCATGACAAGGCAAGGCAAGGCAAAAGGGCAAAGCATGACAAGGCAAGGTAAGGCAAAAGAGCAATGCAAGGAAAGGCAAAATGGCAAAGCAAGACAAGGCAAAAGGGCAAAGCATAACAAGGCAAAGCAAGGCAAAAGGGCAAAGCAAGGCAAGTCAAAAGGGCAAAGCATGACAAGGCAAGGCAAGGAAAAAGGGTATAGCAAGTCAAGGCAAGGTAAGGCAAAAGGGCAATTCAAGGAAAGGCAAAATGGCAAAGCAAGGCAAGGCAAAAGGGCAAAGCATGGCAAGGGAAGGAAAAAGGGCAACTCAATGCAAGGCCAGGCAAAAGTGCAAAGAAAGGCAAGGCAAGGTAAGTCAAAAGGATAAACCATGGCAAGGCCAGGAAAAAGGCCAAAGCAAGGAAAGGCAAGGCAAAAGGGGAAAGCAAGGCAAGGGAAAATGGCAAAGCAAGGCAAGGCAAGGCAAGACAAAAGGGCAAAGCAAGGCAAGGAAAAAGAGCAAAGCATGGCAAGGCAAGGCAAGGCAAAAGGTGAAAAGAAAGGCAAGGCAAATCAGGGCAAAAGGAGAAAGGAAGGCAAGGCAAGACAAGGCAAAGAGACAAAGCAAGGCAAGGCAAAGGGGCAAAGCAAGGCATGGAAAGGCAAGGCAAGGGAAGGCAAAAGGGTAAAGCAAGGCAAGGAAAGGCAAGGCAAAAGGGGAAAGCAAAGAAAGGAAAGGCAAAAGGATAACGAAGACACGTCAAGGCAAGGCAAAGATGAAAGCAAGGCAATGCAAGGCAATTCAAAACGGCAAAACAAGGAAAGGCAAGGCAAAAGGGCAAAGCAAAGCAAGTCAAAAGGGCAAAGCATGACAAGGCAAGGTAAGGCAAAAGGGCAATGCAAGGAAAGGCAAAATGGCAAAGCAAGACAAGGCAAAAGGGTAAAGCATAACAAGGCAATGAAGGCAAAAGGGCAAAGCAAGGCAAGTCAAAAGGGCAAAGCATGAAAAGGCAAGGCAAGAAAAAAGGGTATAGCAAGTCAAGGCAAGGTAAGGCAAAAGGGCAATTCAAGGAAAGGCAAAATGGCAAAGCAAGGCAAGGCAAAAGGGCAAAGCATGGCAAGGCAAGGAAAAAGGGCAACTCAATGCAAGGCCAGGCAAAAGGGCAAAGAAAGGCAAGGCAAGGTAAGTCAAAAGGACAAACCATGGCAAGGCCAGGAAAAAGGCCAAAGCAAGGAAAGGCAAGGCAAAAGGGGAAAGCAAGGCAAGGGAAAATGGCAAAGCAAGGCAAGGCAAGGCAAGACAAAAGGGCAAAGCAAGGCAAGGAAAAAGAGCAAAGCATGGCAAGGCAAGGCAAAAGGTCAAAAGAAAGGCAAGGCAAATGAGGGCAAAAGGAGAAAGGAAGGCAAGGCAAGACAAGGCAAAGAGGCAAAGCAAGGCAAGGTAAGGCAAGGCAAAAGGGGAAAGCAAAGCAAGGCAAGGCGAAAGGATAAGGAAGACACGTCAAGGCAAGGCAAAGATGAAAGTAAGGCAATGCAAGGAAATTGAAAACGACAAAACAAGGAAAGGCAAGGCAAAAGGGCAAAGCAAAGCAAGTCAAAAGGGCAAAGCATGACAAGACAAGGCAAGGCAAAAGGGTAAAGCATGTCAAGGCAAGGTAAGGCAAAAGGGCAATGCAAGGAAAAGCAACATGGCAAAGCAAGGCAAGGCAAAAGGACAAAGCAAAGCAAGTCAAAATGGCAAAGCATGACAAGGCAAGGCAAGGAAAAAGGGTATAGCAAGTCAAGGCAAGGTAAGGCAAAAGGGCAATTCTAGGAAAGGCAAAATGGCAAAGCAAGGCAAGGCAAAAGGGCAAAGCATAACAAGGCAAAGCAAGGCAAAAGGGCAAAGCAAGGCAAGGCAAAAGGGCAAAGCAAGGCAAGTCAAAAGGGCAAAGCATGACAAGGCAAGGCAAGGAAAAAGGGTATAGCAAGTCAAGACAAGGTAAGGCAAAAGGGCAATTCAAGGAAAGGCAAAATGGCAAAGCAAGGTAAGGGAAAAGGGCAAGGCAAAGCAAGTCAAAATGGCAAAGTATGACAAGGCAAGGCAAGGAAAAAGGGTATAGCAAGTCAAGGCAAAGTAAGGCAAAAGGGCAATTCAAGGAAAGGCAAAATGGCAAAGCAAGGCAAGGCAAAGGGGCAAAGCATAACAAGGCAAAGCAAGGCAAAAGGGCAAAGCAAGGCAAGGCAAAAGGGCAAAGCAAGGCAAGTCAAAAGGGCAAAGCATGACAAGGCAAGGCAAGGAAAAAGGGTATAGCAAGTCAAGGCAAGGTAAGGCAAAAGGGCAATACAAGGAAAGGCAAAATGGCAAAGCAAGGCAAGGCAAAAGGGAAAGCAAAGCAAGTCAAAATGGCAAAGTATGACAAGGCAAGGCAAGGAAAAAGGGTATAGCAAGTCAAGGCAAAGTAAGGCAAAAGGGCAATTCAAGGAAAGGCAAAATGGCAAAGCAAGGCAAGGCAAAAAGGCAAAGCATAACAAGGCAAAGCAAGGCAAAAGGGCAAAGCAAGGCAAGGCAAAAGGGCAAAGCAAGGCAAGTCAAAAGGGCAAAGCATGACAAGGCAAGGCAAGGAAAAAGGGTATAGCAAGTCAAGGCAAGGTAAGGCAAAAGGGCAATTCAAGGAAAGGCAAAATGGCAAAGCAAGGCAAGGCAAAAGGGCAAAGCAAGGCCAGGCAAAAGGGCAAAGAAAGGCAAGGCAAAGTAACTCAAAAGGACAAACCATGGCAAGGCCAGGAAAAAGGCCAAAGCAAGGAAAGGCAAGGCAAAAGGGGAAAGCAAGGCAAGGGAAAATGGCAAATCAAGGCAAGGCAAGGAAAGACAAAAGGGCAAAGCAAGGCAAGGAAAAAGAGCAAAGCATGGCAAGGCAAGGCAAAAGGGCAAAAAAAAAGGCAAGGCAAATCAGGGCAAAAGGAGAAAGGAAGGCAAGGCAAGACAAGGCAAAGAGACAAAGCAAGGCAAGTCAAAAGGGCATAGCAAGGCAAGGTAAGGCAAAGGGGCAAAGCAAGGCATGGAAAGGCAAGGCAAGAGAAGGCAAAAGGGTAAAGCAAGGCAAGGAAAGGCAAGGGAAAAGGAGAAAGCAAAGCAAGGCAAGGCAAAAGGATAAGGAAGACACGTCAAGGCAAGGCAAAGATGAAAGCATGGAAATGCAAGGCAATTCAAAACGGCAAAACAAGGAAAGGCAAGGCAAAAGGGCAAAGCAAAGCAAGTCAAAAGGGCAAAGCATGACAAGGCAAGGCAAGGCAAAAGGGCAAAGCATGACAAGGCAAGGTAAGGCAAAAGAGCAATGCAAGGAAAGGCAAAATGGCAAAGCAAGACAAGGCAAAAGGGCAAAGCATAACAAGGCAAAGCAAGGCAAAAGGGCAAAGCAAGGCAAGTCAAAAGGGCAAAGCATGACAAGGCAAGGCAAGGAAAAAGGGTATAGCAAGTCAAGGCAAGGTAAGGCAAAAGGGCAATTCAAGGAAAGGCAAAATGGCAAAGCAAGGCAAGGCAAAAGGGCAAAGCATAACAAGGCAAAGCAAGGCAAAAGGGCAAAGCAAGGCAAGGCAAAAGGGCAAAGCAAGGCAAGTCAAAAGGGCAAAGCATGACAAGGCAAGGCAAGGAAAAAGGGTATAGCAAGTCAAGGCAAGGTAAGGCAAAAGGGCAATTCAAGGAAAGGCAAAATGGCAAAGCAAGGCAAGGCAAAAGGGCAAAGCAAGGCCAGGCAAAAGTGCAAAGAAAGGCAAGGCAAGGTAAGTCAAAAGGACAAACCATGGCAAGGCCAGGAAAAAGGCCAAAGCAAGGAAAGGCAAGGCAAAATGGGAAAGCAAGGCAAGGGAAAATGGCAAAGCAAGGCAAGGTAAGGCAAGACAAAAGGGCAAAGCAAGGCAAGGAAAAAGAGCAAAGCATGGCAAGGCAAGGCAAGGCAAAATGTCAAAAGAAAGGCAAGGCAAATCAGGGCAAAAGGAGAAAGGAAGGCAAGGCAAGACAAGGCAAAAGGGCAAAGAAAGGCAAGTCAAAAGGGCAAAGCATGAAAAGGCAAGGCAAGGAAAAAGGGTATAGCAAGTCAAGGCAAGGTAAGGCAAAAGGGCAATTCAAGGAAAGGCAAAATGGCAAAGCAAGGCAAGGCAAAAGGGCAAAGCAAAGCAAGTCAAAATGGCAAAGTATGACAAGGCAAGGCAATGAAAAAGGTTATAGCAAGTCAAGGCAAAGTAAGGCAAAAGGGCAAAGCAAGGCAAGGCAAAAGGGCAAAGCAAGGAAAGTCAAAAGGGCAAAGCATGACAAGGCAAGGCAAGGAAAAAGGGTATAGCAAGTCAAGGCAAAGTAAGGCAAAAGGGCAATTCAAGGAAAGGCAAAATGGCAAAGCAAGGCAAGGCAAAAGGGCAAAGCATAACAAGGCAAAGCAAGGCAAAAGGGCAAAGCAAGGCAAGGCAAAAGGGCAAAGCAAGGCAAGTCAAAAGGGCAAAGCATGACAAGGCAAGGCAATGAAAAAGGTTATAGCAAGTCAAGGCAAAGTAAGGCAAAAGGGCAAAGCAAGGCAAGGCAAAAGGGCAAAGCAAGGAAAGTCAAAAGGGCAAAGCATGACAAGGCAAGGCAAGGAAAAAGGGTATAGCAAGTCAAGGCAAGGTAAGGCAAAAGGGCAATTCAAGGAAAGGCAAAATGGCAAAGCAAGGCAAGGCAAAAGGGCAAAGCAAAGCAAGTCAAAATGGCAAAGTATGACAAGGCAAGGCAAGGAAAAAGGGTATAGCAACTCAAGGCAAGGTAAGGCAAAAGGGCAATTCAAGGAAAGGCAAAATGGCAAAGCAAGGCAAGGCAAAAGGGCAAAGCATAACAAGGCAAAGCAAGGCAAAAGGGCAAAGCAAGGCAAGGCAAAAGGGCAAAGCATGGCAAGGCAAGGAAAAGGGCAACTCAATGCAAGGCCGGGCAAAAGTGCAAAGAAAGGCAAGGCAAGGTAAGTCAAAAGGACAAACCATGGCAAGGCCAGTAAAAAGGCCAAAGCAAGGAAAGGCAAGGCAAAAGGGGAAAGCAAGGCAAGGGAAAATGGCAAAGCAAGGCAAGGTAAGGCAAGACAAAAGGGCAAAGCAAGGCAAGGAAAAAGAGCAAAGCATGGCAAGACAAGGCAAGGAAAAAGGTCAAAAGAAAGGCAAGGCAAATCAGGGCAAAAGGAGAAAGGAAGGCAGGCAAGACAAGGCAAAGAGGCAAAGCAAGGCTAGGTATGGCAAGGCAAAAGGGGAAAGCAAAGCAAGGCAAGGCGAAAGGATAAGGAAGACACGTCAAGGCAAGGCAAAGATGAAAGTAAGGCAATGCAAGGAAATTGAAAACGGCAAAACAAGGAAAGGCAAGGCAAAAGGGCAAAGCAAAGCAAGTCAAAAGGGCAAAGATTGACAAGGCAAGGCAAGGCAAAGGGGCAAAGCATGTCAACGCAAGGCAAGGGAAAAGGGTATAGCAAGTCAAGGCAAGGTAAGGCAAAAGGGCAATGCAAGGAAAAGCAAAATGGCAAAGCAAGACAAGGCAAAAGGGCAAAGCATAACAAGGCAAAGCAAGGCAAAAGGGCAAAGCAAGGCAAGGCAAAAGGGCAAAGCAAGGAAAGTCAAAAGGGCAAAGCATGACAAGGCAAGGCAAGGAAAAAGGGTATAGCAAGTCAAGGCAAGGTAAGGCAAAATGCCAAAGCAAGGAAAGGCAAAATGGCAAAGCAAGGCAAGGCAAAAGGAAAAAGCAAAGCAAGTCAAAAGGGCAAAGAATGACAAGGCAAGGCAAGGAAAAAGGCTATAGCAAGTCAAGACAAGGTAAGGCAAAAGGGCAATTCAAGGAAAGGCAAAATGGCAAAGCAAGGCAAGGCAAAAGGGCAAAGCATAACAAGACAAAGCAAGGCAAAAGGGCAAAGCAAGGCGAGGCAAAAGTGCAAAGAAAGGCAAGGCAAGGTAAGTCAAACGGACAAACCATGGCAAGGCCAGTAAAAAGGCCAAAGCAAGGAAAGGCAAGGCAAAAGGGGAAAGCAAAGCAAGGGAAAATGGCAAAGCAAGGCAAGGCAAGGCAAGACAAAAGGGCAAAGCAAGGAAAAAGAGCAAAGCATGGCAAGGCAAGGCAAAAGGTCAAAAGAAAGGCAAGGCAAATGAGGGCAAAAGGAGAAAGTAAGGGAAGGCAAGCCAAGGGAAAGAGGCAAAGCAAGGCAAGGCAAAAGGGCATAGCAAGGCAAGGTAAGGCAAAGGGGCAAAGCAAGGCATGGAAAGGCAAGGCAAGGAAAGGCAAGGCAAAAGGAGAAAGCAAAGCAAGGCAAGGCAAAAGGATAAGAAAGACACGTCAAGGCAAGGCAAAGATGAAAGTAAGGCAATGCAAGGCAATTCAAAACGGCAAAACAAGGAAAGGCAAGGCAAAAGGGCAAAGCAAAGCAAGTCAAAAGGGCAAAGCATGACAAGGCAAGGCAAAAGGTCAAAAGAAAGGCAAGGCAAATGAGGGCAAAAGGAGAAAGGAAGGCAAGGCAAGACAAGGCAAAGAGGCAAAGCAAGGCAAGGTAAGGCAAGGCAAAAGGGGAAAGCAAAGCAAGGCAAGGCAAAAGGATAAGGAAGACACGTTAAGGCAAGGCAAAGATGAAAGCAAGGCAATGCAAGGCAATTCAAAACGGCAAAACAAGGAAAGGCAAGGCAAAAGGGCAAAGCAAAGCAAGCCAAAAGGGCAAAGCATGACAAGGCAAGGCAAGGCAAAAGGGCAAAGCATGACAAGGCAAGGTAAGGCAAAAGGGCGATGCAAGGAAAGGCAAAATGGCAAAGCAAGACAAGGCAAAAGTGCAAAGCATAACAAGGCAAAGCAAGGCAAAAGGGCAAAGCAAGGCAAGGCAAAAGGGCAAAGCAAGGCAAGTCAAAAGGGCAAAGCATGACAAGGCAAGGCAAGGAAAAAGGGTATAGCAAGTCAAGGCAAGGTAAGGCAAAAGGGCAATTCAAGGAAAGGCAACATGGCAAAGCAAGGCAAGGCAAAAGGGCAAAGCAAAGCAAGTCAAAAGGGCAAAGCATGACAAGGCAAGGCAAGGAAAAAGTGTATAGCAACTCAAGGCAAGGTAAAGCAAAAGGGCAATTCAAGGAAAGGCAAAATGGCAAAGCAAGGCAAGGCAAAAGGGCAAAGCATGGCAAGGCAAGGCAAGGAAAAAGGGCAACTCAATGCAAGGCCAGGCAAAAGGGCAAAGCAAGGAAAGGCAAGGCAAAAGGGGAAAGCAAGGCAAGGGAAAATGGCAAAGGAAGGCAAGACAAGGCAAGACAAAAGGGCAAAGCAAGGCAAGGAAAAAGAGCAAAGCATGGCAAGGCAAGGCAAAAGGTCAAAAGAAAGGCAAGGCAAATCAGGGCAAAAGGAGAAAGTAAGGCTAGGCAAGACAAGGCAAAGAGGCAAAGCAAGGCAAGGCAAAAGGGCAAAGCAAGGCAAGGGAAGGCAAAGGGGCAAAGCAAGGCATGGAAAGGCAAGGCAAGGGAAGGCAAAAGGGTAAAGCAAGGCAAGGAAAGGCAAGGCAAAAGGAGAAAGCAAAGCAAGGCAAGGCAAAAGGATAAGGAAGACACGTAAAGGCAAGGCAAAGATGAAAGTAAGGCAATGCAAGTCTATTCAAAACGGCAAAACAAGGCAAGGCAAAAGGGCAAAGCAAAGCAAGTCAAAAGGGCAAAGCATGACAAGGCAAGGTAAGGAAAAAGGGTATAGCAAGTCAAAGCAAGGTAAGGCAAAAGGGCAATTCAAGGAAAGGCAAAATGGCAAAGCAAGGCAAGGCAAAAGGGCAAAGCAAAGCAAGGCAAAAGGGCAAGGCAAAGCAAGGCAAAAGGGCAAAGCAAAGCAAGTCAAAAGGGCAAAGCATGACAAGGCAAGGCAAGGAAAAAGGGTATAGCAAGTAAAGGCAAGGTAAGGCAAAAGGGCAATTCAAGGAAAGGGAAAATGGCAAAGCAAGGCAAGGCAAAAGGGCAAAGCAAAGCAAGTCAAAAGGGCAAAGAATGACAAGGCAAGGCAAGGAAAAAGGCTATAGCAAGTCAAGACAAGGTAAGGCAAAAGGGCAATTCAAGGAAAGGCAAAATGGCAAAGCAAGGCAAGGCAAAAGGGCAAAGCATAACAAGACAAAGCAAGGCAAAAGGGCAAAGCAAGGCCAGGCAAAAGTGCAAAGAAAGGCAAGGCAAAGTAAGTCAAACGGACAAACCATGGCAAGGCCAGTAAAAAGTCCAAAGCAAGGAAAGGCAAGGCAAAAGGGGAAAGCAAAGCAAGGGAAAATGGCAAAGCAAGGCAAGGCAAGGCAAGACAAAAGGGCAAAGCAAGGAAAAAGAGCAAAGCATGGCAAGGCAAGGCAAAAGGTCAAAAGAAAGGCAAGGCAAATGAGGGCAAAAGGAGAAAGTAAGGGAAGGCAAGCCAAGGGAAAGAGGCAAAGCAAGGCAAGGCAAAAGGGCATAGCAAGGCAAGGTAAGGCAAAGGGGCAAAGCAAGGCATGGAAAGGCAAGGCAAGGAAAGGCAAGGCAAAAGGAGAAAGCAAAGCAAGGCAAGGCAAAAGGATAAGGAAGACACGTCAAGGCAAGGCAAAGATGAAAGTAAGGCAATGCAAGGCAATTCAAAACGGCAAAACAAGGAAAGGCAAGGCAAAAGGGCAAAGCAAAGCAAGTCAAAAGGGCAAAGCATGACAAGGCAAGGCAAGGCAAAAGGGCAAAGCATGACAAGGCAAGGTAAGGCAAAAGGGCAATGCAAGGAAAGGCAAAATGGCAAAGCAAGACAAGGCAAAAGTGCAAAGCATAACAAGGCAAAGCAAGGCAAAAGGGCAAAGCAAGGCAAGGCAAAAGGGCAAAGCAAGGCAAGTCAAAAGGGCAAAGCATGACAAGGCAAGGCAAGGAAAAAGGGTATAGCAAGTCAAGACAAGGTAAGGCAAAAGGGCAATTCAAGGAAAGGCAAAATGGCAAAGCAAGGTAAGGGAAAAGGGCAAAGCAAAGCAAGTCAAAATGGCAAAGTATGACAAGGCAAGGCAAGGAAAAAGGGTATAGCAAGTCAAGGCAAAGTAAGGCAAAAGGGCAATTCAAGGAAAGGCAAAATGGCAAAGCAAGGCAAGGCAAAAGGGCAAAGCATAACAAGGCAAAGCAAGGCAAAAGGGCAAAGCAAGGCAAGGCAAAAGGGCAAAGCAAGGCAAGTCAAAAGGGCAAAGCATGACAAGGCAAGGCAAGGAAAAAGGGTATAGCAAGTCAAGGCAAGGTAAGGCAAAAGGGCAATACAAGGAAAGGCAAAATGGCAAAGCAAGGCAAGGCAAAAGGGCAAAGCATGGCAAGGCAAGGAAAAAGGGCAACTCAATGCAAGGCCAGGCAAAAGGGCAAAGAAAGGCAAGGCAAGGTAACTCAAAAGGACAAACCATGGCAAGGCCAGGAAAAAGGCCAAAGCAAGGAAAGGCAAGGCAAAAGGGGAAAGCAAGGCAAGGGAAAATGGCAAATCAAGGCAAGGCAAGGCAAGACAAAAGGGCAAAGCAAGGCAAGGAAAAAGAGCAAAGCATGGCAAGGCAAGGCAAAAGGTCAAAAGAAAGGCAAGGCAAATGAGGGCAAAAGGAGAAAGGAAGGCAAGGCAAGACAAGGCAAAGAGGCAAAGCAAGGCAAGGTAAGGCAAGGCAAAAGGGGAAAGCAAAGCAAGGCAAGGCGAAAGGATAAGGAAGACACGTCAAGGCAAGGCAAAGATGAAAGTAAGGCAATGCAAGGAAATTGAAAACGACAAAACAAGGAAAGGCAAGGCAAAAGGGCAAAGCAAAGCAAGTCAAAAGGGCAAAGCATGACAAGACAAGGCAAGGCAAAAGGGTAAAGCATGTCAAGGCAAGGTAAGGCAAAAGGGCAATGCAAGGAAAAGCAACATGGCAAAGCAAGGCAAGGCAAAAGGGCAAAGCATAACAAGGCAATGCAAGGCAAAAGGGCAAAGCAAGGCAAGGCAAAAGGGCAAAGCAAGGCAAGACAAAAGGGCAAAGCATGACAAGGCAAGGCAAGGAAAAAGGGTATAGCAAGTCAAGGCAAGGTAAGGCAAAAGGGCAATTCAAGGAAAGGCAACATGGCAAAGCAAGGCAAGGCAAAAGGGCAAAGCAAAGCAAGTCAAAACGGCAAAGCATGACAAGGCAAGGCAAGGAAAAAGGGTATAGCAAGTCAAGGCAAAGTAAGGCAAAAGGGCAATTCAAGGAAAGGCAAAATGGCAAAGCAAGGCAAGGCAAAAGGACAAAGCAAAGCAAGTCAAAATGGCAAAGCATGACAAGGCAAGGCAAGGAAAAAGGGTATAGCAAGTCAAGGCAAGGTAAGGCAAAAGGGCAATTCTAGGAAAGGCAAAATGGCAAAGCAAGGCAAGGCAAAAGGGGAAAGCATAACAAGGCAAAGCAAGGCAAAAGGGCAAAGCAAGGCAAGGCAAAAGGGCAAAGCAAGGCAAGTCAAAAGGGAAAGCATGACAAGGCAAGGCAAGGAAAAAGGGTATAGCAAGTCAAGACAAGGTAAGGCAAAAGGGCAATTCAAGGAAAGGCAAAATGGCAAAGCAAGGTAAGGCAAAAGGGCAAAGCAAAGCAAGTCAAAATGGCAAAGTATGACAAGGCAAGGCAAGGAAAAAGGGTATAGCAAGTCAAGGCAAAGTAAGGCAAAAGGGCAATTCAAGGAAAGGCAAAATGGCAAAGCAAGGCAAGGCAAAGGGGCAAAGCATAACAAGGCAAAGCAAGGCAAAAGGGCAAAGCAAGGCAAGGCAAAAGTGCAAAGCAAGGCAAGTCAAAAGGGCAAAGCATGACAAGGCAAGGCAAGGAAAAAGGGTATAGCAAGTCAAGGCAAGGTAAGGCAAAAGGGCAATACAAGGAAAGGCAAAATGGCAAAGCAAGGCAAGGCAAAAGGGAAAGCAAAGCAAGTCAAAATGGCAAAGTATGACAAGGCAAGGCAAGGAAAAAGGGTATAGCAAGTCAAGGCAAGGTAAGGCAAAAGGGCAATTCAAGGAAAGGCAAAATGGCAAAGCAAGGCAAGGCAAAAAGGCAAAGCATAACAAGGCAAAGCAAGGCAAAAGGGCAAAGCAAGGCAAGGCAAAAGGGCAAAGCAAGGCAAGTCAAAAGGGCAAAGCATGACAAGGCAAGGCAAGGAAAAAGGGTATAGCAAGTCAAGGCAAGGTAAGGCAAAAGGGCAATTCAAGGAAAGGCAAAATGGCAAAGCAAGGCAAGGCAAAAGGGCAAAGCAAGGCCAGGCAAAAGGGCAAAGAAAGGCAAGGCAAAGTAACTCAAAAGGACAAACCATGGCAAGGCCAGGAAAAAGGCCAAAGCAAGGAAAGGCAAGGCAAAAGGGGAAAGCAAGGCAAGGGAAAATGGCAAATCAAGGCAAGGCAAGGAAAGACAAAAGGGCAAAGCAAGGCAAGGAAAAAGAGCAAAGCATGGCAAGGCAAGGCAAAAGGGCAAAAAAAAAGGCAAGGCAAATCAGGGCAAAAGGAGAAAGGAAGGCAAGGCAAGACAAGGCAAAGAGACAAAGCAAGGCAAGTCAAAAGGGCATAGCAAGGCAAGGTAAGGCAAAGGGGCAAAGCAAGGCATGGAAAGGCAAGGCAAGAGAAGGCAAAAGGGTAAAGCAAGGCAAGGAAAGGCAAGGGAAAAGGAGAAAGCAAAGCAAGGCAAGGCAAAAGGATAAGGAAGACACGTCAAGGCAAGGCAAAGATGAAAGCATGGAAATGCAAGGCAATTCAAAACGGCAAAACAAGGAAAGGCAAGGCAAAAGGGCAAAGCAAAGCAAGTCAAAAGGGCAAAGCATGACAAGGCAAGGCAAGGCAAAAGGGCAAAGCATGACAAGGCAAGGTAAGGCAAAAGAGCAATGCAAGGAAAGGCAAAATGGCAAAGCAAGACAAGGCAAAAGGGCAAAGCATAACAAGGCAAAGCAAGGCAAAAGGGCAAAGCAAGGCAAGTCAAAAGGGCAAAGCATGACAAGGCAAGGCAAGGAAAAAGGGTATAGCAAGTCAAGGCAAGGTAAGGCAAAAGGGCAATTCAAGGAAAGGCAAAATGGCAAAGCAAGGCAAGGCAAAAGGGCAAAGCATAACAAGGCAAAGCAAGGCAAAAGGGCAAAGCAAGGCAAGGCAAAAGGGCAAAGCAAGGCAAGTCAAAAGGGCAAAGCATGACAAGGCAAGGCAAGGAAAAAGGGTATAGCAAGTCAAGGCAAGGTAAGGCAAAAGGGCAATACAAGGAAAGGCAAAATGGCAAAGCAAGGCAAGGCAAAAGGGAAAGCAAAGCAAGTCAAAATGGCAAAGTATGACAAGGCAAGGCAAGGAAAAAGGGTATAGCAAGTCAAGGCAAGGTAAGGCAAAAGGGCAATTCAAGGAAAGGCAAAATGGCAAAGCAAGGCAAGGCAAAAGGGCAAAGCAAGGCCAGGCAAAAGTGCAAAGAAAGGCAAGGCAAGGTAAGTCAAAAGGACAAACCATGGCAAGGCCAGGAAAAAGGCCAAAGCAAGGAAAGGCAAGGCAAAATGGGAAAGCAAGGCAAGGGAAAATGGCAAAGCAAGGCAAGGTAAGGCAAGACAAAAGGGCAAAGCAAGGCAAGGAAAAAGAGCAAAGCATGGCAAGGCAAGGCAAGGCAAAAGGTCAAAAGAAAGGCAAGGCAAATCAGGGCAAAAGGAGAAAGGAAGGCAAGGCAAGACAAGGCAAAAGGGCAAAGAAAGGCAAGTCAAAAGGGCAAAGCATGAAAAGGCAAGGCAAGGAAAAAGGGTATAGCAAGTCAAGGCAAGGTAAGGCAAAAGGGCAATTCAAGGAAAGGCAAAATGGCAAAGCAAGGCAAGGCAAAAGGGCAAAGCAAAGCAAGTCAAAATGGCAAAGTATGACAAGGCAAGGCAATGAAAAAGGTTATAGCAAGTCAAGGCAAAGTAAGGCAAAAGGGCAAAGCAAGGCAAGGCAAAAGGGCAAAGCAAGGAAAGTCAAAAGGGCAAAGCATGACAAGGCAAGGCAAGGAAAAAGGGTATAGCAAGTCAAGGCAAAGTAAGGCAAAAGGGCAATTCAAGGAAAGGCAAAATGGCAAAGCAAGGCAAGGCAAAAGGGCAAAGCATAACAAGGCAAAGCAAGGCAAAAGGGCAAAGCAAGGCAAGGCAAAAGGGCAAAGCAAGGCAAGTCAAAAGGGCAAAGCATGACAAGGCAAGGCAAGGAAAAAGGGTATAGCAAGTCAAGGCAAGGTAAGGCAAAAGGGCAATTCAAGGAAAGGCAAAATGGCAAAGCAAGGCAAGGCAAAAGGGCAAAGCAAAGCAAGTCAAAATGGCAAAGTATGACAAGGCAAGGCAAGGAAAAAGGGTATAGCAAGTCAAGGCAAAGTAAGGCAAAAGGGCAATTCAAGGAAAGGCAAAATGGCAAAGCAAGGCAAGGCAAAAGGAAAAAGCAAAGCAAGTCAAAAGGGCAAAGAATGACAAGGCAAGGCAAGGAAAAAGGGTATAGCAAGTCACGGCAAGGTAAGGCAAAATGCCAAAGCAAGGAAAGGCAAAATGGCAAAGCAAGGCAAGGCAAAAGGAAAAAGCAAAGCAAGTCAAAAGGGCAAAGAATGACAAGGCAAGGCAAGGAAAAAGGGTATAGCAAGTCAAGACAAGGTAAGGCAAAAGGGCAATTCAAGGAAAGGCAAAATGGCAAAGAAAGGCAAGGCAAAAGGGCAAAGCATAACAAGACAAAGCAAGGCAAAAGGCAAAGCAAGGCCAGGCAAAAGTGCAAAGAAAGGCAAGGCAAGGTAAGTCAAAAGGACAAACCATGGCAAGGCCAGGAAAAAGGCCAAAGCAAGGAAAGGCAAGGCTAAAGGGGAAAGCAAAGCAAGGGAAAATGGCAAAGCAAGGCAAGGCAAGGCAAGACAAAAGGGCAAAGCAAGGAAAAAGAGCAAAGCATGGCAAGGCAAGGCAAAAGGTCAAAAGAAAGGCAAGGCAAATGAGGGCAAAAGGAGAAAGTAAGGGAAGGCAAGCCAAGGGAAAGAGGCAAAGCAAGGCAAGGCAAAAGGGCATAGCAAGGCAAGGTAAGGCAAAGGGGCAAAGCAAGGCATGGAAAGGCAAGGCAAGGAAAGGCAAGGCAAAAGGAGAAAGCAAAGCAAGGCAAGGCAAAAGGATAAGGAAGACACGTCAAGGCAAGGCAAAGATGAAAGTAAGGCAATGCAAGACAATTGAAAACGGCAAAACAAGGAAAGGCAAGGCAAAAGGGCAAAGCAAAGCAGGTCAAAAGGGCAAAGCATGACAAGGCAAGGCAAAAGGTCAAAAGAAAGGCAAGGCAAATGAGGGCAAAAGGAGAAAGGAAGGCAAGGCAAGACAAGGCAAAGAGGCAAAGCAAGGCAAGGTAAGGCAAGGCAAAAGGGGAAAGCAAAGCAAGGCAAGGCAAAAGGATAAGGAAGACACGTTAAGGCAAGGCAAAGATGAAAGCAAGGCAATGCAAGGCAATTCAAAACGGCAAAACAAGGAAAGGCAAGGCAAAAGGGCAAAGCAAAGCAAGCCAAAAGGGCAAAGCATGACAAGGCAAGGCAAGGCAAAAGGGTATAGCAAGTCAAGGCAAGGTAAGGCAAAAGGGCAATTCAAGGAAAGGCAACATGGCAAAGCAAGGCAAGGCAAAAGGGCAAAGCAAAGCAAGTCAAAAGGGCAAAGCATGACAAGGCAAGGCAAGGAAAAAGTGTATAGCAACTCAAGGCAAGGTAAAGCAAAAGGGCAATTCAAGGAAAGGCAAAATGGCAAAGCAAGGCAAGGCAAAAGGGCAAAGCATGGCAAGGCAAGGCAAGGAAAAAGGGCAACTCAATGCAAGGCCAGGCAAAAGGGCAAAGCAAGGAAAGGCAAGGCAAAAGGGGAAAGCAAGGCAAGGGAAAATGGCAAAGGAAGGCAAGACAAGGCAAGACAAAAGGGCAAAGCAAGGCAAGGAAAAAGAGCAAAGCATGGCAAGGCAAGGCAAAAGGTCAAAAGAAAGGCAAGGCAAATCAGGGCAAAAGGAGAAAGTAAGGCTAGGCAAGACAAGGCAAAGAGGCAAAGCAAGGCAAGGCAAAAGGGCAAAGCAAGGCAAGGGAAGGCAAAGGGGCAAAGCAAGGCATGGAAAGGCAAGGCAAGGGAAGGCAAAAGGGTAAAGCAAGGCAAGGAAAGGCAAGGCAAAAGGAGAAAGCAAAGCAAGGCAAGGCAAAAGGATAAGGAAGACACGTAAAGGCAAGGCAAAGATGAAAGTAAGGCAATGCAAGTCTATTCAAAACGGCAAAACAAGGCAAGGCAAAAGGGCAAAGCAAAGCAAGTCAAAAGGGCAAAGCATGACAAGGCAAGGTAAGGAAAAAGGGTATAGCAAGTCAAAGCAAGGTAAGGCAAAAGGGCAATTCAAGGAAAGGCAAAATGGCAAAGCAAGGCAAGGCAAAAGGGCAAAGCAAAGCAAGGCAAAAGGGCAAGGCAAAGCAAGGCAAAAGGGCAAAGCAAAGCAAGTCAAAAGGGCAAAGCATGACAAGGCAAGGCAAGGAAAAAGGGTATAGCAAGTAAAGGCAAGGTAAGGCAAAAGGGCAATTCAAGGAAAGGCAAAATGGCAAAGCAAGGCAAGGCAAAAGGGCAAAGCATAACAAGGCAAAGCAAGGCAAATGGGCAAAGCAAAGCAAGGCAAAAGGGCAAAGCATGACAAGGCAAGGCAAGGCAAAAGGGTAAAGCATGTCAAGGCAAGGTAAGGCAAAAGGGCAATGCAAGGAAACGCAAAATGGCAAAGCAAGACAAGGCAAAAGGGGAAAGCATAACAAGGCAAAGCAAGGCAAAAGGGCAAAGCAAGGCAAGTCAAAAGGGCAAAGCATGACAAGGCAAGGCAAGGAAAAAGGGTATAGCAAGTCAAGGCAAGGTAAGGCAAAGGGGCAATTCAAGGAAAGGCAAAATGTCAAAGCAAGCCAAGGCAAAAGGGCAAAGCATAACAAGGCAAAGCAAGGCAAAAGGTCAAAGCAAGGCAAGGCAAAAGGGCAAAGCAAGGCAAGTCAAAAGGGCAAAGCATGACAAGGCAAGGCAAGGAAAAAGGGTATAGCAAGTCAAGGCAAGGTAAGGCAGAAGGGCAATTCAAGGAAAGGCAAAATGGCAAAGCAAGGCAAGGCAAAAGGGCAAAGCAAGGCCAGGCAAAAGTGCAAAGAAAGGCAAGGCAAGGTAAGTCAAAAGGACAAACCATGGCAAGGCCAGGAAAAAGGCCAAAGCAAGGAAAGGCAAGGCAAAAGGGGAAAGCAAGGCAAGGGAAAATGGCAAATCAAGGCAAGGCAAGGAAAGACAAAAGGGCAAAGCAAGGCAAGGAAAAAGAGCAAAGCATGGCAAGGCAAGGCAAAAGGGCAAAAGAAAGGCAAGGCAAATCAGGGCAAAAGGAGAAAGGAAGGCAAGGCAAGACAAGGCAAAGAGACAAAGCAAGGCAAGTCAAAAGGGCATAGCAAGGCAAGGTAAGGCAAAGGGGCAAAGCAAGGCATGGAAAGGCAAGGCAAGAGAAGGCAAAAGGGTAAAGCAAGGCAAGGAAAGGCAAGGCAAAAGGAGAAAGCAAAGCAAGGCAAGGCAAAAGGATAAGGAAGACACGTCAAGGCAAGGCAAAGATGAAAGCAAGGAAATGCAAGGCAATTCAAAACGGCAAAGCAAGGAAAGGCAAGGCAAAAGGGCAAAGCAAAGCAAGTCAAAAGGGCAAAGCATGACAAGGCAAGGTAATGCAAAAGGGCAATGCAAGGAAAGGCAAAATGGCAAAGCAAGACAAGGCAAAAGGGCAAAGCATAACAAGGCAAAGCAAGGCAAAAGGGCAAAGCAAGGCAAGTCAAAAGGGCAAAGCATGACAAGGCAAGGCAAGGAAAAAGGGTATAGCAAGTCAAGGCAAGGTAAGGCAAAAGGGCAATTCAAGGAAAGGCAAAATGGCAAAGCAAGGCAAGGCAAAAGGGCAAAGCAAAGCAAGTCAAAATGGCAAAGTATGACAAGGCAAGGCAAGGAAAAAGGCTATAGCAAGTCAAGGCAAGGTAAGGCAAAAGGGCAATTCAAGGAAAGGCAAAATGGCAAAGCAAGGCAAGGCAAAAGGGCAAAGCATAACAAGGCAAAGCAAGGCAAAAGGGCAAAGCAAGGCAAGGCAAAAGGGCAAAGCATGGCAAGGCAAGGAAAAGGGCAACTCAATGCAAGGCCGGGCAAAAGTGCAAAGAAAGGCAAGGCAAGGTAAGTCAAAAGGACAAACCATGGCAAGGCCAGGAAAAAGGCCAAAGCAAGGAAAGGCAAGGCAAAAGGGGAAAGCAAGGCAAGGGAAAATGGCAAAGCAAGGCAAGGTAAGGCAAGACAAAAGGGCAAAGCAAGGCATGGAAAAAGAGCAAAGCATGGCAAGACAAGGCAAGGAAAAAGGTCAAAAGAAAGGCAAGGCAAATCAGGGCAAAAGGAGAAAGGAAGGCAGGCAAGACAAGGCAAAGAGGCAAAGCAAGGCTAGGTAACGCAAGGCAAAAGGGGAAAGCAAAGCAAGGCAAGGCGAAAGGATAAGGAAGACACGTCAAGGCAAGGCAAAGATGAAAGTAAGGCAATGCAAGGAAATTGAAAACGGCAAAACAAGGAAAGGCAAGGCAAAAGGGCAAAGCAAAGCAAGTCAAAAGGGCAAAGCATGACAAGGCAAGGCAAGGCAAAAGGGCAAAGCATGTCAAGGCAAGGCAAGGCAAAAGGGTATAGCAAGTCAAGGCAAGGTAAGGCAAAAGGGCAATGCAAGGAAAAGCAAAATGGCAAAGCAAGACAAGGCAAAAGGGCAAAGCATAACAAGGCAAAGCAAGGCAAAAGGGCATAGGAAGGCAAGTCAAAAGGGCAAAGCATGACAAGGCAAGGCAAGGAAAAAGGGTATAGCAAGTCAAGGCAAGGTAAGGAAAAATGCCAAAGCAAGGAAAGGCAAGATGGCAAAGCAAGGCAAGGCAAAAGGAAAAAGCAAAGCAAGTCAAAAGGGCAAAGAATGACAAGGCAAGGCAAGGAAAAAGGGTATAGCAAGTCAAGGCAAGGTAAGGCAAAAGGGCAATTCAAGGAAAGGCAAAATGGCAAAGCAAGGCAAGGCAAAAGGGCAAAGCATGGCAAGGCAAGGAAAAAGGGCAACTCAATGCAAGGCCAGGCAAAAGGGCAAAGAAAGGCAAGGCAAGGTAAGTCAAACGGACAAACCATGGCAAGGCCAGGAAAAAGGCCAAAGCAAGGAAAGGCAAGGCAAAAGGGGAAAGCAAAGCAAGGGAAAATGGCAAAGCAAGGCAAGGCAAGGCAAGACAAAAGGGCAAAGCAAGGCAAGGAAAAAGAGCAAAGCATGGCAAGGCAAGACAAAAGGTCAAAAGAAAGGCAAGGCAAATGAGGGCAAAAGGAGAAAGTAAGGGAAGGCAAGCCAAGGGAAAGAGGCAAAGCAAGGCAAGGCAAAAGGGCATAGCAAGGCAAGGTAAGGCAAAGGGGCAAAGCAAGGCATGGAAAGGCAAGGCAAGGAAAGGCAAGGCAAAAGGAGAAAGCAAAGCAAGGCAAGGCAAAAGGATAAGGAAGACACGTCAAGGCAAGGCAAAGATGAAAGTAAGGCAATGCAAGGCAATTCAAAACGGCAAAACAAGGAAAGGCAAGGCAAAAGGGCAAAGCAAAGCAAGTCAAAAGGGCAAAGCATGACAAGGCAAGGCAAAAGGTCAAAAGAAAGGCAAGGCAAATGAGGGCAAAAGGAGAAAGGAAGGCAAGGCAAGACAAGGCAAAGAGGCAAAGCAAGGCAAGGTAAGGCAAGGCAAAAGGGGAAAGCAAAGCAAGGCAAGGCAAAAGGATAAGGAAGACACGTTAAGGCAAGGCAAAGATGAAAGCAAGGCAATGCAAGGCAATTCAAAACGGCAAAACAAGGAAAGGCAAGGCAAAAGGGCAAAGCAAAGCAATCCAAAGGGGCAAAGCATGACAAGGCAAGGCAAGGCAAAAGGGCAAAGCATGACAAGGCAAGGTAAGGCAAAAGGGCAATGCAAGGAAAGGCAAAATGGCAAAGCAAGACAAGGCAAAAGGGCAAAGCATAACAAGGCAAAGCAAGGCAAAAGGGCAAAGCAAGGCAAGGCAAAAGAGCAAAGCAAGGCAAGTCAAAAGGGCAAAGCATGACAAGGCAAGGCAAGGAAAAAGGGTATAGCAAGTCAAGGCAAGGTAAGGCAAAAGGGCAATTCAAGGAAAGGCAACATGGCAAATCAAGGCAAGGCAAAAGGGCAAAGCAAAGCAAGTCAAAAGGGCACAGCATGACAAGGCAAGGCAAGGAAAAAGGGTATAGCAACTCAAGGCAAGGTAAGGCAAAAGGGCAATTCAAGGAAAGGCAAAATGGCAAAGCAAGGCAAGGCAAAAGGGCAAAGCATGGCAAGGCAAGGCAAGGAAAAAGGGCAACTCAATGCAAGGCCAGGCAAAAGGGCAAAGAAAGGCAAGGCAAGGTAAGTCAAAAGGACAAACCATGGCAAGGCCAGGAAAAAGGCCAAAGCAAGGAAAGGCAAGGCAAAAGGGGAAAGCAAGGCAAGGGAAAATGACAAAGCAAGGCAAGGCAAGGCAAGACAAAAGGGCAAAGCAAGGCAAGGAAAAAGAGCAAAGCATGGCAAGGCAAGGCAAAAGGGCAAAAGAAAGGCAAGGCAAATCAGGGCAAAAGGAGAAAGTAAGGCTAGGCAAGACAAGGCAAAGAGGCAAAGCAAGGCAAGGCAAAAGGGCAAAGCAAGGCAAGGGAAGGCAAAGGGGCAAAGCAAGGCATGGAAAGGCAAGGCAAGGGAAGGCAAAAGGGTAAAGCAAGGCAAGGAAAGGCAAGGCAAAAGGAGAAAGCAAAGCCAGGCAAGGCAAAAGGATAAGGAAGACACGTAAAGGCAAGGCAAAGATGAAAGTAAGGCAATGCAAGGAAATTGAAAACGGCAAAACAAGGAAAGGCAAGGCAAAAGGGCAAAGCAAAGCAAGTCAAAAGGGCAAAGCATGACAAGGCAAGGTAAGGCAAAAGGGTAAAGCATGTCAAGGCAAGGTTAGGCAAAAGGGCAATGCAAGGAAAAGCAAAATGGCAAAGCAAGACAAGGCAAAAGGGCAAAGCATAACATGGCAAAGCAAGGCAAAAGGGCAAAGCAAGGCAATTCAAAAGGGTAAAGCATGACAAGGCAAGGCAAGGAAAAAGGGTATAGCAAGTCAAGGCAAGGTAAGGCAAAAGGGAAATTCAAGGAAAGGCAAAATGACAAAGCAAGGCAAGGCAAAAGGGCAAAGCAAGGCAAGCCAAAAGGGCAAAGCATGGCAAGGCAAGGCAAGGAAAAAGGGCAACTCAATGCAAGGCCGGGCAAAAGTGCAAAGAAAGGCAAGGCAAGGGAAGTCAAAAGGACAAACCATGGCAAGGCCAGGAAAAAGGAAAAAGCAAGGAAAGGCAAAATGACAAAGCAAGGCAAGGCAAAAGGGCAAAGCAAGGCAAGGCAAAAGGGCAAAGCATGGCAAGGCAAGGCAAGGAAAAAGGGCAACTCAATGCAAGGCCGGGCAAAAGTGCAAAGAAAGGCAAGGCAAGGTAAGTCAAAAGCACAAACCATGGCAAGGCCAGGAAAAAGGCCAAAGCAAGGAAAGGCAAGGCAAAAGGGGAAAGCAAGGCAAGGGAAAATGACAAAGCAAGGCAAGGCAAGGCAAGACAAAAGGGCAAAGCAAGGCAAGGAAAAAGAGCAAAGCATGGCAAGGCAAGGCAAAAGGGCAAAAGAAAGGCAAGGCAAATCAGGGCAAAAGGAGAAAGTAAGGCTAGGCAAGACAAGGCAAAGAGGCAAAGCAAGGCAAGGTAAGGCAAGGCAAAAGGGGAAAGCAAAGCAAGGCAAGGCAAAAGGATAAGGAAGACACGTCAAGGCAAGGCAAAGATGAAAGTAAGGCAATGCAAGGCAATTCAAAACGGCAAAACAAGGAAAGGCAAGGCAAAAGGGCAAAGCAAAGCAAGTCAAAAGGGCAAAGAATGACAAGGCAAGGCAAGGCAAAAGCGCAAAGCATGAAAAGGCAAGGCAAGGCAAAAGGGTAAAGCATGTCAAGGCAAGGTAAGGCAAAAGGGCAATGCAAGGAAAAGCAAAATGGCGAAGCAAGACAAGGCAAAAGGGAAAGCATAACAAGGCAAAGCAAGGCAAAAGGGCAAAGCAAGACAAGGCAAAAGGGCAAAGCATGACAATGCAAGGAAAGGAAAAAGGGTATAGCAAGTCAAGGCAAGGTAAGGCAAAAGGGCAATTCAAGGAAATGCAAAATGACAAAGCAAGGCAACGCAAAAGGGCAAAGCAAGGCAAGGCAAAAGGGCAAAGCATGGCAAGGCAAGGCAAGGAAAAAGGGAAACTCAATGCAAGGCCGGGCAAAAGTGCAAAGAAAGGCAAGGCAAGGTAAGTCAAAAGGACAAACCATGGCAAGGCCAGGAAAAAGGCCAAAGCAAGGAAAGGCAAGGCAAAAGGGGAAAGCAAGGCAAGTCAAAAGGGGAAAGCATGACAAGGCAAGGCAAGGAAAAAGGGTATAGCAAGTCAAGGCAAGGTAAAAGCAAAAGGGCAATTCAAGGAAAGGCAAAATGGCAAAGCAAGGCAAGGCAAAAGGGCAAAGCATGGCAAGGCAAGGCAAGGAAAAAGGGCATCTCAATGCAAGGCCAGGCAAAAGGGCAAAGCATGGCAAGGCAAGGTAAGTCAAAAGGACAAACCATGGCAAGGCCAGGAAAAAGGCCAAAGCAAGGAAAGGCAAGGCAAAAGGGGAAAGCAAGGCAAGGGCAAATGGCAAAGCAAGGCAAGGCAAGGCAAGACAAAAGGGCAAAGCAAGGCAAGGAAAAAGAGCAAAGCATGGCAAGGCAAGGCAAAAGGTCAAAAGAAAGGCAAGGTAAATCAGGGCAAAAGGAGAAAGGAAGGCAAGGCAAGACAAGACAAAGAGGCAAAGCAAGGCAAGGCAAAAGGGCAAAGCAAGGCAAGGTAAGGCAAAGGGGCAAAGCAAGGCACGGAAAGGCAAGGCAAGGGAAGGCAAAAGGGTAAAGCAAGGCAAAGAAAGGTAAGGCAAAAGGGGAAAGCAAAACAAGGCAAGGCAAAAGGATAAGGAAGACACGTGAAGGCAAGGCAAAGATGAAAGTAAGGCAATGCAAGGCAATTCAAAACGGCAAAACAAGGCAAGGCAAGGCAAAAGGGCAAAGCATGTCAAGGCAAGGTAAGGCAAAAGGGCAAAGCATGACAAGGCAAGGCAAGGAAAAAGGGTATAGCAAGTCAAGGCAAGGTAAGGCAAAAGGGCAATGCAAGGAAAGGCAAAATGGCAAAGCAAGACAAGGCAAAAGGGCAAAGCAAAGCAAGGCAAAAGGGCAAAGCAAGGCAGGTAAGGCAAAGGGGCAAAGCAAGGCTTTCTTTGGGCTTTCTTTGGGATTTCTTTCCCCTTTCTTTCCCCTTTATTTGGGCTTTCTTTCCCCTTTCTTTGGGCTTTCTTTACCCTTTCTTTGGGCTGTCTTTGGGGTTTCTTTCCCCTTTCTTTGTGATTTCTTTCCCCTTTCTTTCCCGTTTCTTTGGGCTTTCTTTGGGCTTTCTTTCCCCTTTCTTTCGGCTTTCTTTGGGCTTTCTCTCCACTTTCTTTGGGCTTTCTTCCCCCTTTCTTTCCCCTTTCTTTGGGCTTTCTTTGGGCTTTCTTTGGGCTTTCTTTGGGCTTTCTTTTGGCTTTCTTTCCCCTTTCTTTGGGATTTCTTTCCCCTTTCTGTGGGCTTTCTTTGGACTTTCTTTGGGCTTTCTTTGTGCTTTCTTTCCCCTTTCTTTCCATTTTCTTTGGGCTTTCTTTGGGCTTCTTTCTTTGGGCTTTTTTTGGGCTTTCTTTCCCCTTTCTTTGGGCTTTCTTTCCCCTTTCTTTGGACTTTCTTTCCCCTTTCTTTGGGCTGTCATTCCCCTTTCTTTGGGCTTTCTTTCCCCTTTCTTTGGGCTTTCCTTGGGCTTTCTTTGGGCTTTCTTTCCCCTTTCTTTCCACTTTCTTTGGGCTTTCTTTGGGCTTTCTTTGGGCTTTCTTTCCCCTTTCTTTGGGTTTTCTTTCCCCTTTCTTTGGGCTTTCTTTCCCCTTTCTTTGGGCTTTCTTTCCCCATTCTTTGAGCTTTCTTTCCCCTTTCTTTGGGCTGTCATTCCCCTTTCTTTGGGCTTTCTTTCCCCTTTCTTTGGGCTTTCCTTGGGCTTTCTTTGGGCTTTCTTTCCCCTTTCTTTCCACTTTCTTTGGGCTTTCTTTGGGCTTTCTTTGGGCTTTCTTTCCCCTTTCTTTGGGTTTTCTTTCCCCTTTCTTTGGGCCTTCTTTCCCATTTCTTTGGGCTTTCTTTCCCCTTTCTTTGGGCTTTCTTTCCCCTTTCTTTGGGCTGTCATTCCCCTTTCTTTGGGCTTTCTTTCCCCTTTCTTTGGGCTTTCCTTGGGCTTTCTTTGGGCTTTCTTTCCCCTTTCTTTCCACTTTCTTTGGGCTTTCTTTGGGCTTTCTTTGGGCTTTCTTTCCCCTTCCTTTGGGCTTTCTTTCCCCTTTCTTTGGGCTTTCTTTCCCCTTTCTTTGGGCTGTCATTCCCCTTTATTTGGGCTTTCTTTCCCATTTCTTTGGGCTTTCTTTCCCCTGTCTTTGGGCTTTCCTTCCCCTTTCTTTGGGCTTTCTTTCCCCGTTCTTGGGCTTTCTTTCCCCTTTCTTTGGGCTTTCTTTCCACTTTCTTGGGCTTTCTTTCCCCTTTCTTTGGGCTTTCTTTGGGCTTTCTTTGGTCTTTCTTTGGGCTTTCTTTGGGCTTTCTTTGGGCTTTCTTTGGGCTTTGTTTCCCCTTTCTTTGGGCTTTCTTTCCCCTTTCTGTGGGCTTTCTCTGGGCTTTTTTTGGGCTTTCTTTGGGCTTTCTTTGGATTTTCTTTCCCCTTTCTTTCCACTTTCTTTGGGCTGTCATTCCCCTTTCTTTGGGCTTTCTTTGGGCTTTCTTTGGTCTTTCTTTGGGCTTTCTTTGGGCTTTCTTTGGGCTTTCTTTGGGCTTTGTTTCCCCTTTCTTTGGGTTTTCTTTCCCCTTTCTTTGGGCTTTCCTTGGGCTTTCTTTGGGCTTTCTTTGGATTTTCTTTCCCCTTTCTTTCCACTTTCTTTGGGCTGTCATTCCCCTTTCTTTGGGCTTTCTTTGGGCTTTCTTTGGGCTTTCTTTCCCTTTTCTTTGGGCTTTCTTTGGGCTTTCTTTGGGCTTTCTTAGGGCTTTCTCTGGGCTTTCTTTCCCCTTTCTTTGGGCTTTCTTTCCCCTTTCTTTGGGCTTTCTTTCCCCTTTCTTTGGGCTTTCTTTCCCCTTTCTTTGGGCTTTCTTTGAGCTTTCTTTCCCCTTTCTTTGGGCTTTCTTTCCCCTTTCTTTGGGCTTTCTTTGGGGTGTCTTTCCCCTTTCTTTGTGCTTTCTTTCCCCTTTCTTTGGACTTTCTTTCCCCTTTCTTTGGGCTTTCTTTCCCCTTTCTTTGGGCTTTCTTTGGGCTTTCTTCCCCCTTTCTTTGGGCTTTCTTTCCCCTTTCTTTGGGCTTTCTTTCCCCTTTCTTTGGGCTTTCTTTCCCTGTTCTTTGGGCTTTCTTTGGGCTTTCTTTGGGCTTTCTTTGGGCTTTCTCTGGGCTTTCTTTCCCCTTTCTTTGGGCTTTCTTTCCCCTTTCTTTGGGCTTTCTTTCCCCTTTCTTTGGGCTTTCTTTCCCCTTTCTTTGGGCTTTCTTTCCCCTTTCTTTGGGCTTTCTTTCCCCTTTCTTTGGGCTTTCTTTCCCCTTTCTTTGGGCTTTCTTTCCCCTTTCTTTGGGCTTTCTTTGAGCTTTCTTTCCCCTTTCTTTGGGCTTTCTTTCCCCTTTCTTTGGGCTTTCTTTGGGGTGTCTTTCCCCTTTCTTTGGGCTTTCTTTCCCCTCTCTTTGGGCTTTCTTTCCCCTTTCTTTGGGCTTTCTTTCCCCTTTCTTTGGGGTGTCTTTGGGCTTTCTTTGGGCTTTCTTTCCCCTTTCTTTGGGCTTTCTTTCCCCTTTCTTTGGGCTTTCTTTGGGCTTTCTTTCCCCTTTTATTCCATTTACTTTGGGCTTTCTTTCCGCTTTCTTTCTCCTTTTTTGGGCTTTGTTTCCCCTTTCTTTGGGCTTTCTTTCCCCTTTCTTTGGGCTTTCTTTGGGCTTTCTTTCCCCTTTCTTTGGGCTTTCTTTCCCCTTTCTTTGGGCTTTCCTTGGGCTTTCTTTGGGCTTTCTTTCCCCTTTCTTTCCACTTTCTTTGGGCTTTCTTGGGCTTTCTTTCCTCTTTCTTTGGGCTTTCTTTCCCCTCTCTTTGGGCTTTCTTTCCCCTTTTTTGGGCTTACTTTCCCCTTTCTTTGGGCTGTCATTCCCCTTTCTTTGGGCTTTCTTTCTCCTTTCTTTGGGCTTTCTTTCCCCTTTCTTTGGGCTTTCTTTGGGCTTTCTTTGGGCTTTCTTCGGGCTTTCTTTCCCCTTTCTTTGGGATTTCTTTCCCCTTTCTGTGGGCTTTCTTTGGGCTTTCTTTGGGCTTTCTTTGGGCTTTCTTTCCCCTTTCTTTGGGCTATTTTCGCCCTTTCTTTGGGCTTTCCTTGGGCTTTCTTTGGGCTTTCTTCCCCTTTCTTTGGGCTTTCTTTCCCCTTTCTTTGGGCTGTCATTCCCCTTTCTTTGGGCTTTCTTTCCCCTTTCTTTGGGCTTTCTTTCCCCTTTCTTTGGGCTTTCTTTGGGCTGTCTTTCCCCTTTCTTTGGGCTTTCTTTCCCCTTTCTTTGGGCTTTCTTTCCCCTTTCTTTGGGCTTTCTTTCCCCTTTCTTTGGGCTTTCTTTGCGCTTTCTTTCCCCTTTCTTTCCCCTTTCTTTGGGCTTTCTTTTCCCTTTCTTTGGGCTTTCTTTGGGCTTTCTTTCCCCTTTCTTCTGGCTTTCTTTCCCCTTTCTTTCCCCTTTCTTTGGGGTTTCTTTCCCTTTTCTTTGGGCTTTCTTTGGGCTTTCTTTGGGCTTTCTTCGGGCATTCTCTGGGCTTTCTTTCCCCTTTCTTTGGGCATTCTTTCCCCTTTCTTTGGGCTTTCTTTCCCCTTTCTTTGGGCTTTCTTTCCCCTTTCTTTGGGCTTTCTTTGAGCTTTCTTTCCCCTTTCTTTTGGGCTTTCTTTCCCCTTTCTTTGGGCTTTCTTTGGGGTGTCTTTCCCCTTTCTTTGGGCTTTCTTTCCCCTTTCTTTGGGCTGTCATTCCCCTTTCTTTGGGCTTTCTTTCCCCTTTCTTTGGGCTTTCTTTCCCCTTTCTTTGGGCTTTCTTTCCCCTTTCTTTGGGCTGTCATTCCCCTTTCTTTGGGCTTTCTTTCCCCTTTCTTTGGGCTTTCTTTCCCCTTTCTTTGGGCTTTCTTTGGGCTGTCTTTCCCCTTTCTTTGGGCTTTCTTTCCCCTTTCTTTGGGCTTTCTTTCCCCTTTCTTTGGGCTTTCTTTCCCCTTTCTTTGGGCTTTCTTTCCCCTTTCTTTGGGCTGTCATTCCCCTTTCTTTGGGCTTTATTTCCCCTTTCTTTGGGCTTTCTTTCCCCTTTCCTTGGGCTTTCTTTCCCCTTTCTTTGGGCTTTCTTTCCCCTTTCTTTGGGGTGTCTTTGGGCTTTCTTTGGGCTTTCTTTCCCCTTTCTTTGGGCTTTCTTTCCCCTTTCTTTGGGCTTTCTTTGGGCTTTCTTTCCCCTTTTTTTCCATTTACTTTGGGCTTTCTTTCCCCTTTCTTTCTCATTTTTTGGGCTTTGTTTCCCCTTTCTTTGGGCTTTCTTTCCCCTTTCTTTGGGCTTTCTTTGGGCTTTCTTTCCCCTTTCTTTGGGCTTTCTTTCCCCTTTCTTTGGGCTTTCCTTGGGCTTTCTTTGGGCTTTCTTTCCCCTTTCTTTCCACTTTCTTTGGGCTTTCTTGGGCTTTCTTTCCTCTTTCTTTGGGCTTTCTTTCCCCTCTCTTTGGGCTTTCTTTCCCCTTTCTTTGGGCTTTCTTTCCCCTTTCTTTGGGCTGTCATTCCCCTTTCTTTGGGCTTTCTTTCCCCTTTCTTTGGGGTTTCTTTCCCCTTTCTTTGGGCTTTCTTTGGGCTTTCTTTGGGCTTTCTTTCCCCTTTCTTTGGGATTTCTTTCCCCTTTCTGTGGGCTTTCTTTGGGCTTTCTTTGGGATTTCTTTGGGCTTTCTTTCCCCTTTCTTTGGGCTATTTTCGCCCTTTCTTTGGGCTTTCCTTGGGCTTTCTTTGGGCTTTCTTTGGGTTTTCTTTCCCCTTTCTTTCCACTTTCTTTGGGCTTTCATAGGCTTTCTTTCCCCTTTCTTTGGGCTTTCTTTCCCCTTTCTTTGGGCTTTCTTCCCCTTTCTTTGGGCTTTCTTTCCCCTTTCTTTGGGCTGTCATTCCCCTTTCTTTGGGCTTTCTTTCCCCTTTCTTTGGGCTTTCTTTCCCCTTTCTTTGGGCTTTCTTTGGGCTGTCTTTCCCCTTTCTTTGGGCTTTCTTTCCCCTTTCTTTGGGCTTTCTTTCCCCTTTCTTTGGGCTTTCTTTCCCCTTTCTTTGGGCTTTCTTTGCGCTTTCTTTCCCCTTTCTTTCCCCTTTCTTTGGGCTTTCTTTTCCATTTCTTTGGGCTTTCTTTGGGCTTTCTTTCCCCTTTCTTCTGGCTTTCTTTCCCCTTTCTTTCCCCTTTCTTTGGGGTTTCTTTCCCTTTTCTTTGGGCTTTCTTTGGGCTTTCTTTGGGCTTTCTTCGGGCATTCTCTGGGCTTTCTTTCCCCTTTCTTTGGGCTTTCTTTCCCCTTTCTTTGGGCTTTCTTTCCCCTTTCTTTGGGCTTTCTTTGAGCTTTCTTTCCCCTTTCTTTGGGCTTTCTTTCCCCTTTCTTTGGGCTTTCTTTGGGGTGTCTTTCCCCTTTCTTTGGGCTTTCTTTCCCCTTTCTTTGGACTTTCTTTCCCCTTTCTTTGTGCTTTCTTTCCCCTTTCTTTGGGCTTTCTTTGGGCTTTCTTTCCCCTTTCTTTGGGCTTTCTTTGGGCTTTCTTTGGGCTTTCTGTCCCCTTTCTTTCCCCTTTCTTTGGGCTTTCTTTGGGCTTTCTTCCCCCTTTCTTTGGGCTTTCTTTCCCCTTTCTTTGGGCTTTCTTTCCCTTTTCTTTGGGCTGTCATTCCCCTTTCTTTGGGCATTCTTTCCCCTTTCTTTGGGCTTTCTTCCCCCTTTCTTTGGGCTGTCATTCCCCTTTCTTTGGGCTTTCTTTCCCCTTTCTTTGGGCTTTCTTTCCCCTTTCTTTGGGCTTTCTTTGGGCTTTCTCTCCCCTTTTTTTCCATTTACTTTGGGCTTTCTTTCCCCTTTCTTTCCCCTTTTTTGGGCTTTGTTTCCCCTTTCTTTGGGCTTTCTTTCCCCTTTCTTTGGGCTTTCTTTGGGCTTTCTTTCCCCTTTCTTTGGGCTTTCTTTCCCCTTTCTTTGGGCTTTACTTGGGCTTTCTTTGGGCTTTCTTTGGGCTTTCTTTCCACTTTCTTTGGGCTTTCTTGGGCTTTCTTTCCCCTTTCTTTGGGCTTTCTTTCCCCTCTCTTTGGGCTTTCTTTCCCCTTTCTTTGGGCTTTCTTTCCCCTTTCTTTGGGCTGTCATTCCCCATTCTTTGGGCTTTGTTTCCCCTTTCTTTGGGCTGTCATTCCCCTTTCTTTGGGCTTTCTTTCCCCTTTCTTTGGGCTTTCCTTGGTCTTTCTTTGGGCTTTCTTTGGGCTTTCTTTCCCCTTTCTTTCCACTTTCTTTGGGCTTTCTTTGGGCTTTCTTTCCCCTTTCTTTGGGCTTTCTTTCCCCTTTCTTTGGGCTTTCTTTCCCCTTTCTTTGGGCTTTCTTTCCCCTTTCTTTGGGCTTTCTTTCCCCTTTCTTTGGCCTTTCTTTGGGCTTTCTTTGGGCTTTCTTTGGGCTTTCTTTGGGCTTTCTTTGGGCTTTCTGTGGGCTTTCTTTGGGATTTATTTGGGCTTTCTTTGGGCTTTCTTTCCCCTTTCTTTGGGCTTTCTTTCCCCTTTCTTTGGGCTTTCTTTCCCCTTTCTTTGGGCTTTCTTTCCCCTTTCTTTGGGCTTTCTTTCCCCTTTCTTTGGGCTGTCATTCCCCTTTCTTTGGGCTTTCTTTCCCCTTTCTTTGGGCTTTCTTTCCCCTTTCTTTGGGCTTTTTTTGGGCTTTCTTTGGGCTTTCTTTGGGCTTTCTTTGGGCTTTCTTTGGGCTTTCTTTCCCCTTTCTTTGGGCTTTCTTTCCCCTTTCTGTGGGCTTTCTTTGGGCTTACTTTCCCCTTTCTTTGGGCTTTCTTTCCCCTTTCTTTGGGCTTTCCTTGTGCTTTCTTTCCCCTTTCTTTGGGCTTTCTTTCCCCTTTCTTGGGCTTTCTTTCCCCTTTCTTTGGGCTTTCTTTCCCCTTTCTTTGGGCTTTCTTTCCCCTTTCATTGGGCTTTCTTTCCCCTTTCTTTGGGCTGTCATTCCCCATTCTTTGGGCTTTCTTCCCCCTTTTTTTGGGCTTTCTTTCCCCTTTCTTTGGGCTTTCTTTGGGCTTTCTTTGGGCTTTCATAGGCTTTCTTTCCCCTTTCTTTGGTCTTTCTTTGGGCTTTCTTTCCCCTTTCTTTGGGCATTCTTTGGGCTTTCTTTGGGCTTTCTTTTCGCTTTCTTTCCTCTTTCTTTGGGCTTTCTTTGGGCTTTCTTTCCCCTTTCTTTGGGCTTTCTTTCCCCTTTCTTTGGGCTTTCTTTCCCCTTTCTTTGGGCTTTCTTTGGGCTTTCTTTGGGCTTTCTGTGGGCTTTCTTTGGGCTTTCTTTGGGTTTTCTTTGGGCTTTCTTTCCCCTTTCTTTGGGCTTTCTTTCCCCTTTCTTTGGGCTTTCTTTGGGCTTTCTTTCCCCTTTCTTTGGGCTTTCTTTGGGCTTGCTTTCCCCTTTCTTTGGGCTTTCTTTGGGCTTTCTTTGGGCTTTCTTTGGGCTTTCTTTCCCCTTTCTTTGGGCTTTCTTTCCCCTTTCTTTGGGCTTTCTTTGGGCTTTCTTTCCCCTTTTTTGGGCTTTCTTTCCCCTTTCTTTGGGCTTTCTTTGGGCTTTCTTTCCCCTTTGGGCTTTGTTTCCCCTTTCCTTGGGCTTTCTTTGGGCTTTCTTTCCCCTTTCTTTGGGCTTTCTTTCCCCTTTCTTTGGGCTTTCTTTGGGCTTTCTTTCCCCTTTCTTTGGGCTTTCTTTCCCCTTTCTTTGGGCTTTCTTTGGGCTTTCTTTCCCCTTTCTTTGGGCTTTGTTTCCCCTTTCTTTAGGCTTTCTTTAGGCTTTCTTTAGGCTTTCTTTGGGCTTTCTTTCCGCTTTCTTTGGGCATTCTTTGGGCTTTCTTTCCCTTTTCTTTGGGCTTTCTTTCCCCTTTCTTTGGGCTTTCTTTGGGCTTTCTTTCCCGTTTCTTTGGGCTTTCTTTCCCCTTTCTTTGGGCTGTCTTTCCCCTTTCTTTGGGCTTTCTTTCCCCTTTCTTTGGGCTTTCTTTCCCCTTTCTTTGGGCTTTCTTTCCCCTTTCTTTCCCCTTTCTTTGGGCTTTCTTTGGGCTTTATTTCCCCTTTCTTTGGGCTGTCTTTGGGCTTTCTTTCCCCTTTCTTTGGGCTTTCTTTCCCCTTTTTTTGGGCTTTCTTTGGGCTTTCTTTCCGCTTTCTTTTGGCTTTCTTTGGGCTTTCTTTTCCTTTTCTTTGGGTTCTCTTTCCCCTTTCTTTGGGCTTTCTTTCCCCTTTCTTTGGGCTTTCTTTCCACTTTCTTTGGGCTTTCTATCCCCTTTCTTTGGGCTTTCTTTGGGCTTTCTCTCACCTTTATTTGGGCTTTCTTTCCCCTTTCTTTGGGATTTTTTTCCCCTTTTTTTGTGCTTTGTTTTCCCTTTCTCTGGGCTTTCTTTCCCCTTTCTTTGGGCTTTCTTTCCCCTTTGATTGGGCTTTCTTTGGGATTTCTTTGGGCTTTCTTTGGGCTTTCTTCGGGATTTCTTTCCCCTTTGTTTGGGCTTTCTTTGGGCTTTCTTTGGGCTTTCTTTGGGCTTTCTTCGGGCTTTCTTTCCTCTTTCTTTGGGCTTTCTTTCCCCTTTCTTTGGGCTTTCTTTCCCCTTTCTTTGGGCTGTCTTTCCCCTTTCTTTGGGTATTCTTTCCCCTTTCTTTGGGCTTTCTTTCCCTTTTCTTTGGGCTTTCTTTGGGCTTTCTTTGGGCTTTCTCTGGGCTTTCTTTCCCCTTTCTTTGGGCTTTCTTTCCCCTTTCTTTGGGCTTTCTTTCCCCTTTCTTTGGGCTTTCTTTCCCCTTTCTTTGGGCTTTCTTTCCCCTTTCTTTGGGCTTTCTTTGAGCTTTCTTTCCCCTTTCTTTGGGCTTTCTTTCCCCTTTCTTTGGGCTTTCTTTGGGCTGTCTTTCCCCTTTCTTTGGGCTTTCTTTCCCCTTTCTTTGGGCTTTCTTTCCCCTTTCTTTGGGCTTTCTTTCCCCTTTCTTTGGTATTTCTTTGCGCTTTCTTTCCCCTTTCTTTGGGTTTTCTTTGGGCTTTCTTTCCCCTTTCTTTGAGCTTTCTTTCCCCTTTCTTTCCCCTTTCTTTGGGCTTTCTTTGGGCTTTATTTCCCCTTTCTTTGGGCTGTCTTTGGGCTTTCTTTCCCCTTTCTTTGGGCTTTCTTTCCCCTTTCTTTGGGCTTTCTTTGGGCTTTCTTTCCGCTTTCTTTTGGCTTTCTTTGGGCTTTCTTTTCCTTTTCTTTGGGTTCTCTTTCCCCTTTCTTTGGGCTTTCTTTCCCCTTTCTTTGGGCTTTCTTTCCACTTTCTTTGGGCTTTCTATCCCCTTTCTTTGGGCTTTCTTTCCCCTTTCTTTGGGCTTTCTTTGGGCTTTCTCTCACCTTTCTTTGGGCTTTCTTTCCCCTTTCTTTGGGCTTTTTTTCCCCTTTCTTTGTGCTTTGTTTTCCCTTTCTCTGGGCTTTCTTTCCCCTTTCTTTGGGCTTTCTTTCCCCTTTGATTGGGCTTTCTTTGGGCTTTCTTTGGGCTTTCTTTGGGCTTTCTTCGGGATTTCTTTCCCCTTTGTTTGGGCTTTGTTTGGGCTTTCTTTGGGCTTTCTTTGGGCTTTCTTCGGGCTTTCTTTCCTCTTTCTTTGGGCTTTCTTTCCCCTTTCTTTGGGCTTTCTTTCCCCTTTCTTTGGGCTGTCTTTCCCCTTTCTTTGGGTATTCTTTCCCCTTTCTTTGGGCTTTCTTTCCCTTTTCTTTGGGCTTTCTTTGGGCTTTCTTTGGGCTTTCTCTGGGCTTTCTTTCCCCTTTTTTTGGGCTTTCTTTGGGCTTTCTTTCCCATTTCTTTGGGCTTTCTTTCCCCTTTCTTTGGGCTTTCTTTCCCCTTTCTTTGGGCTTTCTTTCCCCTTTCTTTGGGCTTTCTTTCCCCTTTGTTTGGGCTTTGTTTGGGCTTTCTTTCCCCTTTCTTTTGGCTTTCTTTGGGCTTTCTTTCCCCTTTCTTTGGGCTGTCTTTCCCCTTTCTTTGGGCTTTCTTTCCCCTTTCTTTGGGCTTTCTTTCCCCTTTCTTTGGGCTTTCTTTCCCCTTTCTTTGGTATTTCTTTGCACTTTCTTTCCCCTTTCTTTGGGCTTTCTTTGGGCTTTCTTTCCCCATTCTTTGGGCTTTCTTTCCCCTTTCTTTCCCCTTTCTTTGGGCTTTCTTTGGGCTTTCTTTCCCCTTTCTTTGGGCTGTCTTTGGGCTTTGTTTCCCCTTTCTTTGGGCTTTCTTTCCCCTTTCTTTTGGCTTTCTTTGGGCTTTCTTTCCATTTTCTTTGGGCTTTCTTTCCCCTTTCTTTGGGCTTTCTTTGGGCTTTCTTTGGGCTTTCTTTCCGCTTTCTTTGGGCTTTCTTTGGGCTTTCTTTTCCTTTTCTTTGGGTTCTCTTTCCCCTTTCTTTGGGCTTTCTTTCCCCTTTCTTTGGGCTTTCTTTCCACTTTCTTTGGGCTTTCTATCCCCTTTCTTTGGGCTTTCTTTCCCCTTTCTTTGGGCTTTCTTTGGGATTTCTCTCACCTTTCTTTGGGCTTTCTTTCCCCTTTCTTTGGGCTTTTTTTCCCCTTTCTTTGGGCTTTGTTTTCCCTTTCTCTGGGCTTTCTTTCCCCTTTCTTTGGGCTTTCTTTCCCCTTTGATTGGGCTTTCTTTGGGCTTTCTTTGGGCTTTCTTTTGGCTTTCTTCGGGATTTCTTTCCCCTTTGTTTGGGCTTACTTTGGGCTTTCTTTGGGCTTTCTTTGGGCTTTCTTCGGGCTTTCTTTCCTCTTTCTTTGTGCTTTCTTTCCCCTTTCTTTGGGCTTTCTTTCCCCTTTCTTTGGGCTGTCTTTCCCCTTTCTTTGGGTATTCTTTCCCCTTTCTTTGGGCTTTCTTTCCCTTTTCTTTGGGCTTTCCTTGGGCTTTCTTTGGGCTTTCTCTGGGCTTTCTTTCCCCTTTCTTTGGGCTTTCTTTCCCCTTTGTTTGGGCTTTCTTTGGGCTTTCTTTCCCTTTCTTTGGGCTTTCTTTCCCCTTTCTTTGGGCTTTCTTTCCCCTTTCTTTGGGCTTTCTTTCCCCTTTCTTTGGGCTTTCTTTCCCCTTTCTTTGGGCTTTCTTTCCCCTTTCTTTGGCCTTTCTTTGGGCTTTCTTTGGGCTTTCTTTCCCCTTTCTTTGGGCTTTCTTTCCCCTTTCTTTGGGCTTTCTTTCCCTTTTCTTTGGGCTTTCTTTCCCCTTTCTTTGGGCTTTCTTTCCCCTTTCTTTGGGCTTTCTTTCCTCTTTCTTTGGGCTGTCATTCCCCTTTCTTTGGGCTTTCTTTCCCCTTTCTTTGGGCTTTCTTTGGGCTTTCTTTCCCCTTTCTTTGGGATTTCTTTGGGCTTTCTTTGGGCTTTCTTTCCCCTTTCTTTCCCCTTTCTTTCCCCTTTCTTTGGGCTTTCTTTCCCCTTTCTTTCCCATTTCTTTGGGCTTTGTTTCCCCTTTCTTTGGGCTTTCTTTCCCCTTTCTTTGGGCTTTCTTTGGGCTTTCTTTCCCACTTCTTTGGGCTTTCTTTGGGCTTTCTTTGGGCTTTCTTTGGGCTTTCTTTCCCCTTTCTTTGGGCTTTCTTTCCCCTTTCTTTGGGCTTTCCTTGGGCTTTCTTTGGGCTTTCTTTGGGCTTTCTTTCCCCTTTCTGTGGGCTTTCTTTGGGCTTTCTTTGGGCTTTCTTTTGGCTTTCTTTCCCCTTTCTTTGGGCTGTCATTCCCCTTTCTTTGGGCTTTCTTTCCCCTTTCTTTGGGCTTTCTTTCCCTTTTCTTTGGGCTTTCTTTGGGCTTTCTTTGGCCTTTCTCTGAGCTTTCTTTCCCCTTTCTTTGGGCTTTCTTTCCCCTTTCTTTGGGCTTTCTTTCCCCTTTCTTTGGGCTTTCTTTCCCCTTTCTTTGGGCTTTCTTTCCCCTTTCTTTGGGCTTTCTTTGGGCTGTCTTTCCCGTTTCTTTGGGCTTTCTTTCCCCTTTCTTTGGGCTTTCTTTCCCCTTTCTGTGGGCTTTCTTTCGCTTTCTTTCCCCTTTCTTTGGGCTTTCTTTGGGCTTTCTTTCCCCTTTCTTTCCCCTTTCTTTGGGCTTTCTTTGGGCTTTCTTCCCCCTTTCTTTGGGCTTTCTTTCCCCTTTCTTTGGGCTTTCTTTCCCCTTTCTTTGGGCTTTCTTTCCCCTTTCTTTGGGCTTTCTTTCCCCTTTCATTGGGCTTTCTTTCCCCTTTCTTTGGGGTTTCTTTGGGATTTCTTTCCCCTTTCTTTGGGCTTTCTTTCCCTTTCATTGGGCTTTCTTTCCCCTTTCTTTGGGGTTTCTTTGGGCTTTCTTTCCCCTTTCTTTGGGCTTTCCTTGGGCTTTCTTTGGGCTTTCTTTCCCCTTTCTTTCCACTTTCTTTGGGCTTTCTTTCCCCTTTGATTGGGTTTCTTTGGGCTTTCTTTGGGCTTTCTTTGGGCTTTCTTCGGGATTTCTTTCCCCTTTGTTTGGGCTTTCTTTGGGCTTTCTTTGGGCTTTCTTCGGCTTTCTTTACTCTTTCTTTGGGCTTTCTTTCCCTTTCTTTGGGCTTTCTTTCCCTTTCTTTGGCTGTCTTTCCCTTTCTTTGGGTATTCTTTCCCCTTTCTTTGGGCTTTCTTTCCCTTTTCTTTGGGCTTTCTTTGGGCTTTCTTTGGGCTTTCTCTGGGCTTTCTTTCCCCTTTCTTTGGGCTTTCTTTCACCTTTGTTTGGGCTTTCTTTGGGCTTTCTTTCCCCTTTCTTTGGGCTTTCTTTCCCCTTTCTTTGGGCTGTCATTCCCCTTTCTTTGGGCTTTCTTTCCCCTTTCTTTGGGCTTTCTTTCCCCTTTGTTTGGGCTTCTTTGGGCTTTCTTTCCCCTTTCTTTTGGCTTTCTTTGGGCTTTGTTTCCCCTTGCTTTGGGCTGTCTTTCCCCTTTCTTTGGGCTTTCTTTCCCCTTTCTTTGGGCTTTCTTTGCACTTTCTTTCCCCTTTCTTTGGGCTTTCTTTGGCTTTCTTTCCCCTTTCTTTGGGCTTTCTTTCCCCTTTCTTTCCCCTTTCTTTGGGCTTTCTTTGGGCTTTCTTTCCCCTTTCCTTGGGCTGTCTTTGGGCTTTCTTTCCCCTTTCTTTGGGCTTTCTTTCCCCTTTCTTTGGGCTTTCTTTGGGCTTTCTTTCCACTTTCTTTGGGCTTTGTTTCCCCTTTCTTTGGGCTTTCTTTCCCCTTTCTTTGGGATTTCTTTGGGCTTTCTTTCCCCTTTCTTTGGGCTTTCTTTCCACTTTCTTTGGGCTTCTATCCCCTTTCTTTGGGCTTTCTTTCCCCTTTCTTTGGGCTTTCTTTGGGCTTTCTCTCACCTTTCTTTGGGCTTTCTTTCCCCTTTCTTTGGGCTTTTTTCCCCTTTCTTTGGGCTTTGTTTTCCCTTTCTCTGGGCTTTCTTTCCCCATTCTTTGGGCTTTCTTTCCCTTTGATTGGGCTTTCTTTGGGCTTTCTTTGGGCTTTCTTTGGGCTTTCTTCGGGATTTCTTTCCCCTTTGTTTGGGCTTTCTTCGGCTTTCTTTGGGCTTTCTTTGGGCTTTCTTCGGGCTTTCTTTCCTCTTTCTTTGGGCTTTCTTTCCCCTTTCTTTGGGCTTTCTTTCCCCTTTCTTTGGGCTGTCTTTCCCCTTTCTTTGGGTATTCTTTCCCCTTTCTTTGGGCTTTCTTTCCCTTTTCTTTGGGCTTTCCTTGGGCTTTCTTTGGGCTTTCTCTGGGCATTCTTTCCCCTTTCTTTGGGCTTTCTTTCCCCTTTGTTTGGGCTTTCTTTGGGCTTTCTTTCCCCTTTCTTTGGGCTTCCTTTCCCCTTTCTTTGGGCTTTCTTTCCCCTTTCTTTGGCTTTCTTTCCCTTTCTTTGGGCTTTCTTTCCCCTTTGTTTGGGCTTTCTTTGGGCTTTCTTTCCCTTTCTTTTGGCTTTCTTTGGGCTTTCTTTCCCCTTTCTTTGGGCTTTCTTTCCCCTTTCTTTGGGCTTTCTTTCCCATTTCTTTGGCTTTCTTTTCCCTTTCTTTGAGCTCTCTTTCCCCTTTCTTTGGGATTTCTTTGAGCTTTCTTTCCCCTTTCTTTGGCTTTCTTTCCCTTTCTTTGGGCTTTCTTTCCCCTTTCTTTGGGCTGTCATTCCCCTTTCTTTGGGCTTTCTTTCCCCTTTCTTTGGGCTTTCTTTGGGCTTTCTTTCCCCTTTCTTTCCCCCTTTCTTTGGGCTTTCTTTCCCCTTTCTTTCCCATTTCTTTGGGCTTTGTTTCCCCTTTCTATGGGTTTTCTTGGGCTTTCTTTCCATTTCTTTGGGCTTTCTTTGGGCTTTCTTTGGGCTTTCTTTCCCCTTTCTTTGGGCTTTCTTTCCCCTTTTTTTGGGCTTTCCTTGGGCTTTCTTTGGGCTTTCTTTGGGCTTTCTTTCCCCTTTCTGTGGGCTTTCTTTGGGCTTTCTTTGGGCTTTCTTTTGGCTTTCTTTCCCCTTTCTTTGGGCTTTCTTTCCCCTTTCTTTGGGCTTTATTTCCCCTTTCTTTGGGCTTTCTTTGGGCTTTCTTTCCGCTTTCTTTGGGCTTTCCTTGGGCTTTCTTTGGGCTTTCTTTCCCCTTTCTTTCCACTTTCTTTGGGCTTTCTTTGGGCTTTCTTTGGGCTTTCTTTGGGCTTTCTTTCCCCTTTCTTTGGGCTTTCTTTCCCCTTTCTTTGGGCTTTCTTTCCCCCTTCTTTGGGCTTTCTTTGGGCTTTCTTTCCCCTTTCTTTGTGCTTTCTTTCCCCTTTCTTTGGGCTTTCTTTGGGCTTTCTTTCCCCTTTCTTTGGGCTTTCTTTGGGCTTTCTTTGGGCTTTCTTTGGACTTTCTTTGGGCTTTCTTTGGGCTTTCTTTCCCCTTCCTTTGGGCTTTCTTTCCCCTTTCTGTGGGCTTCCTTTGGACTTTCTTTGGGCTTTCTTTGGGCTTTCTTTCCCCTTTCTTTGGGCTTTCTTTCCCCTTTCTTTCCCTTTCTTTGGGCTCTCTTTGGGCTTTCTTTCCCCTTTCTTTGGGCTTTCTTTCCCTTTCTTTCCCCTTTATTTGGGCTTTCTTTGGGCTTTCTTTCCCCTTTCTTTGGGCTTTCTTTCCCCTTTCTGTGACCTTTCTTTGGGCTTTCTTTGGGATTTCTTTGGGCTTTCTTTCCGCTTTCTTTGGGCTTTCTTTCCCCTTTCTTTGGGCTTTCTTTCCCCTTTCTTTGGGCTTTCTTCCCCCTTTCTTTGGGCTGTCATTCCCCTTTCTTTGGGCTTTCTTTCCCCTTTCTTTGGGCTTTACTTGGGCTTTCTTTGGGCTTTCTTTTGGCTTTTTTCCCCTTTCTTTCCACTTTCTTTGGGCTTTCTTTGGGCTTTCTTGGGCTTTCTTTCCCCTTTCTTTGGGCTTTCTTTCCCCTTTCTTTGGGCTTTCTTTCCCCTTTCTTTGGGCTTTCTTTCCCCTTTCTTTGGGCTGTCATTCCCCTTTCTTTGGGCTTTCTTTCCCCTTTCTTTGGGCTTTCCTTGGGCTTTCTTTGGGCTTTCTTTGGGCTTTCTTTCCCCTTTCTTTCCACTTTCTTTGGGCTTTCTTTGGGCTTTCTTTCCCCTTTCTTTCCCCTTTCTTTGGGCTTTCTTTCCCTTTCTTTCCAATTCTTTGGGCTTTCTTTGGACTTTCTTTCCCCTTTCTTTGGGGTGTCATTCCCCTTTCTTTGGGCTTTCTTTCCCCTTCCTTTGGGCTTTCTTTGGGCTTTCTTGGGCTTTCTTTGGGCTTTATTTGGGCATTCTTTGGGCTTTCTTTGGGCTTTCTTTGGGCTTTCTTTCCCCTTTCTTTGGGCTTTCTTTCCCCTTTCTGTAGGCTTTCTTTGGGCTTTCTTTGGGCTTTCTTTCCCCTTTCTTTGGGCTGTCATTCCCCTTTCTTTGGGCTTTCTTTCCCCTTTCTTTGGGCTTTCCTTGGGCTTTCTTTGGTCTTTCTTTGGGATTTCTTTCCCCTTTCTTTCCACTTTCTTTGGGCTTTCTTTGGGCTTTCTTTGGGCTTTCTTTCCCCTTTCTTTGGGCTTTCTTTCCCCTTTCTTTGGGCTTTCTTTCCCTTTCTTTGGGCTGTCATTCCCCTTTCTTTGGGCTTTCTTTCCCCTTTCTTTGGGCTTTCTTTCCCTTTTCCTTGGGCTTTATTTGGGCTTTCTTTGGGCTTTCTTTGGCCTTTCTCTGGGCTTTCTTTCCCCTTTCTTTGGGCTTTCTTTCCCCTTTCTTTGGGCTGTCATTCCCCTTTCTTTGGGCTTTCTTTCCCCTTTCTTTGGGCTTTCTTTGAGCTTTCTTTCCCCTTTCTTTGGGCTTTCTTTCCCCTTTCTTTGGGCTTTCTTTGGGCTGTCTTTCCCCTTTCTTTGGGCTTTCTTTCTCCTTTCTTTGGGCTTTCTTTCCCCTTTCTGTGGGCTTTCTTTGCGCTTTCTTTCCCTTTCTTTGGGCTTTCTTTGGGCTTTCTTTCCCCTTTCTTTCCCCTTTCTTTGGGCTTTCTTTGGGCTTTCTTCCCCCTTTCTTTGGGCTTTCTTTCCACTTTCTTTGGGCTTTCTTTCCCCTTTCTTTGTGCTTTCTTTCCCCTTTCTTTGGGCTTTCTATCCCCTTTCTTTGGGGTTTCTTTCCCCTTTCTTTGGGGTTTCTTTGGGCTTTCTTTCCCCTTTCTTTGGGCTTTCCTTGGGCTTTCTTTGGGCTTTCTTTCCCCTTTCTTTCCACTTTCTTTGGGCTTTCTTTGGGCTTTCTTTGGGCTTTCTTTCCCCTTTCTTTGGGCTTTCTTTCCCCTTTCTTTGGGCTTTCTTTCCCCTTTCTTTGGGCTTTCTTTGGGCTTTCTTTCCACTTTCTTTGTGCTTTCTTTCCCCTTTCTTTCCCCTTTCTTTGGGCTTTCTTCGGGCTTTCTTTCCCCTTCCTTTGGGCTTTCTTTCCCTTTCTGTGGGCTTCCTTTGGACTTTCTTTGGGCTTTCTTTGGGCTTTCTTTCCCCTTTCTTTGGGCTTTCTTTCCCCTTTCTTTCCCTTTCTTTGGGCTCTCTTTGGGCTTTCTTTGCCCTTTCTTTGAGCTTTCTTTCCCCTTTCTTTCCCCTTTATTTGGGCTTTCTTTGGGCTTTCTTTGGCTTTCTTTGGGCTTTCTTTCCCCTTTCTTTGGGCTTTCTTTCCCCTTTCTGTGAGCTTTCTTTGGGCTTTCTTTGGGATTTCTTTGGGCTTTCTTTCCGCTTTCTTTGGGCTTTCTTTCCCCTTTCTTTGGGCTTTCTTTCCCTTTCTTTGGGCTTTCTTCCCCCTTTCTTTGGGCTGTCATTCCCCTTTCTTTGGGCTTTCTTTCCCCTTTCTTTGGGCTTTCCTTGGGCTTTCTTTGGGCTTTCTTTTGGCTTTTTTCCCCTTTCTTTCCACTTTCTTTGGGCTTTCTTTGGGCTTTCTTGGGCTTTCTTTCCCCTTTCTTTGGGCTTTCTTTCCCCTTTCTTTGGGCTTTCTTTCCCCTTTCTTTGGGCTTTCTTTCCCCTTTCTTTGGGCTGTCATTCCCCTTTCTTTGGGCTTTCTTTCCCCTTTCTTTGGGCTTTCCTTGGGCTTTCTTTGGCTTTCTTTGGGCTTTCTTTCCCCTTTCTTTCCACTTTCTTTGGCTTTCTTTGGGCTTCTTTCCCCTTTCTTTCCCCTTTCTTTGGGCTTTCTTTCCCCTTTCTTTCCCAATTCTTTGGGCTTTCTTTGGGCTTTCTTTCCCCTTTCTTTGGGCTGTCATTCCCCTTTCTTTGGGCTTTCTTTCCCCTTCCTTTGGGCTTTCTTTGGGCTTTCTTTGGGCTTTATTTGGGCATTCTTTGGGCTTTCTTTGGGCTTTCTTTGGGCTTTCTTTCCCA